>NC_092873.1:86511111-86823034 GCF_028372415.1 Notamacropus eugenii | reverse complement strand
GAGTGACAGATCAGTGGAATAAATTAAATAAAACCTACATAGTAGAAGGTGACCGCAATAATCTTGTGTGTCAAACACTCATATTCAGATTTTTGAAACAAGAAATCACTAGTTTTGACAAAGCTTCTGGAAAAACTTAAAAGCATTTTGGCAGAAACTAAGTATAGTCCACTATATAGCAAAATAAAGTCAAAAGGGATATACTATTTAGACATAAAGGGTGATTTCATAAGCAAATTAGGGGACCATGGAATAATTAATCTGTCAGATCTTTGGAGAAGAGAAGAATTTATTACCAACCAAGATACAGAGAGCATAATAGGATGTAATTACATTATGTAATATGTAATAGAGACAATTATGGGATAAAAAATGGACAAATTTAATTTTATTAAATTTTAAAAATTTTTTCCACAAGATAAAACAATGCAGCCAATATTAGAAGAAAGACAGAAAACAGGAAAAAGTACATAGCAAATTTCTCTGATAAAGTTTCTCAAATATATAGAAAACAGATCAAAATTTTTAATAATACAAGTTCTTTCCTAACTGATAAACTATCAAAGGATATCAACAGAGAGTTTTCAGATGAAGAAATCAAAGCTGTCTATACTTACATGAAGATGTTCTGTAAATCAGTATTGATCATAGAAATGCAAATTAAAACAACTCTGAGGTCCCACCTCATACCTATAATATTGGCTGATGACAGAAAAGAAAAATGATAGATATTGGAGGAAATGTGAGAAATTTGGAGCATTAATGTATTGTGGGAGTTGGGAATTGATCCAACCATTCTGGAGAGCAATATGGAACTATGCCCAAAGGGCTGTAAAACCGTGCATACCTTTTGATCCGGCAATAACACTAATGAATCTGTTTGTGAAAGAAATCAAAGAAAAAAGGACCTATTTACACAAAAATATTTTTAGCAGCTGTTTTTGTGGGAGCAAAGTATTGGAAATGGAAGGAATACCCACCAATTGGGGGATGACTGAACAAGTTGTGGTATATGATGGTTAGCAAATGCTAACTAGTATATCCTAAGAAATGATGAGCAGGATGCTTTCAGAAAAACTTGCAAAGAATTACATGAACTGATGCTAAGTGAAGTGAGTAAAACCAGGAGAATGCTATATACAGTAACAATAACAGTGTATAATGATCAGCTGTGAATGCCTTGCCTAATGTCAAAAATATAAAGATTTAAGATAATTCTGAAGGACCTATGATAAAAACCACTGTCCATGTCCAGAGAAAGAACAGATGGAATCTGAATGCATATCAAAGAATAGTGTTATTTTACTTTATTTTTCTTGGGGTTTTCTTTCTGTGTTTTCTTTCACTATAGTGACTAATATGGAAATGTATCTTGTATAAGTGCATATGTATAATCTTTATCAAATTGCTTGCCTTCTGAATGATGGGGGAGGAAAGAGAGGGTGGGAGAGAATTTTTAACTCAAAATCATACAAAAAAGAGTTTTTAAAAAATTTACATTTAATTGGGAAAAATAAAATGTTAACTTAAAAAGATAAATTGAAGATAATCAATAGAGGGACAACACGAGCATTAAAGAGGTGGGCAATAAGAGGTTTCTGGGTAGGAGGTAGGACTTTTCCTGGGACCTGAACGAAACCAGGGAAGGTGAGAGATAGAGATGAGGAGGGATGGAATTACAGGTATAGGGAAAACCATTGAAAATATGCAGTAAAAAGATAAGAGTGTCTTGTACCAAGAACACCAGAGATTAAAGTCACTGGATTGCAAAGTATGTGAATGGAAGAAAAGTATTAAAAGGCTAGTAAGTTAGGGGACAGCTGGGACATAAAGAGCTTTGAATGACAAGAGAATTTGGTATTTGATCCTTGAGGTGTGAAGCCACTCAAGGTATTATTTGGGGTTGGGGAGATAATATGGTCAGACTTGTGCTTTAGGAAGATAAATATAAGAGCTGAGTGGAAGACGGACTGGAACAGAGACTTGAAACAGAGTGACCAACCAGAAGTCTCTTGCAATGGTCCAGGCATTAAGTAATGTGCGCCCACACCAATCTTAGCCAAAAAAAGAAGGGGGTATGAAGGAGAGATATTATAAAAGCAGCATCTGCAGGACTTGGCAAGTGATAACATATTACAGGGCAAAAGAAAGTGAAAAGTTGAGGATGATACTTAGGACTAGGTGACTCTGGGAGGATGGTGGTGACCTCCACAGCAATAGGGAACTTACGGCGATGAGAACATTTACGGAGAAACAATAAACTAAATTTTGAACATGTTAAATTACAGATGGCTACAGGACATCTAATTCAAGATTTCCAAAAAGGAATTGGAGATGTGAGGTCACAGGTCAGGGACAGGTTGTATTTGTGTTTGTCCTTCCTTTTCAAAGAGGATCATGATTTCAGGGAAATGATGACATGAGTTACAATTGATTTCGATATGAAGAAGGGTGGGCTGTGCAAGATCACCAGACACATGTTCTTCTGTGTCCAGTAGCCAAATATTCATCAGGATAACAGCAGATGTCCAAGTTTTCTGTGGAAGACCCTGGCCCTTTTATACTAAGGCTTTTTCAGTAAGGGATGAGAGAGGAATATGTTGGGAGGAGAAAGGAAGAAATGGAATGGGGAAAATTGTCTGTCATAAAGGAGGCAAGAAAAAGCTTTTTCAATGAAGGAGAAAAGAGAGGAGGTGAGAGGGAAAAAGTTAAGCTTGCCCTCTTCACATTTGACTTACGGAGGGAATAACATGCTCACTAAATTTGATATGAAAACCTATCTTACACTACAGGAAAGTAGGGGAGAAGGGGACAAGTGAAGTGATGATAGAAGGGAGGGCAAATGGGAGGAGGGAGTAATTAGAAGTAAACGCTTTTGGGGAGGGACAAGATCAAAAGAGAGAATAAAATAAATGGGGGGCAGGATAGGACGGAGGGAAATGTAGTTCGTCTTACACAACATGATTATTATGGAACACTTTTGCAAAACTACATATACATAGCCTATGTTGAATTGCTTGCCTTCTCAGTGGGATGGGTGAGGAGGGAGGAAGATAGAGAAGTTGGAACTCAAAGTTTTGGGAATGAATATTGAGAATTGTTTTTACATATAACTGGGAAATAAGAAAAACAAGTAATGGGTATAGAAATCTATCTTCTCCTACAAGAAAAGAAAGAAGATGGGGATAAAGAAGGTAGGGGTGTGATAGAAGGGAGGGCATATTGAAGGAAGGGATAATCAGAATGTAAGGCGTTATGGGGAGGGGAGAGATGGGGAGAAAATTTGGAACTCAAAATTTTGTGGAAATGAATGTTGAAAACGAAAAATAAAGAAATTAAAAAAAAAGAAGTGAGTAAAGGAATGACCCTGTCAATTTAAAAAAATTAATAACCAGACTGGGAGAGGAAACCCATCAGGGTGTTTGGTCAAAAGAAAAATAGTTACTACTCACATTAACTCTGAACCAGGAGGGTCCAAAATACAGCCATTAGTTGGTACTTGGGCAGGGACCTATAGCAGTCCAACTAATGAGCTCCAGAGAGAAATGGACTTAAAATTCAGTATTTGAGAAAAGAGAAGGAAAGGAAGAAAGAAAGAAATGAAGGAAGGAAAAAATCTAGCTAGGAAGCCCAAAGCTAACTGGGCAGTTTCTGGCCATCAAAATTTACCTTCCTTTAAAGAGGAAGAGAGGGAGAGGAAGATAATAAAACATATTTAAGCAAATAATTTTGAACATATTAATTTAAGATGTCAACAGGACATTTAGTTGAAGATGGCCAAAAGGGAATTTGAGATGTCAGACTGGAGGTCAGCGGTGAAAATTATCTGCACAGAGATGATAATTTAACCTCATGGAGCTGATTTGATCATCAAGTGAGATAGTGAAGAGAAAAGAGTCCAGGACATATCTTTGGGAGAATATCAGTGATTATTGGGGGTGACCTGAGGAGGCTGAGGAGGAAATGCCAGACAGGTAGGAGGAGAACTAAGAAACAGCAGTCTTATGAAATCCTGTGGCGAGGAGAATAACAAGGAGAACACGGTGATTGACAGTATCAGTGGCTATAGAGAAGTTGTTGAGTGTTAGAACTGAGAAATGTTAATTAGATTTGGCAATGAAGAGATAGTTAATTGCTTTGCAGAGAGCAGATTCAGTTGAATGAAGAAATTGGAAGGCAGATTGCAAAGTAAAGGTGAAAAGGAGTTGAAGGATAGTGGAGTCACCTATAGTAGGTAGCCTTCACAAGGATTTAAGACACCATAGCTCTGGGTTGGAGGGAATTTCGTCAGTAGGACCAGGTTCCCTGGAAAACCTCTTTGAAAGATATCATTTAGATAATTAGAAAGTAGATGAACAATGGACCTTAGGAAATGATTTTATCAACTGCACTTTGAATATTAATCAAATAGATGAAAATTCAAGCTATTGTTACTCTTGCAGCAAGAAAACTTATCACAATAACTTCCAAATTGACCTCTGTCCCTCCAGTCTTTATCCTTCAATCTATTCTCTAGACATCTGCCATGCTGATCTTGACACTACCCTACTCAAAAATCTCAGTTGGCTTTCCCTTTTTGCCTCTGGAAAAAAATACAAACCCCTCCATTTGACAT
Source organism: Notamacropus eugenii (assembly GCF_028372415.1). Lineage (NCBI taxonomy): Eukaryota > Metazoa > Chordata > Mammalia > Diprotodontia > Macropodidae > Notamacropus > Notamacropus eugenii. Next base: position 86,818,419 of record NC_092873.1, on the reverse strand, counting down.
TCGAAGACCGTCCCAATCTAGTTCCAATTTCTCTTTTCAGAATGATTTGAGATTATTATTGGTACATTCTGCATCTCAGTCACACTCGATTATCTGATGTTTCCCATACATGGGTATTCAATTTCCCATCTCTTTATTTTTGCAGTTTGCCCCCCATACAAGGAATGGTGCCCATCTCCACTAAGGACTCTTGGAATTCCCAAATCCCTTCACATCTTACCTCAGGTTCTGTCACCTAATCCTTCTGATTTGCTGATCATCCAGATTCTTAGAACTCTTCTTCCTTCAAAAACAGTTACTTGGGTCTTCCCTGAATACATTTTGCCTTTACTTGTCACTGTTCATGTTTCCCTTCCACTCCTAGTATCTTTATATTTTCATTATTTTGTTGACACAGAGCAGGTGTTTTACAGATATTCTAATTAAATAGATTCTTCCTGAATTGAACCCCGTCTTGCCTCCTGGATACATCTACTGCCTGCTTTGTAAATCCAACAGCTAATGGAGCAGTAAAGAGCCAAGACAGATAGTGTGAGAGGGTAATGAAATATTTTACCTTTTAGAGCAGGATAACTCTTTAGAGAAAATTCCTCCAAGACTCCCTTTTTCGACAGAAGAGAATAATGAGGTTGAAAGTGGTAAATTAACTTTCAAAAACTCACATTGATATCAGCAGAACCAAGGTCTGACTACAACCAGTCTTTTTCCATTAGAGCTAAAAGTTTATTTTATGGAAGGAAAAGAAGTTCTTAAGTTCCTCAGGAAAAAAGAAACCAGGGATTTCATCCTTACTGAACACCTACTGTGAACAGGGCTTGACAATGCTGGCAATATAAAAAAGTATCTGAAATTCTAAACACTCACAAGAAACTTACAGGAGATCACTTTGGAAATATAAAATGAGGGGCTACTTAGGTGAGCTTAGGAATACCTGAGCCTCTGGCCCACATCCTAGCTCCACTCCTCTCTGGCCATATCAGTCATTGTGGGGAAATATCAAGTGACAATACTCACTCTCAGATGCATCATCTATAAAATGAGGGTGGGACTGAGCAATACCTTAGATGCTGGGACAACTCATTCCAGAGAGAGGAGTTCAAAACCAACTTGGAGCAAGCTACTTTGGTGAAGTGAGGGATATAAGCCCTTTTAGATAAACTTATTGGCATAGGTCTCAAAAGCACAAGCCCTAGATTGGGGTTCAGACATAGGCAACAGGAACAGTTCTTTAGATCTTGTAGTAGCTGATACCTGTATTTCTCTTCTTCCAGTCACAGCAGTCATACAAAACCTTCAGGTCATGTCACAGACTAACAATGATCTACCAGCTAGTCAGCCAAGGTCAGACCAGCACAGTCACAACTCAAGGCTTTTTTGGCTAATAGGCTGAGTGGCTAGATCAAAGGATCTCTTATCTTGCTTCATGTATGAAGCCTTCCTTCCATATACTCATACACTGAATTTGATACATGGCAACGGTTTGAAATGTCCATTAGTCTTTTAAAAGAATGAAAAGGCACTGAGACGACAACCCTGAGTAGACCAAAGGCAGCAGGTCAATGAGCCAAAATGATTCAGTTATGGATCTTCTGTTAGTTTCTTGACCATCTTCCATTTTAGGAGTCACATGAAAGTTCAGACCATTCCTGGGACAGTAAGGACCTTACAGTATAATTCTGCGACCAAACACTACCTCTCCTGATGAATAATACCCCTCCAAACCTAATTGGGATTTCCTTGCATTCCCCAAAACAAATGGTAAATATTGGAGTGTGACTTTCTGACGAATCATTTTTTCCCAATTCCAGCAACCCATGCCACCTCTGTCCAACTCCTAATAGTATAGATACTGTGGACGAAGCAAAGTGAAATCTTACCAGAGTTGGTCACTAGGAAACTGAAGAAAAGAAGCACCAGCGTCTGAGCAGTAGGAAGTCTCTCTAAGACCATGCTGACATCACCAGTCCTATAGCTGTCTTGAAAGCACCAAATCATCTTCAAAGACCCCAGAGCACTGAAAGAGGGATGTACAGCAAAAAGGAGAGGAGTATATAGAGCCAGCTCCTGACCACACCACCTGTTCTGGGAGCCAATAGAAATTCCCTTTGCCATTTCAGACGGTATCAGAGACTTGATCTGCCACAATCTGAAATTCAAAAACCATTTAAATTGCTACCACTACAAATCTGCTTATATGAGAGAAGAGGTCTTTGTGATGAAAATTCTGTCTGTGAAGATTAGAATTCAGCATGCATGACAAAAGGGAGTGAAGAACCTACATCTGTGTGACTCTAACCCATTTCTGAGGTCCATCTCACTTTCACAATCAACAAAATATGAATCCAGTCATAATCGGTAATGTGGTCAGTCACTCAGTGCACTGCATGGGCCAGATCAAGAGTCATCTTTGATATAATTTTTTGAACATATATTAAGTGGACCACTTCTCATTAGATACAACACAGGCAACATTTGAAAAAGAAAAAAAAAGTTAATTTCGATATAAAATGGGGACCAAGAAAAATAAGTAATTCAGGAAATGGACAAAATCAATAACCTCAGTTAGGACTAGGAGTGAAGAATGTAGAATTTGGAGGGAAGCAGGCAAAAGCACCCTAGACAAATAGACCACTGGACTTGAGGAATTTATACAAGTATCTCAGGGAAACTGTGATTCAATGGCACAAATGTGCATTAAATGCTAAATATATAGAAGGTCCTGTGCTGGGTTCACTTCTAATTTGGACATCAATGGCCTCTGAACTAGGTCTTATTGATCCCCGTGTGACTTGCTACCTTACAGAAATCCTCACCCTTGTACGATTTTTTATCTCAAGCAGTCTGACATAAGAGAACAACTAAGAAGACAACTTTCTATGAGGATTTGGGCAACGTTACCCAGGAGACAGCCAGCATAGGGCCTTGGGCAATGGTGGGAAGGAAGAAAGAAGTCCACATAAGGCTGTGCTATGTAAGCATTGAAAGTTGGTGATAATCTAATGAAGTAAAAATGTATGTGCGTATGTGTGTGTGTCTGTGTGTGGGGGGGGTGTATAAAAACATGATTAAACTATTCTGCCTCCTCTATTTCTTATGGGCACTAGCAGAGGTTATTCTCTAGGCTTGGAACTTCCTCCCTTGTGTTTCTGTTTCTTGAATTCCTGCTCTTCCTTCCAGACCCACCTCAGGTACCTCTTCCATGAACCTTTCCTTCTTTTCAAACTTTTTCTATCACCTTTTCTAGACTCCTGTTTTGTACCAACTGTTGTGACTGTGTTCAACATCCCAGTGACTTCTTTCACCAAAATACACCTCCTTGGTTACCACTCATATAAGGGTGTTCTTTTCTCTTAGTAGAGGTGGAACTCATTTTCTGCATCTGCATCTTGTAATATCAGTAAAGGTCTGGTACATGTAAAGTGATTAATCAATGACCATCCACTCATTCATTCCATAGTATTAAATAGTGTAAAGAACAGTGACAATTTTGGAGTTCAGTATATACTAGATGTGTGACAATGGGCAATATCACTGAATCTCAATACAGTTGTTTATATGTAACCCCTGCTCCAAAGTCCACTGATTTGACACTCCTTTATTGGTGGAAATGGAAACCCTGCCCCACATGAAAAGTATGGCAGAATTGGGAGCCTTCTTCAATCTCTTTGGGACTCTTAAGCTTCAAGTCACTTTGAGTGTTTTTTGTTTGCAGTTCTAAGAGCAAGATGGAAGAAGTGAATCACATTTCAGGTTACTGAAATAAAAGACTCTACAAAGACATGAGAAGAGCTGGTAATCTCCATGACATCCATGTGCTCAGCTTGCTATGGTGGAATCCTCAGGCAGTTTCCCCTTGTGTGAGATCTATAAGTCTCTTTGTTAAGCTGGGTTAATTTCGTTCAGGATGAAAAAATCTTTCACTCTATATACACTATATATTCTCCTATGTATATCTTCTCTGATCTCTGTTTTGTGACTGATTTGGATAAATGAGTTTCATTGTTATATACATTCATAATGGAACTGGTATTTGGTTTGAAACGGATCAAGCCTTGGATAAAAATTTGGGATTCCCCTCCACCTCCCCAACAACAATCATATGGTGATCAGAATTTAAATTGAATCTGATCATATCCTCTAGACAATTTTTTTAGCAGTTTTATTTAAGATTTTGAGTTTTGTATTCCATCCATGCCTCTCTCTTTACCCTCTTCCCTCCCTGAAGCAGCATGCAGTCAGATATAGGTTATACATGAAGAATTTTCTATAACATTTCTATATTAGTCATTTTGTACAAGATGATTAAAATGAGAGAAAAATAAATAAAAGAAAGTGGAAAATGGCATGCTTCAGTCTATATTCAATCAATATCAATTCTTTCTCTGGAGTCAGAAAATGGTGTATAGCACTGAATTTACTCATCTAGATCAGCACACTTCCAAAGACCTGTTTGAAGAAAATGGAGAGGAAATTTGAAAGCTGCTAAGTGAAAAATGAGAACTCCATGGCATTTACCAGCAGGATAGTTCATCTATCTCTAAGAAGGCAACATTTATTTCCATCAAAAGTAAAGTGTAAGCAAAGCTTAGAGAGGTGCAGCATTCCTGGCTCAGTAAGAAAGCAGATGAGATTCAGTTCTATGCTTATAGTAACAACCCAAAGCACTTCTATGATGCCCTGAAGGTTATTTATTGGCCAAAGATCTATGGTGCAACAAAAGTACTCAGTCCTGATGGAGCCATATTGATTAATGATAAGGACAAGATCCTAGAAAGATGGGTTGAACTTCCAGAGTATTCTCAGCTGACCATCATCAATCAGTGCTAAGGTCATTGACCATTTATCTCAGGTTGAAGTTAATCCCATCTTCACTGAAGTTCCAACTGAAGAAGATGTTTTGAGGGCCATTAGGATTCTTTCATGTGGCAAAGGACCTGATGCTTATTTTATTGCAGATGAGATTTACAAGGTAAGGGGTGCATTCCCCATAAACAGCTTATTGAAATTTTCAAGGTTATATAGCAAGAGGCAGGTATCCCCCAGGAGTTCAAGAATGCCTCCATTGTCCTTCTCTATAAAGGTAAAGAAAATAGATTCTCCTGCAACACTCATAGTAGGATATGATTCTTGCCAGCATCCTCCTCAATAGGATGATCCTTCACCTGCAAGATGGGCAGTTATCTTAGAGCCAGTGTGGCTTCACAAAAGGCCGAGGAACAGTAAGTATGGTATTTGCTGCCCAAAAACTGCAGGAGAAATGCCAGGTCTCTAACTGAGGTCTCTAAACAACATTTGTAGATCTGATCAAAGCATTTCACACTGTGAGTCCTGAGGGCTTATCGAAAAATGTGTCAAAATTTGGTTGCCCAGAGAAGTTCATCAGCAATGTACGTCAATTTTATGATGACATGTTTCCCTAGGTTCTAGACAATGGACAATGCTCTTTTACCTTCCCAGGCACAAATGGATTGAAATAAGGATATGTGCTTGCTCCTGTGCTTTTTAGCATAATGTTTCCAGCCAGGTTGTCACATGCTTTCAATGAGTATGAACATGGCATTAAAGTCAGCTGCCTTACTGAAGCTAAATTCTTCAATTTGAAAAGACTACAAGTCAAGACCAAAGTGGAGGAAGCATTGCTGCATGATTTTGTGTTTGCAGATGATTATGCACTTAATACAGCCTCTGAAGCTGAGACGTAAAAAAGATATGGCTTAATTTTCTGCTGCTTGTGCTAATTTTGACCTAACAATGGACACCAAGAAAATACAGGTGCTTCATCAGCAATCACCACACCATCCATATGTGAAACCATCAGTGGAGAAGTTTGGATTGCTGTGGATAAGCTCACTTACTTTGGTAGTGTACTTTCCAAGGATGTGTACATTGATAATGAGATTGATGCGTGCATTGCCAGAAGTCTGTGTTTTGAAGGAAATTTTGGGAGAGAAGAGGTATTAGACTGACTACCAAATGGAAGGTCTACAGAGCTATTGTGCTGCCCTCATTGTTATATGCCTTTGAAACATGGACAGTCTATCAGAGCCATGCCAGGAAACTGAATTGTTTGCATTTGAATTGTCTTAGGAGGATTCTGAAGATCTCCTGACAGGATAAGGTACCAGACACTGAAGTCCTTACTTGAACTAAACTGCCAAGCATTCAAACTCTGCTTCAGAGAGTGCAACTCTGACAAGCTAGTCAGGTTGTTTGAATGCAAACATACACTTGCCAAAAAGACTATTTTTATGGAGAACTCACATAGGGCAAGTGATCAGAGGATGGTCACAAGAAATGATACCAGGACACTCTCAAGGTCTCTCTCAAGATCTTTGAAATTGATTGTGTGATGTGGGAGGAACTGGCACAAGACCACTCAGCATGGATTGCCCACATCAGAGAAGGTGCTGTGCTCTCTGAGCAGAGCAGAATTGAAAAAGTTGAAAGGACATGGAGGATGCAAAAATTTATAGTATCCACTTTAAATGCTCACGTGGACTATTTGTGCCCAACCTGTGTTCGTATTGGTCTGATCAGCCACAATCAGATACATTGAAACTTGACTTAAACATAATGCTCTTGTCCCCTTTGAGAATGAAAGGCAACAATCAATCAACCAGCCATTCCTCAATTGACAGAATCACTTTTATTTCCATTTCTTAACCTCTGCAAAAAGGACTGCTATAAATATTTTTCTACCAGTAGTTTCTTTCACTTAACTTTGGATGTCTTTGGGATATAGACCTAGCAGTAATATTGCTTGGGATGGTGGGGGTTGGGAGAGGGAGAGAAAGGTATATGCAATTGTATAGTCCTTTGGACATGGTTCCAAATTGCTCTCTAGAAGAGTTGAGCCACTTCACAGTTTCACCAGCAGTCCATTAGTGTCCTAGCTTTCCCACATCTCCTCCAACATCTAACATTTTCCTTTTTTGTGTCATATTAACCACTGTGACAGATTTGAACTGTAAGCTCACTTTTTTAAATTCATATTTATCTGATCAATGGTGGTTGAGAGTATTTTTTTATATGACTATCAATACCTTTCATTTTTTTTGTTTAAAAACCGTTCATGTCCTTTGATTTTCAACTGGGGAATGACTTGTATTTTTCTAGATATGACTCAGTTCTCAATATGTCTGAGAAAGGAGGCCTTTATCACTGTTATTTATTTGAAAACATACTTTTCTAGTTCTCTACTTTCGTCACAATTTTGGTTTCATTGGTTTTATCTATGCAAAACTTTTTAATTTTATATAATCAGAATTGTCTATTTTACATTTTGTATCGCTCTCTGTATCTTCTTTGGTCCCAAATTCTTGACTTATTCGTTAATCTGACAGATCAACTTCTCCATGTTCTCTTAGTTTGCTTATGTTATCACCCTTTAAGTGTAGGTCATGTACCCATTTTTACATTATCTCATATACACTGGGGAATGTTGGTGTACACCTAGATTGTGCCATACTGTTTTACAGTATTTTTTCTCAAATAATAAGTGTTTATTAAAAAAGCTCATATCTTTGGGATTTCTTCTATACTAGATCATTATGGTCATTTACTATAATGCAGTTTGTCTCTAATCTATTCCACTGATCCACACTCTATTTCTTAGCCAATACCTCTTTATAATACAGTTTTAGATCTGGTACAGCTGGATCAATTTCTTTTCCTTATGTGGGCTGTAGGGGAACAGGACAAGCCAAACTGAAAAAGGCAGTGGTCTCAGTGCCTGTTGGATTGCCAAATGGTCAGACTGTGAGAATGAAGGGATGGAAAAAAAATGAAATTTTTATGACATTTAAGTTTCAGAGAAGTCCCTTGCTTAGGAGGGATAGAACTGATATCCATTTAGAATGCTTCATTTCTGTAGCACAAGCTGTCATTGGTGGGATAGCCAGAGCTCAGGGGCTATAAGAGATAATCAATGTCATGATCCCTCCTGGGATACAGGTTGACCAAAAGATTACAAAGAATAGGAAAGGAATCTCCCGCATTTGTATCTATGGCTATGGAGACCATTACGTTCACCTAAAGATTAGAATTCCCAGAAGACTGACAAGCATGTGGCAAAGTCTGAGAATGTTTAGCTATGCAGAGGATCAGACTGTTTTCAGAGGGAAAGTAAATGGTTTCATAAATTCAGCTGCTGGCAAATGGTCCACTGGAAACTACACAGAGGAAGTGGGACGGATCCATCTTTCTGTCTGTTGGACTTGGCTGGAAATGAAAGGATTCCAGACAAACAGCATAGTATCTACTTCAGCATCAATAAAATCATGTGGCAAATTTCCCATTAGAATAGGTTTGCCAGTGGATGGACTTAACAATTAGATAGGACTTAACTCTGTCATTGACCCTGATGTCTTAACAGATGATGCATATTTCCTCCCCATGCAAATGGAACCCAAATTCTTCTGACTGCACATAGTAGAACCATTGAATACTTCTTGTGGAACAATACTTTTCATTTTAAATTTGATGATAGGAATTGTATCTTTCAAACTTTAAAAAATGAAGAAAAAAATCTCTGCCCACAGCTTACAATGAAGCCTAAAGCTGTCTATAGTTAGCAACCAATTAACTTCTCACTTTGGAAGTTATTTTGAGGAACAGTCCAAGTGAATTCATAGGTATACACTTTATTACCTATGAGCCTTTAGTAGGATGCCTTTTCCTTCAAAAAGGATACAACAAGAGCTATTCAGTCTCTCCCATCATCACAACCATATTTGTGTGTCCTTATTTTCAAAATCCTAAGGTTATAGTGACTATTCTTGGTTATTCAGCTGATCTGTCCACAGATATTCAAGTCATCTCATAACTGACAAGCAGCTGGGACAAAGTAAGCAGGATGTTAAGACCTCTATAATTCAGTGATTAAAAGCACAGAATAACAACTCTGTGAGCCTCTCAAGGCTATAAGCTTTGAAGAATCACAGAATTTTGTAATTGGAAGAAACGTCAAAGATCTCTCATTCAAATACAATTTTAGTAGGCATGTAGTGCCTGGAATATCTCGGTCTCACTCATATGCCCCTCAAATTACCAACACAAGCATTAAGGTATTCAAATCTAATAGATAATAAGCTCACATAAATACAAGTGCTTTTATCCATAAATCAAAAAAGGGATATGGCCAGTTCAACACACAAAAGCATTGATGAATAATGAATAATAATAAAAGTAGCAAAGAATATTTCCTCCATAAATCTGCAGCAGAGTCTCCCACAAATGCACAAATCATGTGTGGGAAGTGTGAACATGCACAGATATAACACATGAGTGAACACGTGTAGCAAGAGCAGATGTTTATAAGGACTTGTCTTTAAAGTGCATCCATAAAGAGGGCGCAGACATGGAAAGAAGCTCCTGACTCTGTCAATGCAGGGCTTCTTGGGTCTTCTAAGGACATCATTGCTATGTTCTTTCTCCCTGCCGGAGGTTGCTCTATGGTGGGGTTGTAGCACCTTCAACCACTTCACAGAATGTGCCAATGATTCTCCATTCTATTCATGATAACACTATCTAGCCCTTTCATGTCAGAGCATTCAAACTATTGTTGAATGAGGCAGAAATCCTATATTTTCAAGAATCTACAAGAGGTTCATTATATATGCTTGATAAAGGGATGGTAAGAATGAAAGGACAATATAACAGAGTTGCCAACTTCAGAGATATTCACGAGGAAATAGGACATTGGGTGGAAGGTGAAGGAAAGAAAGGCTATGTGAAATGTTAATGTCATAGAAATATTAAAAACTTAGGTCATAGACTGAGAACTGATATTGGACAGATGAAATTAAATCAATAATATTTACAGGAATGTTGAATGATATGTAAAGTATGAATACAAGAGAAGGACGGAATTAGCAATTTCAGAGGATCATGAAATGCATTAAAGATCAATCAGTTAAGAAATATTAATGAAGTACATACTGTGTACCAGACACTATGCTAGCTGCAAAGTGCACAAATACAAAGAATGAAACAATTCCTGCTCACTTGAGGAACAATTATATTTCAGTGCAGACCCAGATAATTTGCTCAGAAAGGGTCTAACCATGTATGAGCTTGAAATGACAAAGGAGGGACTTTAATTGGATATTTCATTGATTAAACAGGAGTTGATTAAACACTGGAATTTATTGAATGGGAGGAACGATGAAGTCGGAAGTAATCCTGGAGAAAGGGAGCCTTAGAGGAAGGGAAATTATGTAAAGGAAAGACAGATTTCAGAGGGCTTCAAATGCCTGGAAATGAAACTGTTTTCCGTGATCAGACTTTGGTAGGATCATTTTGCACAGAAGGAGTAGAGGAGAGACTTCAACTGATGTTTAACATTATGTTCAAAATAAATCATTTTCAAATGTAAAAACCATTTTTCTTTTAAATAATGAAGAAGGTACAGGTAAGTTTAATTTTGATATCATAGCTATAACCATCTGACTGACTTAGAAAGAAGTGAGTTATAAAAAGTGGGGAGGCTGAGGACTCAAGGATTTGGGATATTTGAAGAGACAACAACATGTAAAAGTGAAGTTCTTTAATATGGGAGAAGAGTCAGAGGAGAAAAAGACTATGAGCCAAGAACTAAACTCTACCTTGAAAGCTAGAGGATTATAACCAATCTCTTGTCCCTTATTGTTGGAGAAAGAGGAGGGGAAGAATGGAAAAACATTTGTTATCTACCTACAATATGCCAAATACTATGCTAAGTGATTTGCAAATATTATCTCTGGTGACAATCTGTGAATTAGATGCTAATAAGAACCTCATTTGGGGTGGGAGCAACTTGGTGGTACAGTGAATAGAACACTGAACCTGGAGTCAGAAGGACCTGAGTTCAAATTTGGCTTCAGACACTTGACGCTTACTAGAAGTGTGACCCTGGGTAAATCACTAAACCTCAAATGCCACAATAGAAACAAAGGACCCACTATAGCAGTTACAGAAATAGAAGCAGACTTATTAAATGACTTGTCAGGGTCCCTCAGCTAAGTGTCTGAAGTTGCAATTCAACTCAAAAGGAATCTTTCATGTTTACTCCAGTTCTTGATGCGTCTTCATATGTAGAAGACGCAAATAGAATCTCCTGGCAGGGGGAAAACTACAAGACTTTGCCTCTAACCCTAAGCAGTCAGGACAGTGTCAGCAGGAGGAAATTTGTATGGAGATAATTGGTTTGGTGGTATTTGTGATTGAATCCACATTTACCAATTATGTGCGTGACTTGCAGGGGTGTAACTGCTGAAGGTTATCAAAGACAGCTCAAAGGCCATGGAGGTGTGAGATTTTCTGCTCTATTTGCTTAGTAGCTGGGTTCCAGATCACAAAAGGAGGGAGGAGTTATTACCAACTCCAATACAACCAGCTCTGGGATTTTTTGAGAAATCAGTAAATGAAAGTATCTTCATTCCCTTGTTTAAGGCAGAGTGGTGCTGACTCTTCTCACCTCTCCTGCCCTACTTAAGTAGGTTACTTAGTATGTGGTAAATGTCAATAATGTAAGGCAGACTCTGGGGCAACCTACTCTTTAACATTTTTTCCAACACAGAACAGGGAAGAACCATAGCCCTGGGGCCACCCTCCCTTAAGGTTGTCTGGCAATAAAAAGCATTTTGTACTTCATATTTGTAAAATGTTTCAAGTATATTATTTCCTTAGTCCTTAATTTGATTATTTCTTTTAATTTAGTATTATTGATCTAATTTACCAAGAACAAAATCAAGAGGCAAAGTAACTTGCTCTCTACCTGTCTCTGTCTCTGTGTCTCTATTTGTTGCACAAAGTCTGGATTCACTCAAAGGATCACACTTGAAGAGCTAGAGGGCCACGTGTGGCCTTAAGGCCTCAGGTTCCCCAGTCCTGCCATGTACTTTCTAAAAACTGACCAAATATGACTAATTAACTAGTAACAACTATTAATCATTGGAGTACTGCAAGCACACTGGGAAGGACTGATGAGCTATAATATTAGAAAATAAGGTAGCATTTATTAACTGCTTAAAATGAGCCAGGTGATGCCCCCAAAGCCCTTCAGAGGTCTCTAAAATCCTAAGACAACACCAAGCATCTGCCCTCTGAAGCCTGTCAGAATGTGTAGGAGCTGAGAGAATGTGCTCCGGAGCTTGTGCTACAAATGAAAATGTATAATTTTGTTTACTGTGATTTATACAAACCCAGAATCTGTAGTGAGGTAAGCATAGCATTCCTCATTGAAAGAAAAGTATTCAATTACACTAGCAGTTGTTTGTCTTTAGTTTCAAAGAGGACCAATGACATCTTGGGGAGATGTGTTAACTTCTATGTGAATTGTATTTAAGTGACAAAACCACCAAAATCATCCACTGCATCCTTGTCCATTTGTCTTGACTTTTGTCTTGTCACAGGACATGGATAACTCTGGAGAAGAAAGTGAGGCTCATGATTTTGTGCAAGCCTGCCTCACTTCAATCGAGTCCAGTGTCCCTTCCCATAGCCTTCTCCCTGATGGGTTTGGAAAAAAAAAGGTTGCTCAGTGATGAAGGCAAAGAAATGACTAGAAAGAAAACTGAGGCTGACAGTGAGGAGGGGGGTAGGGAAGAAGAAGAAGAGGAACCCGGGAATGAGAAGCATTGCCCATTGTGAGGTTGGGAGCCAAACAGAAGGGTGAACAAGGCCTCTCCACACCAGCACAATAACAATTATTCTCAACAGCTACTAGACACACATAGCGCATACACTAGGATACCTGACCCCAGAAGAAAACACCTCATAAGTCCTATATTGCTGGCTCTAGGTACGAGGTTCTAATAAATTGCCTACATTGTAATGTTCATTTTTCTGTATCATTGACAGAGCAGGAATTGAATCTATGAATACATAAAATAGGCGCTTTAGATGTGCTTGTTGACAGAAGAATATGTATGAATCGAGCATATTTCAAAAAGCAATGATTGAAGTACAATGTGAAAATTAGGACAGAGCGGGTAGGACAGGGTTTGGAAGGAGCAGGAAACAGGAGGAGCTGTGGGATGAGTTAATTTCATAGAAATATTTTCACTCTAAGTTATAACCAGTGAGACTTTTAAAAAATTCAAGAGACATGGTTACTCGGTAGTTGATCATTTTATTAATACTGCTAACATATTATCATTAAAAGTGGTCAGTGAAAGTCTTGATGCCTAAGTAGCTTTTTAAAAATGTTTTTTAATTTATTTTTTTAAGTTTTCAACATTCATTTCCACAAAATTTTTGGGTTCCAAATTTTCTCCCCATTTCTCCCCTCCCCCACCCCAAAATGCCAAGCATTCTTATTACCCCTATCACCAATCTGCCCTCCCTTCTAACATCCCTCCCTTCCGTTATTCCCATCTTCTCTTTCGTCCTGTAGGGCAAGATAAATGTCTATACCCCATTACCTGTATTTCTTATTTCCTAGTTGCAAAAACAATACTCAACGGTTGGTCCTAAAACTTTGAGTTCCAATTTCTCTTCATCCCTCCCTCCCCACCCATCCCCTTTGGGAAGGCAAGCAATCCAATATAGGCTGTATATGTGTAGTTTTGCAAATGACTTCCACAATAGTTGTGTTGTGTGAGACTAACCATATTTCACTCCATCCTGTCCTACCCCCCATTTATTCTCTCTTTTGATCCTATCCCTCCCCAAGAGTGTTGACTTCTAATTGCTCCCTTCTCCCATTGCCATCCCTTCCATCATCCCCCCCACCCTGTTTATCCCCTTGTCCCCCACTTTCCTATATTGTAAGATAGGTTTTCGTACCAAAATGAGTGTACATTTTATTCCTTCCTTTAGTGGAATGTGATGAGAGTAAGCTTCATGTTTTTTCTCTCACCTCCCCACTTTGCCCCTCCTTTGAAAAGTCATTTACTTGCCTCTTTTATGAGAGATAATTTGCCCCATTCCATTTCTCCCTTTCTCCTCCCAATATATTTCTCTCTCACCGCTTAATTTCATTTTTTTAAGATATGATCCCATCCTATTCTATTCACCTTAGGCTCTCTGTCTTTCTGTCTGTGTGTGTGTGTGTGTGTGTGTGTGTGTGTTTGAGTGTGTGTGTGAATGTGTAATACCACCAACTACTCAGATACTGAAAAAAGTTTTCAAGAGTTACAAATATTGTCTTTCCATGTAGGAATGTAAACAGTCCAACTTTAGTAAGTTTCTTATGATTTCTATTTCCTGTTTACCTTTTCATGCTTCTCTTGATTCTTGTGTTTGAAAGTCAAATTTTCTTTTCAGCTCTGGTCTTTTCATCAAGAATGCTTGAAAGTCCTCTATTTCATTGAAAGACCATTTTTTCCCTGAAGTATTGTACTCAATTTTGCTGGGTAGGTGATTCTTGGTTTTAGCCCTAGTTCCTTTGATTTCTGGAATGTCATATCCCATGCCCTTTGATCCCTTAATGTAGAAGCTGCTAGATCTTGTGTTATCCTCATTGTATTTCCACAATACTTAAATTGTTTCTTTCTAGCTTCTTGCAATATTTTCTCCTTGACCTGGAAACTCTGGAATTTGGCCACAATTTTCCTAGGAGTTTCTCTTTTTGGATCTCTTTCCGGTGATCAGTGCATTCTTTCAATATTTATTTTGCCCCCTGGTTCTAGAATATCAGGGCCGTTTTCCTTGATAACTTCATGAAAGATGATGTCTAGGTTCTTTTTTTGATCATGACTTTCAGGTAGTCCCATAATTTTCAAATGGTCTCTCCTGGATCTATTTTCCAAGTCAGTTGTTTTTCCAATGAAATATTTCACATTATCTTCCATTTTTTTATTCTTTTGTTTTGTTTTGTGATTTCTTGGTTTCTCATAAAGTCATTGGCCTCCATCTGTTCCATTCTAATTTTGAAAGAACTATTTTCTTCAGTGAGATTTTGAACCTCCTTTTCCATTTGGCTAATTCTGTTTTTAAAGTATTCTTCTCCTCGTTGGCTTTTTGAACCTCTTTTGCCAATTTTAGCTTATTTTTCAAGGTGTTATTTTCTTCAGAATTTTTTGGGTCTCCTTTAGCAAGGTGTTGACCTACTTTTCATGCTTTTCTTGCATCTCTCTCATGTCTCTTCCCAATTGTTCCTCCACCTCTCTTACTTGATTTTCAAAATCCTTTTTGAACTCTTCCATGGCCTAAGCCCATGGCATATTTGTTTTGGATGTGTGGGGTACAGAAGCCTTGACTTCTGTGTCTTTCTCTGATGGTAAGCATTGTTCTTCCTCATCTGAAAGGATGGGAGAAGATATCTGTTCACCAAGAAAGTAATCTTCTATAGTCTTATTTTTTCCCCCTTTTTTGCATGTTTTCCCAACCAGTTACTTGCCTTTTGGGTCCTTTGTCAAGAGTGGGGTATACTCTGGGAATCTGTAAGATCTCAGTTCCTCCAAGGTGGCACAATCCAGCGTGTACACTGATCTGGAATCAGGAAGAGATTTTTGTGTCTAGAATCTTAACAGTTACCTCTCCACAACCACCTGGCCTCCACTTCCACCAAGTCAGTGCTGGGGGCTGATTTTCAGATAAGCTGGATGGTCAGGGCTGCGATTCAATGTGAGACAAAGACTAGTTCCCTCAGGGCCTCTACACAGGACTGAGGTAAGACTCAGCTCTTCAGTGCCCTCAGGGGTTTTACAATCCAACAATGTATGCTGGCTGCTGTAGGGCTGCCGTGACAACTGCTGCCGCCTGCCCAATGTGGTCCTCTGCAGGCCACTGCCTGAGGCAGTAGCTATGGGAAGGCCCTTAGAACCCTTCCTTGCCAGCTGAAAAAAACCTGTCACTGACCTTTGGAGCCTGTGGGTTGAGGGATCTGAAGACCCATTGCTGCTATGACTGGAGATTCTGTCCTTGAGGTGTATTCCTCCTGGAGTCATGCAGCGCCCTGCAGCAAAGCTGGGCTGGACTCCACACTCCGCATCCAGTGCAACCAATGTTTCCCATAGGCCTTTCAGGTCACCCTGGGCTGGAAATCTCTTCCACTCTGTTGTTCTCCACTTCTGCTGCTCCAAAATTTGTTGAGAGTCCCTCTCTACAGGTGTATTGTGGGCTGTGTGGGGAGACCCTGCATATGCGTGTCTTCCTACTTCGCTGTTTTGGCTCTGTCCCCCCCCCCCCCCCCCGAGTAGCTTTATGGAGCTCTCTCAATGCTAATGAGAACCTGGAAGAGTGGGTGTTTCTGAGGTGACTTTGATAGGTTAACAAGTAATGAAAGAGAATGAATATCATAAAAATAGGTGGGCCTATTCTAATGAGGGACAGAGGATATAACATTGATCACTTCATTTATTTCCAAGTCACCCCCAGCTTTGGACAATTCAGTGAGAGAATTTCCTCCCATTTAATCCTGAGTAGAACACCATCAACAGGAATTCACCTAGATAAGATGGTCTAGGTGGCTTATATTTTTGGCAGAGGTCAATAATGTCCTTGAATGACTTGGCTTCAGACAAACAAATATGACAGGAATCAAGACTGAATCTCCCTATGGTAGCTTATTAATAATCATTTCTCTCACCAGCTAGTTCAGAGGTAAAATGTTGAAGCAAAAATCTAAGTTATGATGTAAATTGGAGCATGGATTGATCAGTGACTGAAGGGAGGCTCTTATGGAAGATTGCAGAAAAGAATAAACAGAACTAGGATCAAAGATTCAAAGTCTTCTGTCAAGCTGAGAGTGAACATGAGATCTCCATGTCTGCAGGAGTAGAGGAGAAGGCTAGCTTGTGTAGTCTGGTAATTCAACAGAGAAGGTGCTTCTCCAAAGAAATGTATTCTCTATAGTCCACAGAAAATGCCTGGACGTCTCATAAAGCACTTTTACTTATACAGAAGTTTTCTGAATAGTTGAGAAGGCTAATCACGTTATTGATGAAGTGTAGCAAGATGAAGTCACAATGTAGGTAAAGGAAGAAAAGGTAGAAAAGAGAGGTTAGAGGAAAAGATACAAGTAAAAGAAGGTTTAAGAATGTAGACATAGGAAAACAAGAAGGTTAAAAGAAGGAAATTTCAGAATTAAAGGCCCTGAACGAAAAGCATTTTTGATAGAGGCAAAACTTTTACCCTACTGGGTAAGGTCAGGAGAGTGAAGAGGTATTCACCACTTGTGAAGAGGAAACCCTCAATATTGTCTTCTTCGGATAGACATTTGAGGTACATGAATTCTAAAACTATTTCAGGCAGCACAGGAAACTGATTCTACCTCAATTCAATAAACATTTATTAAGAGACTGTATGTAGCTGATGGTCTTAAAATGACATCTGAGAAATACCAGTCTCAGCTTCATCATGTCTCAGGTCTTCAGGGGTGAGGCATTTTCTCCTATCCTGGAGTCAGCAGATCCCCCAAAGAACTGAGGAGACTGACGTAGAAACAGGAAAATGGAGCTGAATTTGTAACTGTGTCTAAAGAAAGGCAAGGAGCCTTTGGTGGTGGTACAGGTGGATGAAAATAATGCCTCCTTCAATATCTAGGTAAAGATCCTTGTCACAGTCATGATGCACCATTGACAGAAAAGGGAGCAGGAGTGGTCAGAACTGAGAATGGGTGATACGGAAGCTTCTCTATACAATGAGGGTGAGTTAGGGTCAAAGGGAATGGGAGCCTGGAGGAGGGAGCTTCAGAACCCCAGAGCCTGCTCATTTTATTAATAAGCAAAGTCAATGTGGATACAATTGTCCCAGGTATATATGAAAAATGTCATTATGGAGAATTATTGATGTACTGACAAAATCTTTTTATCACATAAATGTATGTATGTATGTATATATGCATATATAGAGAAACATTTGTACAATTAAGTGTATATAAGCACATGTGTATATGTGCACATACATGTATGTATCCATTTTAATAGATAGGCATATCTCTATATAGACATGCTTGTGTTTACATATATTTGTATGTGTAGCCGGTGTCACCCCCTCTCTTCCACAATAAGTTCACCCACAACTAGAAATTTTACTTTTCAGTTAAATAAGTCTGTTGGAAACCACTCACCAATACTTGACTCCCTGTGCTTGTCCCATTCATTGGTAGACCCCAGAGTACCCCCCTCATTCTTCTGGGTGATAGGGGAAATTTCAGGCCCAGATAATTCTTCAGAATCATCATACCCATCACCTGGGGGATCATCAGACCAACCTGAGATAGCTGACAGAGATAGATGTTAGTTTTGTTTTCACCGAAGTTTTTCTGAAACTGAGGGGAGGTCCTTGTGCATGTGAAAACAAACATAATTTTATTCTTTTAAGATATAAAGGAGTGCCAGGAGATGTTCAAAACTGAATTCATCTGATGAAGAAGACAACCTGAGATGAGAGTTAGAGACATTATCTTGCCCTAAGAATCACCAAGGTGGGAAAGAGGACACACGTCCCTCATATGGGACAATGAGTTCAGTCCCTTCAGTGTTATTTTTCTTTCATTTATTTTAGTTTCAAAATTAACCTCTCTTAATTTCTATTATCTCACTGCTTATCACTGGGCCCAGCTTCAAGGAGGAAATCACTTAGTCCAGAGCATTCAACCCTGTCATAATTCAATTCATGTTGCTCTGGTGATAGCAACCCTAAGATAGAATACACCAGAGAGAGTAAGCTGATTCCCCATATCATGTTGAAGATTCCAATACCTCTTTGATCATAATTCTGACCTTAAAATCCAGCTCTACCCCCCTCTTAGGGGCCTAGTCATCTATCAAACCAAACCTGACTCCCCTCCTCCCTTGGCCTGAATCATTTCCCTTGTCTCAGTCCTTACCTCTGTCTCTCAGACACATATCTGCAATTCTTAAAAGCTTGGCCTAGGGAAGTATCAAACTCTTGGATGAGAGTGAGCTGAGGACAGCAGAGAAGTATTTTAGCTGATGCCTTCCAGGTCAGAAAACTCCTTGGGAAATATCAGTCCTTGCTTCTAAGGCCAGCCCTTTCCTGTTATTTGGGGAAAGTGCAGATTGGTTTTTCCCTTCACTTCCCCCTGTATAGTATGGAACCTTGTCTCTCATTGCACCCACAAGAAACCCTGACAAGAAGGAGACCATGACTAGAGCAAATAGGAAAAGGAAATTCATGCCCCTCCCATCCCCCAGGTGGCATCTATCTACAGACTTCAGAACAACATGACAATGTCTTCTGACACTAGGGAGCCTGGCCTTAGACTAGGGGCATTTCCAGTCTTCAGTGAAAAGGATAAAAAATTCATCAGAACAAAACATATGGGTCATATCCAGTCCTGAAGTCCTTTATTTGGCCTTGTCAAAATCCCTATCCCTGTCATTTTCTCCCTTCACTCACCCACACCCTTGCCCATATTATTCAGCACAACAGGTTGCCCACCTTGATGCTGGATTCTCCCTCTGTGAATCTGAATCCCTAGGAGGATGAAGATCAGGAAGAGAAGGGCCTCTAAAATGAGGCAGAAAATCTCAAACAGAGAGAATGTGCCAGAATTCAAAGGGGTGGAAACTGTCTTTATGACTGGTCCTTTGGAGAAGAAGAATCATAAGGCTCTGAGTCCTGGAAGTTGTCAAATGCCCCAGGATATTTCACTGAAGTGAGTATGGAGAGAGGAGGGAAATCTGAGGCTCAACCTCAACCTGAATATCCCCCAACTGCCCTATAGAGGGCCCTGTAGAGGACAGTGAAGGACACATCTATCCTTAAAGGGACTGAGTTCCCAATCTCCAAACTGAAAATTAGCAGGATGGTGATATATTCTAGAAGAAGATGCTGTAGTTCCTCCACACCCCAAGCTCCACCTCGACCCCCAGCCCACAAGCTTCTCAGCAGATTCTCTGGATTCTGGAACAGTAGATCTCCTCAGAGATAAAAGAATCACAAGGTCAGACATGGACCTGAGAAGGTTTCTGCTGTCAAATGAACCCAGCCATGGAAGGAAAGGACTAAGAGAATGGTAGAGGAGTGTACCTTTTGTGGTACAATGCCAGTGTTGTCCTCCCAACTGAAAAAAATAGGAGAAAAAAATCTGAAGAATGGGTAGAGATCAGGTTGGGCATGGCTTCTGGATAGGGATATGAAGAGTTTTGAATAAGAGTACTTTATATTTGATCCTGGAGATGTGAAGCCACTGAAGTTATTGTTTGTGGTTGGGGAGGTAACACAGTAAGACTTGTGCTTTAGGAAGGTAAATGTAACAGCGTAGGGGAGGATGAACTGGAATGGAGAGTTGAGACAAAGGAGGAGATTTTGGCCAGTGCAAGAATCATGAACTTGGACAAAGTTAAGGAATGGAGGTCATTTTGAGGATGGAAAATAGAGTTAGGGGACTGCAAGGCAGAAGGAGTGGTGTAATGACCATAAATTATGATCAGATAAAGAAGTTTCAGAGGTCACAAACATATAAGTGCAACTGTTTTAGGTGACAGCAAGATCAAGAGCATGACCATCTTTTGTGTCTCTCAGTTGGTTAGAGCCCTTTGGAAATGAATATAGTGAAGAACTAAGAGGTTAGGTTGTTTGGTCTACTACAGGACAGGAAATGTGGAGGAAAGACCAACTCAGAACTTGTTCACATTAAGGTTTTGATAAGCGACGAACCTAGGTCTCTTCCACTCTTTATTTGGATGGATTAAAATAAATTGGTATTTATATCATGTCCACAGATTGAATCCACTTGGACTAAAAATATCCCATTAAAAAGGAGTCAAATGGAAGAGACAAATGTAGCTACCTTCACATGTGACAATGGCTTCCTCTCCCTATTGGTAAGAATTCTGGTCCCAAGATCGAGAAGGACAATGCCAGAAGAAACTCTTGACCCTGGCAGTAGATTTTTTCTATCCACCTGGCCTTCAAATTTTTAGGGGAGTCTAGACAGTGTATCACTACGGCCCTCAGCACCACAACTCAGGTGTCTGCGAATCACTGATACAGTATTATCCATGGAGTTGAAGTGAACACTATCCCATGTTCCATTGTAGAAAACCTCTAGCCAGCCAGAGCACTTATGATCCTCACTCACTAATCTGAGATCCAGGAATTTTGTAAAAGGAGAGGAAAGTATGGCACAATTGAAGGGGACATTTGTTGCAATATTCTCTAGGTCTCTTCCCTCTGGAAATTGTATTAGTTTATCTGACTCTTCTGGGGAGAATCCACTGGATACACACAGAGCCCAGATCATCTTTTTCCAATATTGCTTGCTCTATATTTCTGATCATTTCTCTCTGTTTTGCCTTCCAATTGATAAAGACAGGAATGCCTCTTCCTCTACCGTGATTTCACTACTGAGTTTCACAGTTTCAAAATCCATGTGTATTTTTGAACCACCAAAGTAAAGCAAATTTGCAGAAACTTATTGTATGCATTGTCTCTGAATATCACTCTACTAGGAATATAGGTATAAGGAGTGAGCCAGAAAAGGAAACAGAAAACCACTCTAGTATCTTTGCCAAAAAAATCCCATATAGGGTCATGAAGAGTTGGACATGACTGAAACGATGATGACTATGACTTCAAATATGTTATTCAATGGTGGATTGGCAAGAGTGCCAAATATATGTATATATTTGTATACATACATAAATATATATATATGTACACATACACATACACACACACATAACTTCATAAAGCAGGAGAGCCATCTATACAATTGTAGAAGCTGAATAACATCATGCTTTAGATAAGAGGCCTTGGCCTGAAATTGAAGTCTAGGGAGGGCTCTGGCTGGAGCAGGAAGTCCTATTCCCTGTCTGAATCAGCTTGTTCTCCCTTAGATCTCTAAGCCCCACCCCCACCCCCTGGGGTCCCATAAGGCCTTCAGTGTTAGTGTGCTGTGTGTGAACAAGACCTGAGCAGAGAACTTCTGAATGCCCTTTGTGTCAGCAGTCATGCTGACCACAATGGAGGGAAGGGCACTTCCCTAGGTGGGATTCATTTCCAGAGCAGCTAAGCTTATCCAGTCAAATGGGCCCTGATCCTTATTCAAAGTGAGTAGAGACCATGGCTTCAAGGGTCACTCCATAGCCAAGCTGCCTACACCACGTGGGTGTCTCTCATGTCCTAAGAATCATCACAGATGGTTTCCCAGGTCCTGTTGTAATAGGCTTCAGCTCTTCCAGAGCAGGGCCCTCTTCCATTCGACAGATGAAGCTGTCCATTTTCTACAGGGAGAAATTCAAATTGATTGCCCATTTTCCAAGGAAAGAGAAGAGTTTTCTCAGATTCTCCAACTCTCTTTCTTACCTGAAAATAGAACAGACGTCTTTTCCTGGTCATACTGTGAATTATTAAGTTCTATGGACTATCTGGCTTCCTGCAAAAAGCTCACAGAGATCAAATCTAGGACTGGAAGTTTTAAGCTTGGAAGGGATAAGTAAAATAAATATGTACCTAGAGGAAACACAGAGGATCTACAAATTAGACCGAAGACAGTTTAGGAGGGAGGGACAAAGTGATTTCCCATTCTAAGAAGGCATGTTTTGGCAGAATTATTCTCATCTACAATTCTATTGTTCTAGTCCCAAAGCTCCAAACACACCCTTCTTATACAGAATGCCCTAAAAAGTTTGTGATCTTCCATAAAGAAAAGCTTCTGAGAGAAAGGTTGTAGTACTTGAACTTGATCATACTTTCTCAGACTTTGCTCCCCCTCTGCTAGGTCTAGCATCTATGATCTGTATAGGGTAGCTTCCTCCTACCATATTTCTGCCACTAGGCAATGTCTAAGCACCAAAGGAGGAGATATATTCCTTGGAGTACATAAATTTTTTTAAAATTTATTGATAAATAAGGCTTAGGGTGGGGGCATTGAGGAAGGGAGAAAGGGAGAAAATATGGAAATAAATTTTATAAATGAATATTTAAAATTGTCTTTACATGTAATTATGAAAAACTAAAATATATTTTTTAGAAAATATATTCATAACCATGTTTCAATATACTTGGTCTCTTACTTGTGTAAGGAGAGCCCCACCTATAGCAAGGGCCTGTATGTAGAGAGGACTGTGTGTGGTGAGCCCTCGTGGCATGAGGGTGTCACTACATGACTCAAAGGGAGGAAGAATAGACATCTTCAGCCCTCCTCTGCTCCTCTTGTTGTAGTTCACTTATTTAAGTCATGCCCAACTCTTCCTGAACCTTTTGTGGGGCTTTGTTGACAAAAATAATGGAGTAGTTTGCCATATACTTCTCCAGACCATTTTATAGAGGAGGAAATTGAAGTAAATAAGATTATTTCCCTTCATTAACCTGAGTATACCACAGAGGCAACTCTTCTTGTGGGACATGAAGAAGTCCCCAGAATAGTCACAGAATAATTTCATAAATGAGACTCAGTTCCTGTGCAATAAAATGTATCTCCTATGATCTGAACACTTCCTCTGCCAAAATGTGCATTTTCAGGAGGCTTCATGGCAACCCCACAGTGGAGCTGATGGCAGAGAACATTGACATCTGTCAGGTCCCAGTGGGAGTCACAGAGAGTCTTCCAGGTCCCCAAACTTGGATCTCCACTCTCCCTTCATATTGGGAGCTTCCATCCATCAGATGAAAGCCTGTGTACCCTGGGGAGAAGAAAACAGGGCTTTAGAAAAGTCATTGTGACTTTCCAGTCTCAGGATGAAGTACAAAGTGGGAGCAGGATAAAAGCATTGTGCAAGTTTTACTTGAACAAATGACTCCAGCATCCATGCTGTGACTGCATTTTCCCTGTGGAACTGGTGCCATGGGGCACAATGACAGAAGAGGTTCACTTACATTACATTGGAATTCTTTATCCCAGATGGGTCCATTTCCTTCCCCAAAGTGAGCTCTTTTCATGATGGAGACTGCAGTCCTACAGTCTAACTCAGGACAGATGACTTTGGCAGTAGAAAGGGTAAAATTCCAATCACAGACTTTGTCTCATTTTGTTTCAGAATTGACTTCTACCCTATAATTACAAGGCCTGACTCCTGCAACCAAATTCACAAATCCTGAAAAGACAAGAAATAACTCCAATAACTGGCCCTGAATGCCAAGATCTCTCTGATGAAGAGACACAATTAATAATGTGAGGCTCTCTCACATATTCCCAAGTGAGAAGAAGCTAAAGAAATTTACTTAACTGACTAAAGGACAATTAATACCTTGGAAATACTTTGGCTGTGATTGAACCTGAAATAAAACTCAAGATGTTTAATTCCTGTTACTCTTTTAGGCCAAAGAGTGGCATATGGAAACAGCAGAGGGAATGGATACCTCTCACCCAAGGAGGAGAAATAGATATGATATCTCACTATTAGAGAAGTAACCATCTCTTCTGCCTCAAGAACCTCATCACTCTACATAGGATTTCTATTCATTTAATTTTCTGGACTTTGTCCATCTTTTCTCCTCCTTTTTCTCAGAT
The DNA here is from genome assembly GCF_028372415.1 of Notamacropus eugenii. Classification (NCBI taxonomy): domain Eukaryota; kingdom Metazoa; phylum Chordata; class Mammalia; order Diprotodontia; family Macropodidae; genus Notamacropus; species Notamacropus eugenii. Next base: position 86,794,070 of record NC_092873.1, on the reverse strand, counting down.
AAAGAATGCCAAAGTAAATTATATTTCAGTTGTCTTGGGGTCTTTATAAAAGGTTTATGAGATGTCCAAGGTTTTTTTCTATATTTCTGTACTTCATATTTCAAGTAGAGTTTCCATATTTTTCCATGATTAATTTCCTGCTACTTCTGGAATGTTTGAGAATTAGGACTCAGGTGCTAAGAAATAAGGATATTTGAACACACACACACTCCTTTAACACTGTGATAAGCCACGAGTCCCACTATCACAGTAAGAAATCAGGGAGGAAAATGAGAAAAGAACTTGTTTTTTGGAATACAATAGCAAGCACACTGAAGTTCAAACACATATATATATAGATTTGTGAATTGTGGGATCAGGCTGCCATTATTCTGTCACACAGAGAGAGACAGAGAAACAGAGACAGAGTCAGAGAGACAAAGAGAGATAGAGACAGAGAGAGAGGTAGAGATAAAGAGATGGAGGTGGAGATGGAAACATATACACAGAGAGAGACAGAAAGACAAACAGAGCAATAGGTAGAAACAGACAGAGAAGGAGAGAGAGGGAAGGAGATGAATACAGCTAAAGAGAGGAAAAAGACAAAGAGAGAGAGAGAAAGAGAGAGAGAGAGAGAGAGAGAGAGAGAGAGAGAGAGAGAGAGAGAAGAAGAGGGAAACAGGTGACAATTCTGCTGACTTGGAAGGGAAGTAACCACTTCTGCCAATGAATCTGTTTTACAATTTGATAGTCCTACTCCCTACAAACCATTCCCCTCAGTCTGAGTCTGAAACAAGCCCACAACACTTTGACACTTGACTGTAGCATCTGTTATATTTGCTACAGAGATTTTTGTGGATATGATTATGAACATAAACTTTGTGAATGTGGAGATGTACTATCATAAGGACAGAGTAGACATTGTTGGTTGCCAGAAAATCATCTTTAGAGGGGATCAGAAAGGCTATCATTTTCTTAATAATTAGAAAATAACATACTTAGAGCAGGGGCCACAATACCAATCTCTCTGGGCTGCACTGAGAATGTAGTTGATGCAGATTAGTTGTATTAGGTCCCTTCACCCAGAGGCACAATAGCAACATGGAGATAGAAATAACTAGAGGAAATGAGGAATATCAGTGCAAGAAGCACCAGCTCCAAATGTTCTGTTCCAACTTCTGCAGTTTGCCTTATGACTGCTACTCACAACTGGTATTCCCATTTGCTAGGATTGTTTGCTTTAGAATGGAGACTCTATTTTCCTCTAACTTCATGCTTTAGTATAAAACTGTACAACTGAGGAGGTAGAGTCAAGTTCACAGAACAGTAGGAATTAGCGGACAGAGTTCCCTTGCAAAACTCCTCCAGACAGATATAAAAAATGAAGCAGAAAAAATCCTGAGAGAGAAAATCTAAGAAAAAGTGAAAATGAGACATTTTTTTCCAACATGAGTCAAGAGAGTGAGACAGAGAAATCTCTAGATACTAGTCTGGTCAAGAATTTGTAGGGAAGGAGAGCCCCAGAAAAGGGAGAGGTTATCTGCCCCAAGGAGCCCATTCAAGTTCAAGAAGGTTCTCAAGTCCTCTACATTCTCTCTCCAGTAACAGCCTGGAGAGGGCTGTGGAGGACAGAAGTGATATTGTAGTTCCGGGAGTCACAGGACCTGTGTTCAAAAATTTCCCAGCAAATTATGCTTGTTTGTCTGTGTAACCCTGCTTCAGTCAGATTACCTTACTGGAATATTATTCCCTCCACTGTAAACTAAAGATATTAAGATGATGATCATCAGTTTTAATTTCAGTTCTAAATTCAATGACCCCAGGATTAGATTTCAACTTTCCTTGGTACCAGAGGATAGACTCGTGGAAGCTTCATTTAGATGCACATTCTAGCCTCATGCCTTCTAGCTCAATATCTATTCTCAGAACTCCCAGCCCTATATTATGTCCTTCACACTCACCTGAGCACAAGACACCAATGTCCTCCTCGTGAATACACTCATACCCCTCCATGTAAATTGTTTGGCATTCCAACAGAGAAGACTCTTTCCCTGTGCAGACCATGTGTTTCACCCAGGTGCTCTCATTTGCTAGGCCAAATATAGCCCCTCTCATAGCACCCAGAGCAGAGCCACAACTCAGCTGCTTACAAACGACATTAGCCTCTGTTCAGGTCCAATAGACACTACATAGCTACTCCACCAGATCTTCACTCGTCCAGAGCATGGGGTCTCTCCTCCCCTGAGTCAGAGGTTGTCTGTATCTAGAAAGGAAGCAAAATCCCTTCTTACACTCCCAGCTTGGAAGTGAGGAAGCTCTGAGAGCCTCAGGTATAAAGAGGGAGCAACTAAGATATTTGTTCTGTGACTGGAGGTCAGGAAGTCAATTTCCTTCTTGAATATATCATGTTTGTACAAAGTTCTTTTCATGTTGTTTTTGAGCTCATGTTAGACTTTGAGCTCCTTGAAAGGCTTTCTTGCCTTTCTTTGTATCACCAGGGCTTTGTACAGGGACTGGAATATAGTAGTACCTTTAAAAATGATTGACTCTGCACAAACAAGTTATGTAGAAGACAAATTTTATACCTTTGGGGAGGCAGAATCAAAATGGTGGAGGAATGGCAAGCAAATTAGGGGAGCATGGAATAGTTTACCTGTCATATCTGTAGAAAAGGGAAGAATTTATTACCAAAAAATAAGTAGAGAGCATTACAGGATGTAATATGGATAAAGTTGATTAAATGAAATTTTAAATTTTTTTCCACAAACAAAACCAAGGCAGCCAAGATTAGAAGGAAGAGAGAAAACAGAGAGAAAAAAATTGTAGTAATTTTCTTTGATAAACTTTCTCAAATATATAGAAAACTGAATCAAATTTATAAGAATACAACTGATATTCTTATAAGTATATAATTTATAACTAACTGATAAATGATCAAAGTTTATGACCAGGCAGTTTTCAGATAAAGAAATTAAAGCTATCTATAGTTAAATGAAGAAGTGCCTCAAATCACTATTTATCAGAGAAATGAACAATTAAAACAACTCTGAGGTGTCACCACTATCAGATTGGCTAAAATAAAAGAAAAGGAAAATGTTGAAGGGAATGTGAGAAATTTGAAATACTAATGAACTATTTGTGGAGTTCTGAAATGATCCAACCATTTTGGAAAGAAATTTCAAACTATGTCCAAAAGGCTATAATACTGTGCATACTCTTTGATCCAGCAATACCACTAATGGATCTGTACCTAAATAAAATCAACGAAAAATAAAAGGGACCTGCTTGTACAAAAATATTTATAGCAGCTCTTTTTGCATGGCTAAGAATTGGAAATAGAAGAAATACCCACTCACTGGGGAATGGCTGAAGAAGTTGTGGTATGTGATGGTTAGTGAATACTACTATGCTATAAGAAATGATGACCAGGATACTTTCGGAAAAACTTGGAAAGACTTTTTTGAACTGGTGCAAAGTGCAGTAAGCAGAACCAGGAAAATATTAAACACAGTAACAATAATACTGTTTGATGATCAACTGTGAATGACATCTATTCCCAGCAAACTGAGTATCTAAAATAATTCTGAAGTATCTATGACAAAAAATGCAATTCACCTCCAGAGAAAAAACAGACGGAATTTGAATGCATATCAAAGCACACTATTATTGTACTTTGTATGTACTGGGGTTCTGCGTTTGATTTCACAAAGACTAAAATAGAAATATGTTTTCCATAACTGTATCAAATTGCTTGCCTTCACAATGAGGAGGAAGACAGGGGATGGTGGGAAAGAATTTGGAACCCAAAACTGTAAAAAATGAGAGTTAAAAGGTTTTATGTGCAATTGGGAAAAATAAAATATTAATTAAAAAAGATAAATTGAAGATAATCAACAGAGGAACAACATTAGCATTAAGGAGGTGGGTAATAAGAGGTCTCTGAGTAGACTGTAGGGCTTTAGCTGGGACCTGAGCGAAGCCAGGGAAGGCAAGAGATGGAGATGAGGAGGGAAAGAATTATAGATTTAGGGAGAACCAGTGAAAATGCACAGTGAAAAGATAGAGTATCTCATAAAAAGAACATCAGAGATTAATGTCACTGCATTGAAAAATATGTAGAGGGAATTAGAAGGCTAGAAAGGTAGGGAAATGAAGAGTTTTGAATAAAAGTATTTGATATTTGATCCTGGAGGTGTGAAGCCATTGAAGTTATTGTTTGCAGTTGGAGAGGTAACACAGTAAGACTTGTGCTCTAGGAAGATAAATGTAACAGCATAGGGGAGGATGAACTGGAATGGAGAGTTGATACAGAGTGACCAACCAAAAGGTTCTTGCAACGGTCCAGAGAAAAGGTAATGTGGGCCTTCACCAAGGTGGCAGCAGTGTCAGAAAAAAAAATGAGTGCTAGATGAGAGGTGTTAGAAAAGTCACATCAACAGGACTTGGAAACTGATTGTATAGCAAAAGAGGGTGAAGAGTTAAGGATGAATCTTAGGACTAGGTGACTGTGGGAGGATGGTGGTGGCCTCCAGAGTAATAGTAAAGATGCATAGTTTTAGGGAGAGATAATCAGTTCAATTTTGGACATGTTAAACTTAAGGTGGACACTGGACGTCTAGTTCAAGGTGTCCAACAGGGAATTAGAGATGTGAGACTGGAGGTCAGGACAGAGGTTAGCCTTGAATAGATAGATCTGAGAATCATCCTCATAGAGATGATAATTTAACCCAGTATTTCCCTTCCACCTCTAGTGTCTTTATATAGCCAGCAATTCTCTGGTGCTTAGCAGGTGCTTAACAAATGTTTCAATCAAAAAGATTCTTCCTGGGAACTCAGTCCTCTCTTGTCTACTGAAAACATCTCTTGCCTACTTTGTACTTCCCAAAGCTAAAGTACTGCATGCATCATTCTTCTCAGTAAGATGAGGACTGAGCAGTAGGGAGCCATGACAGAAGGTTTGAAATGGTCATGAATTATTTAACATTTCAGAACAGGAAAACTCTTTAGAGAAAATTCCTCTAAAATCCTATTTTTGACAGGAGAAAATAATGAGTTTCAAAGTGGTAGGGTAACTATCTGAAATTCATATCACTTCTGGCAGAATCAAAGTCTTCTGACTCCAACCATTCTTGTTTCCACTGTAGCATTTTTTGATGGAAGGAATAGAGGCATGTAAGTATCTCAGTTTCTTCCCTTGGGAAGGTTAGTACAAATGAAACAATGCATTCATCCTTACTGAGTACCTACTATGAACAGGGTTTGACATTGCTGGGAATATAGAAAAGTATATGGAACTCTAAACACTCACAGGAAGTTTATAATTACTTCAGGAAAATAAAATTAGAGGCTAATTAGAGGAGTTTGGGGACTCCCGAGCCTCTGACCAGATCCCAGCTTCACTCCTCTCTGGCCATATCAGTGATTCTGGGGAGACATTAGGTAACATTAGTCATTCTCAGATCCATCATCTATAAAATGAGTATGAAATTGACCAGTCCCTTCAATTCTGGAAGGATTAATTCCAGAGAGAGGAGTTCAAAACTACCTTTGGACAAAAATATTTCCAAAACACTTTGGTTAAGGGAGGTATGTAAGCCCTTCTACCTATACTGAGTGGTACAGTTCTTAAAAGCACAAGCCCCAGTTTGGGTCTCAGACCTAAGCAGCAGGTACAGAGTAACTTAGATCTTATAGTAGCTGATATCAGTATTTCTCCTCTCCCACTCACAGAGATCATATAAAACCTCCATTTTCAAAAACTAACATTTCAAAAACTAACAATGATCTCCCAGCTATTCAGCCCAGGCCAGACCATCATAGTATCAACAAAGGCTCTTTTGGCTAATGAGTTGAGTGGGTAGATCGGGGCATCTCTTTGCTTGTTTCATGTATGAAGTCTTCTTTGTATATACCCATACACTAAATGACACTAAATGGCAATGATTTCAAATTTCCTTTACTCCCTTAGAAGGATGGCATGGCACTGAGGTGATACCCAACAACAAGACAAAGGCAGCAGGTCAATGAGCCAAAATGATTCAATGATGAATCTTCTGTTAGTTTCTCAACCATCTCCCATATTAAAAGTCACATGAAAACTCAGACCATTCTTGGGACCTGAATAGTAATTTAAAAAGACAAATTGAAGATAATCAATAGAGAACCTTACAATCTAATTCTAGGAACAAATATCACCTTTCTTGATGGATAATCCTCCTCCAAACCTAATTGAGACGACCCAATCACAGGAGAAGAAAAGATATTCAGACATTGTAATTTCCTTGCATTCCCCAAAACAGCTGGTAAATATCAGATTACGATTTTCTGTCTGATCATTTTCCCAAGTCCAGCATCTCAATCCAATTCATAATAGTGTAGATGCTGTGGAATAAGGAAAATGAAATCTTACCAGAGTTGGTCATTAGGAAACTGAAGAAAAGGATAATTAGCATCTAGGCAGTAGGAGGTCTCTCTAAGGCCATCCTGACATCACAAGTCTTGCTACAATCTTGAAAGCACCAACTCCACTTTAGAGACCCCAGAGCACCGAATGAGGGATATACAGCAATAGGAGGGGACTATATAGATTCAGCTCCTTACCACACCTCCTGTGCTGGGAGCCAATAGAAACTCCCTTTACCACTTCAGACAGTATCAGAGACTTGATCTGCCACAGTGTGAAATTCAAAAACCAATTAAATTCTAACTCCTACGTATCTCCTTATATGAGAGAAGAGGTCTTTGTGATGAAAATTCTGTCAGTTAACAAATATTGATTAAGTACATCCTGTAGGGCAGCTAGGTGGTGCAGTGCATAGGGCATCGGTGCAGGAGTCAGGAGGACATGAGTTCAAATCTCACCTCAGACACTTGACACTCACTAGCTGTGTGACCTTGGGCAAGTCACTTAACCCCAATTGCCTCATCCTGGGTCATCTCTAGTCATTCTGATGAATATCTGGTCACTGGATTCAGATGGCTCTGGAGGAGAAGAGAGGCTGGTGACCTGCACAGCCCTCCCTCACTCAAAAAAACAAAAGTCAAGTCAAGTCATATCATTATTTCTCTGATGGCATGGTCTTCAGCAACGAAGGATGAACACACACATGCACGCACACACACACACAAGTACATACTGTATGCTAGACACTAAGTGTACAAATATAAATAATGAAACAATTCCTACTCATATCAGGAACAATTATATTTCATCCCAGATCCACTTCATCTGCTCAGAAAGAATCCAATCATGTCTGAGCTTGAAATGACAAACAAGGGACTTTATCGGATTCCAGAGGTAATAAAGGAGTTTATTTACCCCCGGAATTTACTGAGCAGGGGAATGGGAAGGAAAATTATATGGAAGAAGGTCACTTAAGTAGGTGGAGGACAGATTGCAGAGGGCTTCAAATGACTGGCAATGAAACTCTTTTACACTTTCAGACCTTAGCAAGATTATTTTCAGCAGAGGGTGGATTAGAGAGGAGAGACTTGAACTGATGATTAACATTAAGTTCAAAAAATTTATTTTAATGTAAAAATTATTTTTCTTTTAAACTATGAAGGGAGTGCATTCAAGGATAATGTTGATATCCAAGCTATAACCATCTGACTGAGTTAGATAGAAGTAGGTTCTGAAAACTGGGGAGGCCGATGAATCAGGGCTTTAGGATAGGTGGGGAGAAAGCAACATATACATTGAAGTTTTCAAGTATGAGAGAAGGGTTAGAGGAGAAAAAGACTGTGAAACAAGTACTAAACTGGGAAAGGGAGTAAATAACCTGAAAGCTAGAAATTATACCAAGCATCTTGACTCTTAGTGTTTAAGAAAGATGGAAGGGGAGAAAGGAAATACATTTATTATCTTCCTTCAATATGCCAGGTACTTTGCTAAGTGCTCTACAAATATTATCTCAGGTGATCATCACAATATCTCTGTGAGTTAGGTACTATTAAGGTGGGCTAGGTGGCACAGTGAATAGAGCACTGACCCTGGAGTCAGGAGTATCTGAATTCAAATCTGACCTCAGATACTTGACATGTACTAGCTGTGTGACCCTGGGCAAGTCACTTAACTGCAATTACCTCACCAAAAAAAAAATCCAGTTTTACAGTTGAGGGAACTGAGGCAAGCAGATTAACTGACTTGCCTGGAATCTCACAGCTAGAAAGCATCTTGGGATAGATTTGAACTCAGGTTCCATTTCTCTTAACTCTAGGCCCAGTGTTCTATTTACAGTGCCATCTAGTTGCCTCTCATTTTTATTCATCATTACATTATTATTCTCATTATATAAATGAGGAAACAGATTCAGAGAGGTTAAGTGACATGGTCACACAGCTAGTGCATGATAGTCATGATTTAAACCCAGGCATGAAGATTAGGATTATGCAGCTGAAGGTTAACTGTCTAAGCCTGAATAGAGAACATATTGATAGCAGTAACACACAAGTGCTTGACAATAAAAATTCAAAATCAACTGAATATTTCAGAACATGCCACCTCCAGTAGCAAAGACAGATTTTTCTCTCAGATAAGCAAGGAGAGAAATCCTTAGTATTTATTCAAGCATCCTCAGATGTATAAGTTGCAAACAAAATCTCTTGGCACATAGAAACACACAAGACTCTGGCTCTAATCCTGATCAGCCAGGACAGTATCATCAAGAGGATGCTTATATGGAGATGGACAGCTAGGTGTTGCAGCGTATAGAGCACCAGTGCAAGAGTCAGGAGGACTTGAGTTCAAATCTCACCTCAGACACTTGACACTCACTAGCTGTGTGACCTTGGGCAAGTCACTTAACCCCATTTGCCTCATCCTGGGTCATCTCTAGTCATTCTGATGAATATCTGGTCACTGGATTCAGATGGCTCTGGAGGAGAAGAGAGGCTGGTGACCTGCACAGCCCTCCCTCACTCAAAACAAAGTCAAGTGCAAGTCATGTCATCATTTCTCTGATAGAATGGCCTTCTCTAAAAAAGAAAGATGAACACACACCACTATATGGGGATAAATGCTTTGGTGGTGTTTTTGATTATGTGTGACTTGCAGGTGTGCAACCGCTGAAGGTTATCACATCACAAAGGCCATAGAAGAGTGAGAGTTTCTACTCTGTATGCTTAGTAGCTGGGTCTCACATCAGAAAAGGAAAGAAGATTTACCAGTTACTCCAAAACTCTGGGGTTGTCAGGTCTCTGCTGATTTGGGAAATCTCTAAATGAAAATATTTTCATTCCCTCTGTCTAGACTTCAGACAGAGTGGTGTGGATTTTTCTGTCTATGGGAATCTGATGTCTTTTCTTTAAAATATCCTATATAACTGACACATCTCACCTTCCTTTCCTAATTTACTAGGTTACTTAATATTTGGCTAATGTAGACTCTGGGTTCACCTCCCCTTTAACATTTTTTTCCAACACAGAATATGGAAGAAGAGTAGGCCTGGTGCCCACCCACAATTAAGGATCCTAATAATAAATACTGCTTAATTTTTTTAGTGCTTTAAGTTTAGAAAATGCATCAAATGTATTATTTCCTTAGTCCGTAATTTAATTATTTATTTTAAGTTAGACTTATTAATCTATTTTACCAAAGACAAAACCAAAGAGTGAAAGTACCATGTTTCTTTCTCCGACTGTCTCTGCCTTTGTCTGTGCCTCTATCTCTCTGCCTCTATTCGTTCTGTGAAGTTTGAATTCATTCAAAAGGGCCACACTTGAGAAACAAGAGGGCTATATGTGGCTTCATGGTTGCGCGTTCCCCAACCCTGCAATATCCTTTTCTAAAAGCTAATCAAGTCTGGCTAACTACCTGATAATGATTTTTTTTTATATTTATTATTTTTTTTAATGTTCTATAATCACTACCAAAAAGCTTAGATTTTTACCCCCCACTGACTCCCCACTATCCCCCTCCCTACCCAAGATGCCATGCAATTCTATATAGGATCTATATATACTTTCCTATTGAATACGTTTTCACTATAGTCATGCTGTGTAGATGAACTAAAATAAATGGGAGAAATCATATAATAAATCAAAACATAATACACACGTACACATACACACATATACAAACATGATCTGCTACATTCTGCAAATGAATTCCATAGTTCTTTCTCCGAGTGTGGAAGGCATTTTGCCTTAGAAAACCATTGGGAATTATTATTATTTTTTTAAGTTCTTGTGTTATTACGAACTTCCAAGTCTACCAGAAAAAAACTCTCGCACACTGTGGTCGTTGCTGTGCACAGTTCTCCTGGTTCTGCTCCTTTCACTCAGCATCAGGTCATATAAGTCCTTCCAGGCCTCTCTGAAGTCTTCTTGTTCCTCATTTCTTATGGCGCAATAGTATTCCATTACATTCATATACCACAACTTATTCAGCCATTCCCCAATTGATGGACATCCCCTTGATTTCCAGATTTTGGCAACTATAAATATTTTTGTACATATGGGACCCTTTCCCATTTTTATGATCTCTTGGGGATACAGTCCTAGTAGCGATTTTGCTGGGTCAAAGGGTATGCACATTTTTGTAGTCCTTTGGGCATAGTTCCAAATTGCTCTCCAGAATGGTTGGATGAGCTCACAGCTCTTCCAACAATGAATTGGTGTTCCAACTCTCCCACATCATCTCCAACATTTATCATTTTCCTGTTCTGTCATGTTTGCCAATCTTATAGGTGTGATGTGGTACCTCAGAGTTGTTTTGATTTGCATCTCTCTGATCAAAAGTGATTTAGAGCATTTTTTCATATGACTATAGATATCTTTAATTTCTTCCTCTGAAAATTGCCTATTCATATCCTTTGATCATTTATCAATTGGGGAATGACTTGTACTGTTGTACATTTGACTGCATTCTCCATATATTCCAGAAATGAGGCCTTTATCCCTGAGATGAGTTGTAAAAATTCTTTCCCAATTTACTACATCCCTCCCAATTTTGGATGCATTGGGTTTGTGTAAGGGGCGCTGACCACCAAGCCATCTGGGATGCCACACTGACGGACATCAGGTAAACTGAGTCCGGTGCAGGGAAGGGTGAACAAGATGGCGCTGGAAGGGATGGCCCCACCCCTGGTTTGTGTTTGTTACTATAGTTCCAGCTTGTGTTCATTACTATAGTTTCAGGTTTGTTTGTGTGTGTTACCATGGTTTATTGGGCTGGCCGGCAGAGACTATATAATCAGAGTGCTTGCTTGAATAAATCAGTGCTGCTTCATGACCCCCTCTCCCACCTCATTCTTTTACTCGCGAGCTCCACAGGAGGACGAGCAGCCTGCTGGTCAGGCATAAGACTTGTTCCTCTCGGTAAGCTATGGGGGTACCAATAGCAGTTTTGGTTGTGCAAAAACATTTCAGTTTAATGTAATCAAAGTTACCCATCTTGCATTTCATAATGCTTTCTATCTCTTCTTTAGTAAAAAATTCTTCCCTTCTCCATAAATCTGATAAATGCACTATTCTTTGCTCCTCCAGTTGGTCCATGGTATCAATCTTTACACCTGGATTGTGTACCCATTTGGACTTTATTCTTGTATAAGGTGTCGAGCATGGGTCTATGCCAAGCTTCCACCACACTGTTATCCAGTTTTCCCAGCTTTTTGTCGAACAGTGAATTTTTATCCCAGAGGCTGGGGTTCTTAGGTTTTTCAAACAGGAGGTTGCTATATTCCTTGCCTACTGTGTCTTGAGTGCAAAGTCTATTCCACTTGTCTATCCTTCTGTTTCTTAGCCAGTACCAAGTGGTATTGATAATTGCTGCTTTATAGTACAATTTGAGATCTGGTAGAACTAGGCTACCTTCTCTAGCATTTCTTTTCATTAGTCCCTTTGATATTCTGGAACTTTTGTTCTTCCAGATGAATTTTGATATTATTTTATCCAGCTCTAGAAAATAATTACCTGATAGTTTAATTGATATGGCACTAAATAAGTAAATTAATTTAGGTAGAATTGTCATTTTTATTATATTAGCTCAGCCTACCCATGAGCAACTGATGTTTTTCCACTTACTTAAATCTGATTTTATTTGTGCAAAAAATGTCTTGTAATTGTGTTCATATAGTCCCTGGGTTTGTTTTGGCAGGTAAACTCCCAAGTATTTTATACTGTCTACCCTAGCTTTAAATGGAATTTCTCTTTCTATCTCTTGCTGTTGGACTTTGTTGTTAATAGATAGGAATACAGAAGATTTGTGAGGGTTTATTTTGTAACCTGCAGCTTTGCCAAAGTTGTTTATTATTCCAAGTAGTTTTTTACTTGAATCTCTGGGATTCTCCAAGTATATCATCATATCATCTGCAAAGAGTGATAACTTAGTTTCTCCTTTGCCTATTCTTATTCCTTTAATTTCTCTATCTTGTCTAATTGCTACAGCTAGCATTTCTAGTACCATTTTGAATAATAGTGGTGATAATGGACATCCTTGCTTCACCCCTGATTTTATTGGAAATGCATCTAGCTTATCCCCATTGCATATAATCCTTGCTGAAGGTTTTAGGTAGACATTCCTTATTATTTTAAGGAAAGTTACCTTTATTCCTACGTTCTCCAGTGTTTTTAATAGGAATGGGTGTTGTATGCTGTCAAAAGCTTTTTCTGCATCTATTGAGATAATCATGTGATTTTAGTTAGTTTTGTTGTTGATATGATCGATAATGCTAATAGTTTTCCTAATATTGAACCAGCCCTGCATTCCTGGTATGAATCCTATCTGATCATAACGTATTATTCTCGTGATAAGATGCTGTATTACTTTTTCTAAAATCTTATTTAAAGTTTTTGCATCTATATTCATTAGAGAAATTGGTCTATAATTTTCTTTCTCTGTTTTGTCTCTTCGTGGTTTAGGTATCAAAATCATATTTATATCATAGACAGAATTTGGGAGGACTCCTTCTTTCCCAATTTTCAAAAATAGTCTATATTGTATTGGAATTAACTGTTCTTTAAATGTTTGATAGAATTCACTTGTAAATCCATCTAGCCCTGGAGAATTTTTCGTAGGGAGTTCATCGATGGCTTCTGCAATTTCTTTTTCTGAGATGGGGTTATTTAAGCACTCAACTTCCTCTTCTGTTAATCTGGGCAATTTGTATTTTTTAAAATATTCATCAATCTCATTTAGATTATCGAATTTGTGGGCATAAAGTTGGGCAAAGTAATTTCTAATTATTGTTTTAATTTCCTCCTCATTGGAGGAAATTTCATTTTTATTTTTTATTTTTATTTTTTTAATTTTCATTTTTAATATTAGTAATTTGATTTTCTTCTTTCTTTTTTTTAATCAAATTGACCAAAGGTTTATCAATTTTATTAGTTTCTTCATAAAACTAACTGTTAGTTTTATTTATTAATTCAATAGTTTTCTTAATTTCAATTTTATTAATCTCTCCTTTGGTTTTCAGTATTTTTAATTTGGTATTTACTTGGGGATTTTCAATTTATTCTTTTTCTAGCTTTTTCAGCTGCATGCCCAAGTCACTGATCTCCTATTTCTCTATTTTATTTATGTAGGCGTTCAAAGATATAAAACTTCCCCTAAGAACTGTTTTTGCAGTATCCCATAAGATTTGGTAGGTTGTCTCATTATTGTCATTCTCTTGAATGAAGTTGTTGATTGTTTCTATGATTTCTTCTTTAATCCAGTCCTTCTTTAGGATTAGATTTTTTAGTTTCCAACTGATTTTTAGTTTATCTTTCCGTGGCTTTTTATTACATGTAATTTTTATTGTATTATGATCTGAGAAGGATGTGTTGATTATCTCTGCTTTTCTGCACTGGATTGTGAGGTTTTTAATGTCCTAGTACATGGTCAATTTTTGTAAATGTACCATGTACCACTGAGAAAAAGGTGTATTCCTTTCTATTCCCATTCAATTTTCTCCAGAGATCTATTATATCTACCTTATCCAGAGTTTTATTTACCTCCTTAACCTCTTTCTTATTTATTTTCAGGTTAGATTTATCAAGTTCAAAAAGGGAGGGTTGAGGTCCCCCACTAGTACAGTTTGCTGTCAATTTCTTCCTTCAACTCCCCCAAACTCTCCTCTAAGAATTTGGATGCTATACCACTTGGAGCATACATGTTTAGTAATGATATTGCTTCATTGTCTATGCTGCCTTTTAGCAGGATATAATTTTCATCTTTAACTCTTTTGATTAGGTCTATTCCTGCTTTTGCTTTGTCTGAGGTTAGGATTGCTACTCCTGCTTTTCTTACATCAGCTGAAGCACAATATATTCTGCTCCAACCTTTGACCTTTGTCCTGTGTGTATACCCCCATTTCAAATGTGTTTCTTGTAAAGAACATATTGTTGGATTATGGCTTTTAATCCATTCTGCTATCTGTCTCTGTTTTATGGGAGAGTTCATTCCATTCGCATTCACAGTTATGATTACAATCTATATGTTTCCCTCCATCCTCTTTCCCACCGTTTGTGCTTTTAGCTCTCCCGTTTCCCTTCCCCTCCTCAATAGTTTTAATTTTTCACCACCTCCTCCTGCAGCCTTCCCTTCCTTCTTCTAGCTCCCCTCCCTTTTACTCCCCTGTACCCTTACTGTTTCTTCCCTCCCTTTAGCTTCCCTCCCCTTTCTTCTCCCTTCCCCTCCTACTGCCTATAGAGCTAGTTAGGATTATCTACTTAAGTTTATTGTTCCCTCCTTGAAACAAATCAGATGAGAGTACCTCTCAAACAATGCTCGTCACCCTCTCCTCTTTCCCTCTACTATAATTTTGTACTTCTTCCTGTGATGTAATTTACCATTTTCTGCTTCCTCCTTTTCACACCTCCTGTTGCAATCTCTTTGCATACTTAAATCATATTTTTAACATAACTTCATTGACTTTATACCTGTTCCCTCTATGTATATCCCTTTTATATTTCATAATAGATGCACAGTTCTCAAGATTAACAGGTATTATCTTCCTTCATAGGGTGGCAAACAGTTTGTCCAAATTGGGTAACAATATTTTTGGGGTTTTTTTTCTCCCCTGTTTATCTTTTTATGCTTCTCTTGAGACCTGCATTTGAAGATTAAATTGTCTATTAAGTTCTGGTGTTTTTGTCAGGAAAGTCTGGTGATCCTTTACTTCATTGAACGACCATCTCCTTGCCTGAAATGTTATGCTGAACTTTGCTGGGTAGCTGATCCTTGGTTGTAGTCTCAGCTCCTTTGCCTTACGGAATATTGGGTTCCAGTTCCTTTGATCTTTTAATGTAGAAGCTGCAAGGTCCTGTGTAATCCTGACTGTAGCTCTTCGATATTTGAATTGTTTCTTTCTGGCTGCCTGTAGTATTTTCTCCTTCACTTGATAGTTCTGGAATTTGGCAACTATATTTCTTGGGGTTTTGAGTTTGGGATGCCTTTCGGGAGGTGAACGGTGGATTCTTTTGATCACTATTTTGTCCTCTGGATCTAGTACTTCTGGGCAGTTTTCCTTGATGATTTCCTGGAAGATATTGTCCAGACTCTTTTTTTCATCATGGCTTTTTGGCAGGCCAACAATTCTTAAATTTTCTCTCCTGTATCTATTTTCCAGGTCAGTTGTTTTCCCAGTTAGATATTTTATGTTTTTTTCTATCTTTTCATTCTTTCGATTTTGTTTGACTGATTCTTGCTGTTTCATTGAGTCATTAGTTTCTACTTGCCCAATTTTAATCTTAATCGAATTATTTTCTTCAGTTAACTTCTGCATCTCTTCCATCAGTTCATTTTTTCCTTTTAAGGAGTTATTTTCCCCAGTTAATTTTTGTACTTCCTTTTCCATTTGTCCAATTTTCCCAGTTAGGTTTTGTGCTTCTTTTCCCCTTTGACCAACTGTTCCTTTTAGGGAGTTATTTTCTCCAGTTAATTTGTGTACTTCCTTTCCCATTTGTTCAATTTTCCTTTTCAAAGAGATGTTCTCATCAGTGAATTCTTTATTTATAATTTTAAAATCGTTGGCCAATTTTTCTTCTGTTTCCTTCTTCAGCTGTTCCAGAAGAGCTGTTTGTGCATGCAAGCAGTTCATAGTCACTTCTGAAGTTTCACGTGGAAGTACAGTCTCAGTACTGACCTCTTTGGTATTTGTGTTTTGGTCCTTATCGCCATAGAAAGATTCTATGGTTTTGTCTCCCCTCTTTTGCTTTTTCTTGTCCATGATGTTGATTGTGTGTTGTGGCTTCTAGTTCTTTCAATTAGAAGCTGCAGAACTTGATATTGAGCCAACTTGTGTGAAAAAGCTAAGAACAGGTTTTTGTTTTGTGTTTCCCTGATCAGTCCTGGGGTTAGCTTGTTAAGTGTGGGGGAGAGGTGGTCTGGTCACAGGAGATCTCCTCAGCTGAGCTGAGGCAAAGGTAAGCTCAGGGGATGGTGATCCCAGCTGCCCTATTGTCTTCCCATTTCCCCTGGAGTGCTGAGGCATGCCTAGATGGTAGTCTGAGTTCCCACCCTTCCTGGAGCTCCTTTCCTGGCACTGAAGCTTGCCTGGGTCCTAGTGCGAGTTTTCTCTGCCCTGGGTCCTCTGTCCTTCTGGTTTGCCTCCACCACAGTAGGAGGAATCCCTCTTAGCTATTTTCCTAGCCTCAGGTGTTATGAGACTATTTGCCCCCTCTACTGTTCCCACTGATCCAGGATTTTTCTGGGGAAATTTTTTTTGTTCTTTCATGGTCATCAAGGGGGGAGGAGAGAGCGTTTACTGATCACTCCACCATCCTGGCTCCCAGAAGTTCAAGTAGGTGACTTACCGATGTTTAATCTGCAGGCTGAAAGTCTCAGGAGCTGATGCAATGATATCTGGTGCTCAGCGGCTCTCACTGGCTCGGCTCCCTGATAACTATTAGTTATTGGGGAAGTGCAAGCACACTGTGAAGGATTAGTGAACAATAATATTAGACAGTTAGGTAACATTTATTAACTGCTTAGTATTAACACACAGCCCCTTAGAGGCCCCTAAAATCCTGAGAGGACAAGTAAGTATCTGCCCTCTGAGGTCTGCCAGTTTGAGTAGGAGCTCAGAGACTGCACTCCAGAGTATGTACTACAAAATAAAATATATAATTTTGTTTAGTATAAGTTTAAACAAGCCCTGAGTAGATAGTGAGTGAAGTATAGCATTACTTATTTACACAAAATTTTTCAGTTACATGAGCGATTATACGTCCTTAGTTTCAATGAGGACCAGTGACATCATGCGGCAATGTGATGACTTCTGTATGTATTGTCCTTAAGTGAGAAATTCACCAAAGTCATCCACTGCATCCTAGGCCATTTGTCCTCACTTTTGTCTTGCCACTGGACTTGGATGACTCTGGAAAAAAGAGTGAGGCTGATGACTGTGCAACACTGACTCACTTCAGTCCTGTCCAATTTCCCTTCCCATTGTCTTCTCCCTGATAAGTTTGAAGGCAAAACTTCCCTAGGGGCAAGGACAAAGTAATGACTAGAGAGAAAGCCAAGACTGAGAATGAGGAGGGAGGTAGGGAAAAAGAAGAAGAATCTGGGGAAACAGTGGTGTTCCCCATTGTGAGGTAGATAGGTAGATAGATGATAGATAGATAGATAGATAGATAGATAGATAGATAGATAGATAGATAGATAGACAGATAGATAGATAGACTGATGAAAGATAGATGAATGAATAAGGCCTCTCTGCACCAGCACAATAACAAATATTCTCAAAAACTACTAGACGTGCATAAAGTATACACGAGGATATCTCACCCCAGAAGAAAGCCCCTCATAAATCTTATATGGCTGGCTATAGGTACAAGGTTCTATTGTCTTGCCATATATTATGATGTACATTCTTCTGGATCATTGACAGAGCAGAAATTGCGTCTATGAATGCACAGAATGGTTGCTTTCGATGTGGTTACTGACAGAATAATATATATGACTGGATCATATCTCAAAAAGTAGTGAATAAAGTACAATGTAGAAATTGGGACAGTGGGGGTGGGACAGTGATTGGAAGGGGCAGGGAAGAGGAGGAGCTGTGGAATAAGTCATCTTCATAGAAATATTTTCACATTAAATTATAACCAGTGAGACTTTTAAAAAATGAGAAATATGGTTTTGGGGCAATCATTTAATAATGCCAGCATGTTATCAATTAAAAGGATTGGTGAAACTCTCTAATGCCAAAGACCCCTTATGGAAGCCATTCAATGCTAATGTAAACTTGGAAGTGTGACTGTGATGTGTTAACAAGTAACAAATGAAAATGAATATTAAAATGAGAAATGGACCTATTTAAGAAGTAGCACAGGGTGTGACTTTGATTATTTCATTTACTTCAAAATCACCCCCAGCTTTGGCAATTTAATCAAAGAATTTACTCCCATCTAAACCTGAGAAGAACACAGTCAGAAGGAATTCACCTAGGGAAGATGGTATAGGTGGTTTAAACTTTTGGCAGAACTCAATGATGTCCTTCAAGGACTGGGTTTCAAACAAGCAAATAGGACAGAGGAAAAGTCTGAATCTCCCCCATAGTTGATTATCAATTATCATTTCTCTCACCAACCAGGTCAGGGATATAACATCAAAGCAAAAACCTGAACTGTAACATAAATTGGGACAAGGATTGATTCCTGAATCCAAGGAGGCTCTTATGGAAGACAGCAGAAGAGATTAAAAAGAATTAGGATCAAGGATTCAAAGTCTTCTGTCCAGTTGAAAGAGAACACAAGATCTCCATGTTTAAAGGAGTAGAGGAGAAGACTAGCTTATATATTCTGGTAATGCAACAGAGAAGGTACTTCTCTGAAGAGGTTTCTTCTCTACGGTACAGAGAATATGCCTGGACTCTTCATGAAGCATCTTTGTTTTCTGAGCAGTTGAGAAGGCTGACCATTTTATTGACGAAAGATAGAAAGGCAAATGAAGTCATGCTATAGGTAAAGGACTGGAAAAAAAAGGTAGAGATGAGGAGATTAGAGAAAAAAATATAGGAGAGGAAAGGTTTATGATTGAGGACAGAGGAAAAGAAGAGGGATAAAAGAGGAAAATTTGAGAATTAAAGGTCCTAAAGGAGAAACAGTTTACATAGAGGCAAAAATCTTACCCCAGTGGGCACTTCAGGGTACTGGAGAAGTGTTCACCACATGTGAAGAGAAAATCCTTGACATTGTCCACTCAGGAGGGGAGGTGAATTCTAAAATTATTTCAAGTATCACAGGAAGCTGATTCTATTCCAATTCAATAAACATTTATTAAGAGACTGTTTGTAGGTGATGGTCTTAAAATGACTGCTGAGGGACACCAATCTCAACTTCATCATACCCCAAGTCTTCTGAGGACATTGGTGGGGCATCTTCTCACATCCTGTAGTCAGGGTATCCCTCAAAGAACTCAGGAGACTGACCTGAAAACAGAAAAGTGGAGCTGAATTTTTAACTGTGTCTAAAGAAAAACAAGAAGCCTTTGGTGGTGGTACAGGTGAGTGAAAAGAATACCATGTTCAAGACCTAGATGAAGAGTCTTTTCTCAGTCGTGAAGCACCATTGACAGGAAAGGGAGCAGAAATGGCCAGGACTAAGAGCAGGTGATGGAAAGGCTTGTCTTTACATTGAGGGTGGGTTGGGGTCAAAGGGAATGGGAGCTTGGAGGACGTAGCTGTAGAACCCGAAGGCCTGTTCATTTTATTTCTAAGTCACATCACAATAGGTACAACTGTGCCAGGTATATTTCTGAAAAATGTCAATACAGAAAATTCTTGTTGTACTGACAAAGTCTTTTTGCCATGAATATGTATATATGTATGACTGTATGTATGTGTACATACATTTATAGAGAGAGACATAAATCTATACACTTGAATGTGCATATGTATACATGGATATGTATAGGTGTTTAACCACATATGTATATGTGTACATGAATGTATGCATACATTTTAATAAATCAGCATGTTTATGTATAGACATGTGTCTACACATATGAATATGTGTAGGTAATTCCATGTCCTCATATTTCAAAATAAGTTCACCCATAGACTTCTGGTTCTGGGAGATAAGATAGTAGAGTAATCTGTAATTGCTATCTCCCTCCCCTTGCTGACCTTGACAAGCTCAGAGAATATCTCCCTAGGAAAAACTCTGGAACAGTGGAGGCAGCAGTTAGGGGAGAGCAGCTCTCAGACCATGAGGCTAGAAAGATCACTAAGGAGAGTTTCTCTTTCTGTGGCCTAAGATGACAAGTGTAGGATCAAAGCTGTGCCAGACAGCTCCACCTCAACAAACCAGGAGAAGATCCTGAAGCCCAGGAGAGTGAAGCCAGCAGCTGCTAACACCAGGACCCCAGGCGTGCCTCAGCACCCCAGTGGAATCAGGAAGATACTAGTGAAGACAGCTGAGCTTGCCTGTGCTCTAGCTCAGCAGAGGAGCCCTCAGCATCCAAATTATCCCTCCCTCACACTTAACAACCTAGCTCCAGGGTAACTGCAGGGAAAACCCAAAAAGACCTCACTTGGCCTCTGCTTTCAAACACCAGCTAGTTCAGCACCAGGTAAGCTGCAGCATTTTGGTTTCTAGCTAAAAGAACCAAAGGCCACAACACACAAAGCCTCAAGTATTAGGCACAAGAGCTGTGGGACAGAGCTCCCTGTGTCACAGATGCAGAGATCTATTTTAAAAGACAAGAAAAATGTTATTATCATGAGTAAGAAGAAAAACAGAAAAGAAAAGATCATAGAATCTTTCTGTGGGGGCAAGGACCAAATCACAAGTGCCAACAGGTCAGCATTGAGACTGTACTCCCATCTGAAACTTCAGAAGGGAATATGAACTGGTCTGAAGAACAAAGAGCCTTCTTGGAAGAGCTCGGGAAGGATTTTAAAACCCAAATTAGAGAAATAGAAGAAAAACTGGCCAATGATTTTAAAAATATGGAAAAAGAATTCACTGAAGAGAACAGCTCCTTAAAAAGGAAAATTGGACAAAAGGAAAAGGAAGCACAAAACCTAACTGGTGAATATAACTCTTTAAAAGGAACAATTGGACAGATGGAAAAAGAGATGCAAAAGTTAAATGAAGAAAACAATTTGATTTAAAAAAAAAGAATAGGGCAAGTAGAAGCAAATGAATCTATGAGACATCAAGAATCAGTGAAAATCTAAAGAATGAAAAGATAGAAGAAAATGTAAAATATCTAATTGGTAAAACAACTGACCTGGAAAATAGATCCAGGGGAGAAAATCTAAGGATTATCGTTCTACAAGAAAACCATGATAAAAAAAAAAAAGAAACTAGACAATATCATCCAAGAAATCATCAAAGAAAATTGCCCAGAAGTCCTACACCCAGAGGGCACAATAGTCATCATATGAATCCACCATTCCAATTAGAGAGATGCCAATCAAAACAACTCTGAAATACCACATCACACCTTTGAGATTGGCTGACATGACAAAACAGGATGATGACAAATGTTGGAAAAGATGTGGGAGAGTTGGAACTCTAATTCATTGTTGGTGGACCTGTGAGTTGATCCAACCATTCTGGAAAGCAATTTAGAACTATGCCCAAAGGGCTACAAAAATTTGTATACCCTTTGACCCAATAATAGTGCTTCTAGGGCTGTATCCCCAAGAGATCATAATAATGGGAAAGGGTCCCACATGTATAAAATATTTATAGCAGCACTCTTTGTGGTGGCCAAAAACTGGAAATCAAGGGGATGTTTATCAACTGGAGAATTCCTGAATAAATTGTAATGGAATACTATTTCATTATAAGGAATGATGAGCAGGAAGACTTCAGAGAGGCCTGGAAAGACTTATATGAACTGATGCTCAGCAAAAGGAACAGAACCAGGAAAACTTTCTTCTGTGTTCCTCTGAAACACAGCAACAATCGCAGTGGGCAAGGATTTTTTTGGTAGGCTTAGAACTTCATTGAAATGCAAGAACTTAAAAAAATTCCCAGTGGTCTCTTAAGGCAAAATGCCTTCCACATCCAGAGAAAGAACTATGTAATTCAATCACAGAATGTAGCAGATCATTTTCTTTTTTATTACATTTTGGTTTGCTTTATGATTTCTCTCATTCATTTTAATTCTTCTATGCAACACGACTAAGTTGAAAATATATTTAATAGGAATGTATGTATAGAGCCTATATAAAATTGTATGCTGTCAAAGGGAAGGAGGGGAGAGTGAAGGTGGAAGAAGGGGGAGGGAAGGAAAAAAATTCTAAGTTATATGTAAGTGATTGTAGAACACTGAAAATAAATAAAATAACAATCATAAAAAAATAAGTTCACCCATAGCTGGAAATCTCACTTATCAAGTCAATAAGCTGTTGGGCTCCACTCACCTGTGTGTGCTTCCTTGTGATCATCCCATTCGTTGGTAGGTCCTGGAGTACCCCCCTCATATCACTTGGGTCACAGGGGGTATTTCAGCCTGGGATAATTCTTCAGTATCATCATACCCATCACCTGGGGGATCATCAGGTCAACTTGAGATATCTGAAAGACAGATGATAGTTTTTTTTTCAACACAATTTTTTTGTCAGTGAGGGGGGTTGTCTGTTTGCATGTGAAAACAAACATACAATTTTATTGTTTTAAAAATAGATGCGATTTTCAGGAGATGTTCAAAGCTGAATTTAGCTGATGAAGAAGACTACTTATGGTTAGGGATCTGACCTTTCACTAAGCATCACCAAAGAGGGAAAAGGAGCAGACTCTCCCTCGTATAGGAAATTTATTTCAGTCCCCTTCAGCTTATTTTTTCCTTCATTTCTTTAAGCATCAAAGATCTCCTCTCTCAATTTCTCTTACCTCAATGCTTATCACTCACCCCATCTTCAAAGAAGAAATCTCTTAACCCAGAACCTGCAACTCTCTCATGATTCAAATCATATTTCTCTAGTGACAGTGACCCTGAGACAGAATACACCAGAGTGTAAACTGACTCACTGGATTATCCTCCAGTTTCTGATGCTTCTTTGATCATTATTCTGATCATGAAATCAAACACTACACCCCTCTCAGGAGCATAGCCACCTATGAAACCAAACCTGGTTCCCTTCCTCCCTTTCTCTGAACAATTTTCCTTGTCTCAGTCGAAACCTCTATCTCCCAAACACATGTTTGGAGCCAGAGAGTATCTATCTCCCATGGAAAGATTTTAAAGCTTGGCCTAGTGAGGTATGTTAAATCTGGAATGAGGAGGAGCTGAGGACAGCAGCGTGGTACTTTAGCTGATGCCTCCCAGGGCAGAAAACTACCTGGGAAATGCCATTCCTTGCCTCTAAGACATGCCATTTCCTCTGACTTGAGGGAAGTGCAGGTTTGCTTTTCCCTTCATTTTGCCGGGTAGCGTGGAAGCTTGACTTTGATATCACCCAGAACAGACCCTGATGAGAAGAATGTAACAGCTTCAAATGGGAAAAGGAAACTCATTTCTGCCTGCATTCCCCACGTTGTGTCTATCCACAGACTTCAGAAGAACGTGACAGTATGTTCTGACACCAGGAAAGTCGATCTTAAACAGGAAGCACTCCCAGTCTTTCATGATAAGAATAAAAAAGTCATTCTTTGAAATGATTAATCAAAGTGCTCTGAGTGAGACTGACAGACCTCCCAAATATGTCAGAAACTCTTATGCCACCTTTCTGGAGGTCTCCATATTTAGCTGGTGAAAAATTTGGTTGTCAAGATGTTAGTAATATAACACAAGCTATGCTCTAAAAATTGCAGCGTGACATAGATGATGTTATCCTAACAGAAAGGTATTGTTCTTCATGCAGAATAAAGGAAAAATTGTAGAAAACTGAAAGTTTGTTAGTGAGTGAGGGTCTCAGTGCTAAATGCTCATAAGGATCTATAAAATTCATGTGGTTGGAAAAGTCCTGAAGGTATGGAAGGGGGTTCATCCACAATTTCATTCTACTTTCTATTAGGAACTTCCAAGCCTTTTTGCTCCAATTCTGCTCTTATAAAGAAAGCTCCAGATTGAAAGGGAATGGTATCATGGTGTTAATCAATTTTGTTGAGCTGGTTATCATTTAAGAGAAACGAAATCATTGCATCTTTACATCTGAAATTATGAGGGCCCAATCCTGATCTTGTAGGCACTATAATCAAGGGGACTCAGATTGACAAAAGAACATCAGAAGGAAAACAACACAGAACTCTGGATCTTTTCCCCCTAGAGATGAAGCTCGGAAGTCAGAATTGGGCTGTTGGACCTGACTGCCCAAATTCAGAATGGGAAATGAAAACTAAAATATTATGGGGTGGGAGGATCCAGGCAGGTATGGACAGAGATTTCTGAAGATGCCAAGGTCATAGAGTGATTCTGACTTCTGGAATATCCTATTCCACACCCTTTGATCCCTTAATGTGGAAGCTGCTAGATCTTGTGTTATCCTGATTGTATTTCCACAATACTTGAATTGTTTCTTTCTAGCTGCTTGCAATATTTTCTCCTTGATCTGGGAACTCTGGAATTTGGCCACAATGTTCCTAGGAGTTTCTCTTTTTGGATCTCTTTCAGGTGGTGATCTGTGGATTCCTTGAATACTTATTTTGCCCTCTGGTTCTAGAATCTCAGGGCAGTTTTCCTTGATAATTTCATGAAAGATGATGTCTAGGCTCTTTTTTTGATCCTGGCTTTCAGGTAGGCCCATAATTTTTAAATTGTCTCTCCTGGATCTATTCTCCAGGTCAGTTGTTTTTCCAATGAGATATTTCACATTATCTTCCTTTTTTTCATTCTTTTGGTTTTGTTTTGTGATTGCTTGGCTTCTCATAAAGTCCTTAGCCTCCATCTGTTCCATTCTAATTTTGAAAGAATTATTTTCTTCAGTGAGTTTTTGAATCTCCTTTTCCATTTGGCTAATTCTGCTTTTGAAAGCATTCTTCTCCTCCTTGGCTTCTTGAACCTCCTTTGCCAATTGAGTTAGCCTATTTTTCAGGGTGTTATTTTCTTCAGCATTTTTGTGGGTCTCCTTTAGCAGGGTGCTGATTTGTTGTTCAAACTTTGCTTGCAAGTCTTTTATTACTCTTCCCAGTTTTTCCTCCACCTCTCTATCATGATTTAGAAAATTGTTTGGGCTCTTTAAGACCTTTTCCCAGAACAGATCCCATTGAGTGGGCTGGGATGTAGAAGCACTGACTTCCGTGTCTTCCCCTGATGGTGAGCACCGCTCTTCCTCATCAGAAGGGAGGGGAGGAGAAACCTGCTCACCAAGAAAGTAACCCTCAATAGTCTTGGGTTTTTTTCCCTTTTCTGGGCATTTTCCCAGCCAGTGACTTGAGCTCTGAATATTCTCCTCACACCCACCTCGCCTCCGGATCCTCGCAGCCAGCACTTGGGGTCTGAGAATCAAATGCTGCTCCCAGCCTCGGGGCTTTGGCAGGGGCAGGGCTGCTATTCAGTGTGAGATCAAGTTCAGCTGCCGGGTCGGGGCAGGGCCGCCTCACGGGCTCAGTTCCCTCAAGGGGTTTATGCAGAGACCTTCAACAATGGATCCGGGCTCCTGCCTGCTTGGGGAGCCCTGGTATGCTCCCGCCTCCGCTGTTGCCTTCTGAGGGGGTCTGAGTATGGGGGCACCCCACTGCCCTCTCGACCCACCAAAGAGACCTTCTCACCGACCCAGTCACCTGTGGGTGGAGGGACCCGCGTAGCCACTGGAGATCCCATCCCTGAAGCCTGCTTGGATCTTTTCCTCTTGGTGCCGCGGCCACGGCAGGGCTGTACTCAGCTCCCAGTCCCAGCTCCCGGTCCCAGCATCCAGTCCGTGGCACGAAGGACCTTTTGCGAGAGGTTTGCAGGTCTCTCTGGAACAGAAATCTCCCTCGCTCCAATTTTCTGTGGCCTCTGGGTGCAGAATTCGCCATGAGTTACTTATTTGTAGCCGTTCTATGGGTTGTGGGTTCGGAGCTATGTGTATGTGCATCTTTCTACTCCGCCATCTTGGCTCCGCACTTCCATAGAGTGATTCTGACAAAGACATGTAGTTCATGTCTATAGGGCTCAAGGGAGGATGATGAGCAGAAGACATACATACTCAGGTTGGTCAGAAGGTCCTGCTTGTCCCCTGTCAGGTAGTAATCAATCTCTTGGTACACAGCTTCATAAAGAGAATTCCCATACGTGGGCAAAGCTGGGGAAAATAGCCACGAATCAGAAACTCTGGGATGAGAACATCACCTGACATATATTTTTCTTAGAGGCCCTGCTCAATCTGCTTTCTGTTCACCCACAGGCCCCTCTCTGGTTGTAATATAAATGGATGCCTGCTCAGCTCAGCCCCATACTATATGACCTTGCTTGGAATCACATATCTAACGCAAGTTCTGTGCTCCCAGCTTAGACTCTTGTGGGTCAATGAAAATTAGAGCTGTTTGAGGCTTGAAAACCAGAACTTCATATGCGGTCTCAAAGCACTGTATTTTGCATTGTCCAAAATCCTTATCCCTGTCATTGCCTCCCTTCACTCACTCATCCAACACCCTTACCCATGCTGACCTTTTGCATCTGAATCCCTAAGAGGATGAGGACCAGGAAGAGAAGTACCCCTAAAAGGAGGCAGAGGATCCCAAGCAGAGAGTTCAAAAAAGCTTTCGATCCTTTGGAGAATAATCATAAGGCTCAGGATTATGGAAGAAGCTGTCAGATTCCCCAGGACAGCTCACTGAAGTGAATATGGAGAGAGGAGGGACATCTGAGGCTCACCCTCAACCTGAAGATCTTCTAACTGGTAAATCATCCCTCCCCCAACTGCCCTGAAGAGGGATTGGAGATAGGCCTAGAGGTCAAAGAGATGACACTGAAGAAACCATCCTTCCATATAGGCATTGAACTTCAGATCTCCAAACTACAAATTGGCACAAGGGTGAGACCCCCTGCCCCAAATTCCACTTTGACCCCCAGCTCACATGCTTCTCCACAGCTTCTCAAGATGCTGTAACAGTAGATCTCAAAAATGAAAGAATCCCACAGGGTCAACCTTGGGCCTGGGAAGATTTCTGCTGATGTATGAACCCATAGTTAGTAGAAGAGGCATAAGGGAGTGGCAGAGCAAAGTCACTTTTGTGATAGATGCCAATGTTGTCTTCTTAAATGGAAGAAAATAGGAAAACAAAACATCTGAAGAATAGGCAGAGATCAAGTAGGGCATGGCATCTGGATACTGCTCTAAAGTCTCTATGATGTGAACATCCTCCCCTAATGCTCCATCCAAACAGCTCAGGAAGGCTCCTTGATTCCTTCATCCCACTCAAGCTTAAGAAAAGACTTAGAGACCATGTGAATTGTAGTCAAAGGACCTGTGCTGAGTCAAATCCCAAATCCAAATGCCAAAACTGGACATTTGTGAGAGTCAAATATTCTCCAATAAAGTTCTGTGAGTCCCCCCCAAAATCCCACCCCAACCTCTAGCTCACAAGTTTCACAACAGATGCTCTGACCTAACAGTTAATTCATCAAGACATGAAAGATTCCCATAGGGTATGCATGTTTCCTATAACTTTCCTCCAGTACCATAGACATCTCAAACTCGTTGTGTCCAACATAACTCATTACTCCCTGTTATTTCAAATTCTCATACACCTTTCCCCACCTCCAAACTTCCCTATTAATATTGAAGACGTTACCACCCTTCAAATCACTCAAACTCAACATCTTCGTACTACCCTTACACCTTCACTCTCAGTTTCCTCAAAGTTTAATTAGTTGTGTTATATTCTCATTTCCATCTCCCCATGTTCCTTCTCTCTAATAATAAAGTCACCACTCTAATTAAGGTCCCCACCATCTCCAAGACTATTACAAACCCTTCTGATTGGTCCTCTTCATGCCAATGTATTTTTTATTCACCTGCTAAAGTGATCATTCTAGAGCAGAGGTGGGAAACCTGTGGCATCAGGGTCATATACATGGCCTTGTAGGTTCTCAAGTGCAGCTCTTTGACTAAATCCAAACTTCATAGAACAAAGCCCTTAATAAAAATATTTCTTCTGCAAAACTTGAGTCAAAAGGCCACATCCAAGGACCTAGAAGGCCACATATGGCCTCAAAACAACAGGTTGCTCAACCCTGCTCAAGACTGCATTTTTGGCCACATGGTTTTTGTTGTTGCTGATTCATTTTTCAGTCGAGTCTGACTCTCTGTGACCCCATCTGGGGTTTTCTTGGCAGAGATGCTGGAGTTGTTTACCATTTCCTTCTCTAGCTCATTTTACAGTTGAAGAGCTAAGACAAACAGGGGTAAGTGACTTGTCCAGGGTCACACAGTTAGTAAGTGTCTGAGACCAGATATGAAATTAAGGAAGATGAGTTTTCCTGACTCCAGGTCCATGCCACCTGGCTGCCTACATCATGCCAATGTTCAACAAAATTCTGTAGTTCTTCATTACCTCCAGCATCCAATAGGACTCCTCTGATTTTCACAGACCTTTGAACAATTCCTATACACTCCTCTCCACACAATCTACTACTCGACTATAGAGGCTCCATTCCTGTTCTTCATACATGATACTCTAGCTCTGCAATTGAATTTTGGCTTTCTGTCACTCCTTACATGAAATACTCACCCTTCTTACCTCCATTTCTTGATATACTTAGTTTCCTTCAAGATCCAATTCAAATACTGCCTTCAAAAGAGAGCTTTCTTGAGAAGTGCCACATGCTTAAGCTTTTCTTTCTATGTTATCTTCATTCAACTCTGCATGCATCTTTGATGTATCTACTGATTTATACGTTGTTTTCTCCGCTATATTGTAAAGCTGCTTGAAAGCAAAAAAAAAAAAAATGTTTTTACCTTCCTATTGCCAGTGCTTAGTACAGTGCCTAGCATATAGTAAGCACTAATTAGTAAATTCTTATGGAGAATATAGTGGGAAAGGGTTTGGTTAATGATAATCCCAAAATGTCGTTTGGGCAACACATCTTGGTATTTCAGGGCAGGATTCTCAAAGATCCCTAAATTTACCTCCAAAATACAGAATAGCACCATCTTCATCTTTATCATATTCAGCAATCAGCTGAACTCATAGTATGAACTATCGACTGAGTATATCTATCTATCTATCTATCTATCTATCTATCTATCTAGATATACATATAAATATAGATACATACATACACACATACATAAAATACTAAGTGCCTGCCTTTAGGGAGTGGAGAGTGTAATTAGAGAATGAGGTAGATATGATAGACCTCTGAAGAAAACTGAATGGGGATAGAAAGGAATAAACCTTTTTCTCGGTGGTACAAGACACATACATAAAAACTGACCATATACTAGGGCATAAAACCTTCACAATCCAGTGCAAAAAGGCAGAGATGGTCAATACAGTAAAAAAGTTATACGTAATAAAGTGCCATGGAAAGAGAGAATAAAAATTCATTGGAAAGTAGATAATTTAATCCTAAAGAACGAGTGGGTCAAACAAATCATAGAAACAATCAATAACTTCATTCAAGAGAATGACAATAATGAGACAACCTATCAAAACTTATGGGATGAAATGAAAGTACTTCTTAGAGGAAATTTTATATCTTTGAAAGTTTACATGAATAAAATAGTTAAAGAGGAGATTAATGAATTGGGTATGCAACTGAAAAAGCTAGAAAAAGAACAAATTGAATTCTCTAATTAAATACCAAATTATAAATACTGAAAACCAAAGAAGAGATTAATAAAACTGAAATTAAGAGAACTATTGAACCAATAAATAAAACTAAGAACTGGTTTTATGAAAAAAAGCAATGAAATTGATAAACTTTTGACCAATTTGAGTAAAAAACAGAAAGAAGAAAAACAAATTGCCAGTATCAAAAATGAAAAGGGTGAACTCAGCTGCAGTAAGGAGGAAATTCAAACAATAATTAGAAATTACTTCGCCCAACTATATGCCCATAAATTTGACGATCTAAAAGAAATGGAAGAATATTTGCCAAATATAAATTGCCCAAATTAACAGAAGAGGAAGTTAAATACTTAACCCCATCTAAACCAAGAAGAGCTAAAACAGAGAAAGAACATTATAATTTCACTAATGAATATAGAAGCAAAGTTTTAAAATAAGATATTAACAAAAAGATTCCAACAACTTATCATGAGAATAATACACTTTGATCAGGTAGGATTCATACCAGGAATGCAGGGCTAGTTCAATATTAGGAAAATTATCAACGTAATTTATCATATCAACAACAAAACTAATGGAAGCCATATGATTATCTCAATAGGTGTGGGAAAAGATTTTGACAAAATACAACATCAATTCCTAATGAAAACAATGGAGTGTTTAGGAATAGATGGAGCATTCCTCACAATAATAAGTAGTACCTATCTAAAATCATGAGCATGCATTTGTTGTAGTGGGGATAAGTTAGATTCGTTTCCAATAAAATCGGGGGTGAAACAAAAATGTCCATTATTACCACTGTTATTCAATATGGTATTAAAAATGTTAGCTTTAGCAATAAGAAATTAAGAAATTGAAGGAATTATAATAGGCAAAGAATAAAGCAGAAGATACAATGATATACATAGAGAATCCTAGAGAATCAAGTGAAAAACGATTTGAAATAATAAACAACTTTAGCAAAGTTACAGGATACAAAATAAACCAAAATAAATGGTCTGCATTTATCTATATTACTAAGAAATCCCAACAACAAGAGATAGGATGAGAAATTCCACTTGAAGTTAAAGTAGACACTATAAAATATTTGGAAGTCTATCTGCCAAAACAAACCCAGGAACTATATGAATATAATTACAAAACACTTTTAGCACAAATGAAGTCAGATCTAAGTAATTGGAAAAACATTAGTTGCTCCTGGGTAGGCTGAGCTAATATAATAAAAATGACAATTCTACCTTAACTAATTTATTTATTCAGTGTCATACCAATTAAACTACAAAAAAAATATTTTCTAGAGCTAGAAAAAATAATATCAAAATTCATCTGGAAGAACAAAAGGTCCAGAACATCAAGGGAATTAATGAAAAGAAATACTAGGGTAGGTGGTCTAGCCATGCAAGATCTCAAATTGCATTATAAAGCAGCAATCATCAAAACCACTTCATACTAAGAAAAAAAAGGGGTGGATAAGTGGAATAGATTAGGTATACAAGATTCAGTTCTCAATGATTACAGTGGTCTGATATTTGACAAACTTAAAGACCCCAGCTTCAGGGATAAGAACTCACTTTTTTGACAAAAATTTCCGGGAAAACTGGGCAATAGTGTGGTGGAAACTGGGCATAGACCAATGCCTGACATCATACCCAAGAACAAAGACCAAATGGGTACACAATCTAGAAATACAGGCTTATACTATAAGCAAATTATGGGAACAAGGAATTGTTTATTTGTCAAATTTATGGAGAATGGAGAAATTTATGACCAAACAAGAAAAAGAGAACATTATGAAATGCAAAATGAATAATTTTAATCACATTAAATTGAAAAGTTTTCCCACAGACAAAGCCAATACAATCAAGATGAAGAGGGAAAAAGAAAACTGGGAAAGGTTTTACAACTAGTGTCTGTGAAATAGGTCTGATTTCTAAAATGTAAAGAGAACTGACTCAAATTTACAAGAATACCAATCATTCCCCAATTGATAAATGGTCAAAGGGATATTGAATAGGGAATTGTCAGAGGAAATCTCTGGACCCTGAAGTATTTGCATGTCTGATGAGAAGGTTTTACCCTAATTGACCTCCTACTACTTCAAACAAATATACAGAGATAATAAAATTGTGTAGTTTTTAGCTCAAGGGACAATTTGCATAAGAATCTCTTCAGGGGAAATTGATTTCACAAGATGAAGTTAGTGAAAATTAGAGAAAAGAGAGACCATGCTTCTGGCTTAGGATCTCCTTTTCATTCTGACCATGATCTCCCTTTTCCCCAGCTTTCAACTAACCTGACCTTCATGAAATCAATTTGGACAAATAAGGAGATCTTTGGCAAATGACCTTTGAGACAAGGGTTGCAATTTTCAAGGAACAAAGTCCTGGAATGTTATTCTAAGATGACTGTTACATGGTCAACCTAATGTTGAATAGTATCCCAGTTTCTATGATCTTCTCTAATCTATTCTGTTTTACAGGGTGACCTTACCATATTCCTCTGGGGAAAAACCCTACATGTGAATTTGGACAATTTCCAGTCCTTCCTGTCTAAGTTTGTTCATTCTTAGTCCTTGCTACCAATGTCTAAAGCCAGGATACTCTTCTTCATTCTTAATACTACATATTAGCATAAGTCTACACTTTCCTCTAAAGTAGAACAATTCCATAAATGAATCTCAGTCCCTGTGCAATAAAATGTATCTCCAGTAATTCTCTTTCCTTTCTCTCAAGATGGTGGACAAAAAGCCCCCAAAGGAACCAAAGGCAAAGAAGGCTAAAAAGCAAAAAAAAAGGAGAGCAAGAAAGAAGATGTGGCTGAAAAGGTGGTGAAATAGCCTCGAAAGCATTGCAGGCAGAATCCAGTCCTGGCCCGAGGAATTGGTAGGTTCTCCAGATTTGTAATGTATTCCCAGAGAGTCATTTACAAGTGGAAATACGTTGCACCAAAAACTGAATTGAAAGGAAAGAGAAAGAGAAGGTACCTGCTACTATCTCAAAGCCGGTTGGTGGCGATAAGAATGGAGGAACTAGTGTGGTAAAGATTTAAAAAATGTCTAGGTATTACCCTGCTGAGGATGTGCCTAGAAAGCTGCTAAGTCATGACAAAAAGCCCGTCAGCCAGCAGGTGAGGAGACTTCTAGCTAGCTTCACCCCAGGCCCCATTCTAAGCATGCTCACTGGTCACCACAGGGGCAAGTGAGTGCTTTTCCTGAAGCAGCTAGCTAGTGGCTTGCTACTGGTGACTGGACCTCTGACCATCAATCACGTTCCTCTGAGAAGGACCCATCAGAAATTTGTCTTTTCCACATCTACCAGGGTTAACCTTTTGGGTGTAAAAGTTCCATATCATCTTACTGATGTTTACTTCAAGCAGAAGACACTCCATAAACCTAGACCCCAAGAAGGAGATATTTTTGATACAGAAGAAGAGAAATACAAGATTACAGAACAGCGCAAGGCTAATCAGAAAACAGTGGACTCTAAGATCCTGCCCCAAATCAAGAAAATTCCTCAGTTCCATGGCTATCTGCTCTCTGTATTCTCTCTCCAACGGAGTTTATCCTCACAAACTGGTATTTTAAATGCCTTGCAGAGAACTCATTAAAATATTTGCAAGAGCTAAAAAAAAAAAAAAATGTATCCCCTATGATATGGACACTTTCTTTGCCAAAATGTGTATCTTCTGGAGACTTCATGGCAACCCCACAGTGCAGATGACAGCAGAGAATGTTGGCATCTGCCAGGTCCCAGTGGAAGACATAAAGAGTTCTCCAGGTCCCCAAAACTTGGATCTCCACTCTTCCTTCACATTGGGAGCTTCCATCCATCAGACAAAAGTCTGCGTAGCTGGGGAGAAGAAGGTGGGGTTTTAGAAAAGTGATTGTGACCTCGTCTCAGTACAAAGTGGAAGCAGGATGAAAGCATTACATAAGTTTTACTTGAACAAATGGCTCTAATATGCATGCTGTGACTGCATTTTCCCTGTGGAAATGGTACTGTGGGGCACAGTGACAGAAGTGATTCACTTCCATTACATTGGAGTTCTTTGTCCCACAGGTGTCCATTCCCTGTGTCAAAATGAGTTCCTTTCATGATAGAGACTGCAGTGTCACACTCTGACTCAGCATAGATGACTTTAGCAGTAGAAAGAGTAAAATTCCAGTCACGCACTGTTTTCCATTTTGTTTCAGAATCAACTTCTGCCTTCCCATTGCAGAGGCCATACCCCGCAACCAGCTTGACAAATCCTAGAAAGATAAGAAAGAACTCCAGTGATTAGCCCTGAATACCAAGATTTCCCTGATGAGGAAAGAAACACAATTAATGATGTGAAACTCTGGCATATTCCCAAGGCAACAGAAGCAAAGAAATTTTCCTTAACTGAGCACATGACAACTAATACCTTAAAAGCATGTTGACTACTATTAAACCTGAAGTAAAACTGAAGTTACTTAATTCCTGGTACTCTTTGGGTATGCACTTCTGATAGATGTAGAGAAATGTAATTCTGCTACTCTTTTAGACAGGGGAGAAGCTTATGGAAACAGCAGAGGGAATGGATGCCTCTGAGCTAAGAAGAAGTAGACCCATATGTTATTTCATCATTAGAGAAGTAATCATTGCCTCTACTCCAAGAACCTGGTTATTCTTAGTAGATTTTCTTTTCTTTTTTTAATATTTTGTTTTATTTTTAATTTTTACTTATTTATTTTTAGTTTTCAACATTCACTTCCACAAGATTTTGAGTTCCAATTTTTCTCCCTATTTCTCCCCTACAACTACCCCAAGATGGCATGCAATTTGATTGCCCCTTCCCCCAATCTGCCGTCCCTTCTATCACCCCCTACTAACCTTATCCCCTTTCCCTTAAATATTGTGTGTGTCTGTATATCTATTTCCCAGTTGCATGTAAAAACAATATTTAGTATTCATTTTTAAAACTTTGAGTTCCAGATTATCTCCATTCCTCCCTCCTTACTTTACCTTCAATGAGAAGACAAAACATTCAGTTAGGTTTTATTATGTTATATATGTGTAGCCTTGAAAATAATAGTCATGTTGTGAAACACCAACTATATTTCCCTCCACCCTATACTACCAATCCTCTTTATTCTATTCTCTTTTGACTCTGTCCCTTCTCAAAAGTATTTGCTTTTGACTACCCCTCCCCCAATCTGCCCTCCCTACTATCATTTCCCCTTCTCTTCTCCCCTTTCCCCTACTTTTCTGTACCGTAAGATAGATTTCCATATGCAACTGAGTATGTTATTGATCACTCATTCTCTCCTCCCCTTTCCCTTCCAATGTAAAAGCTTTTTCTTGCCTCTTTTATGAGACATAATTTATCCCATTGTATTTCTTCTTTTCTCTTTCTTTCAGTACATTCCTCTCTCACCCACTGATTTTATATTTTAGATATCATCCCTTCATATTCGACTCACCGTTGGCCCTTGGTCCATATATACATTCCTAGTTATATATAGATAGATTGATACATATATATATATATATATATGTGTGTGTATATATGTATATACACACACACATATACATACACACATGTATGTATGTATGCCTTCCAATTACCCTAATACTGGAAAAGGTCTCATGAGTTACAGATATCATCTTTCCATGTAAGAATTTAAACACTTGACTGTAGCATCTGTTCTATTTGCTACAGAGATTTTTGTGGATATGATGATAAACATAAGTTTGTGGATTTGGTGGTAGACTATGGTAAGGACAAAGTTGATGTTGTTGGTTACAAGAGAATCATCTTTATAGGACATTAGAAAAACTTCTATTATTTTAATAATCAAAAAATGATGTGCTTAAAGCCAGAGCCCCAAGATCAAGCTCTCTGGGCTACACAATGAGAATGTAGTTGATGCAGGTTCATTGTATTAGGCAACTTCTCCCAGAGGAATAGTAACAACATGAAGATAGATATAGTTAAAGGATATAGTTGATTTCAGTGAATGAAGCACCAACTCCAAATGACCTCTTCCAATCTCTGTAGTTGGCTTTATTGCTGATACTCACAATTGTTATACTCTCACTTTCTAGGTTTGCTTGCCTTAGAACATAACCTCTATCTCTTTGTGTTTACATTTATACCTTAGCATAAAACTGTACAATTGAGGAAGTAGTCAAAATGACAGAATAACAGGAAGTAGCATAAAAAATTCCCCAAAACTCTTCTCCAGGCAGATATATAAAATGCCCCAGATCAAATCCTGATAAAGAAAATCTTAGAAAAAGTGAGGATGAGACAGTTATTTCCAGGAGAGTGAGACGGAGAGAGAAATCTCCAGATACTAGTCTGGACAGGAATTTGTAGAGCATGGAGAGCTCCAGAAAAGGGAGAAGTAATCTTACCTAAATGCTCTATTCAAGCATATCATAAAGGTTCTCAAATCCACTACTCTTCCCCTGTTACAAGTATAAAGAGAGCTCTGGAGAAGAGAAGAAATGTTGTAGTTCTAAGACCTGTGTTCAAAAATTTCCCATCAAATTATACTTGTTAGTCTGTGTAACCTTGTAGTAGTCAGATAATCTCACTGGATTTCTATTTTCTCCTTTGTAAAGATAGATGATGACCACAAATTTTACTTTCAGTTCTAAATTCTATGACCCCAGGATCAGATTACACTTGCCCCTGGCACTAGAAGATGGACCTGGGGAAGCTCCATTTAGATGCATACTCTTGACACACATCCTCCATATCAATATTTGTTCTCAGAGCTCCCAGCCCCATCTTATGTCCTTCTCACTCACCTAAACACATGACACCAGCATTCTTTTCATGAACAGTTACTCTCATCCCACGGTGTTGCAAGGTAATCCCACAGAAAGGACTCATTCTCTGTGCACTCTACTTCATCCATCCAGATGGTCCCATTTTCTGGACCAAATGCATCTGTTTTCAGGGCAACCAAAGTAGGGCCACATCCCAGCTGCTTACAAACCACATTAGCACCTCTTTGAAAACCACGAGTAACTACATACTGTTCCCCACGAGCCATTGCTCCAGATCTCCACTCATCCAGAGCATCGAGCTTCTCTTCCTCTGAGTAGAATTTTGTCTTTATCTGAAAAAGAAATAGCATCCCCTGTTAAAGTCCCAGCTTGGAAGTCAGAAATCTCTGAGGCCCCAGAGAGAAAGGAACTGAGATTCCTGTGCAATGACTGGAGGTTGGACAGTCAATTTCTTTCTTGTGTATACCATGTTTGTACAAAGCTGTTATCATGTTGCCTCCCTGATTAGACTTTGAGCTCTTTGAAGGCAGGGATTTCCATCTTGCCTTTCTTGGTATCACCAGGGCATAGTACAGTGTCTGGCATATAGTAGTTGCTTAAAAATTATTACTCACTTTGTGCAAGCAAGCTATATGGAAGATGAATTGGTCACCTTTGGAAAGGGAGAGCCAAGATGGTGGAGTAAAGATAAAGGCTCACTCAACCCCTGACAAATTCCCCTCCAAACAACTTTAAATAATGTCTCAAAATAATTTCTGGAGCTGTAAAACCAACAAAACCCCTGAGTGAAAGATTATTCTAACCCAAAACAACTTAAAAGGTTGTCAGAAAAGTTTTGTCTCAAGGAAAAGAGAAGAATGTTGTTCAGTGTATGCCACATGAAAGTGGGGCCCTAGGGCCTTCTGCAAGGCAGCAAGTAGTAGACCACACCCAACAGACCTCACCAGCAGGTCTTAGGCCAATTGAATTTCTGGTAATGTCTTCCAGAACTCTCAGCCCGTGGATGATAAGTGTGTCAGACAACTGGTGAGAAGGAGACTACAAGGGATATTTTCCTGGCACTGGGTGTGGAACCTGTTACATTGCCCATACTCAGTTCTAGGTCACAGTCTTAGGGCAAGGAGGAGCACTTGCACATTAGAGATCCCAGCCACAGGAGACCGGGACCTTAGCCAGAATTCCAGGGCATAGAACAGTAATTGTGGTCACTTGCAGACCAGAGTACAGGCTAGGAGAGCAGCGATGTTTCAGACAGTATCCCTCCACCACGGGGCCAGAGGCCAACATTAACATAGAGTAAAACATCAAAAAATAATACGGAAAATGAGCAAACATCTATAAAAAAGAAGCATATAGCAAAGAGGATTAAAAAACAGAATTTTACAATATGTTATATACACAAAACAGACTTGAAACATAGCTTTACATCCCGAGTAAAGGTAAAAGGCTGGAGCAGAATCTGCTATGTTTCAACTGAAGTAAAAAAAAAAAAAGTATATGTAGCAATCATGATCTCAGACAAAAAAAAAAGCAAAAATAGATCTAACTAAATGAGGTAATCAAGGAAACTACATGTTGTTAAAAAGTACCACTGACAATAAAGTCATATCACTACTAAATATAAAAGCATGTAAGGGTAAGGTGTTTTTGTTTTAGTATAAAGTACCTCTGATTGAATCTTGCCTTTATCAACCAAGAGTCTTTATTAGGAGGAAATTACAGAAACAAGAGTTTCTTTAACTAGAATCAGTATATGTGTTTGTATTATTAATTATTTTAATGTGATTGAAGATCTTCTTCACCCATTAATGGGCCTGGGAAGATTGTAGGAACGGCCACACCTTTTGCTAATGAGGCACTGGTTCCAAGGGTTGTAATGTCCTCTGGCTCTAAAATGTATATAAAGACTCTCCAGTGTGGTTTTACTTTGAGGATAACTGACTGGAAGTGTTTTATATGGCCAAAGGAGACTCTCTGGAGCCCCTAAGGAGTCCTTGGGTATGAATACCCAGATGTTGGTGCTTCCCATTCTGGTAACTACATATGTATAGTCAGGCAGTTGCATTTTTCTGTTGAATTGTGATGTATATATTGTTTACTATCAGATAGTTTGGAAATGCTGCTTTTGATTTAGATTTCTCTGTATTTTCTCTGAAGTTCAGGGTGCTGACTTTAACCTCTGAGCTACGTAAATGATACATATGTTTGATTAAAGGGATTGTTGAACCCTCAAAAGTTGTCTTTCCTTTTATAAATGCAGATTTAAGATACTGTGATAACAGGCCCCCCTGTGTATGTTGGGGGTAGTTAATGATACAAAGCAGCAAATGGTATAGCATCCAAATTCTTTAAGGAAAAGTTAAATGAGTTACAAGAAGAAATAGACAATAAGCCTATACTAGTGGGGGAATCTCAAGTTTCCCCTCTCAGAATTAGATAAATATAACCAAAAAAAAAAGCAAGAAAGAAATTAAGGAGTTGGAAGGGATTTTAGAAAAGTTAGATGTGATATACCTTTTTTCTCAGCAGTACACAATACCTACACAAAATGACCATGTATTAGGGCATAAAATCTCACAATCAAATGCAGAAAGCCAGAAATATTAAATGCATCTTTTTTGAATCATAATGCAATAAAAATTACATTCAGTAAAGGGACATGAGAACATGGACTCAAAATTAATTGGAAACTAAATGATCTACTTCTAAAGCAGGACTGGGTCAAATAAAAAATCATAGACCCAGTAAATAATTTCAGTAAAGATAATGACAATGAGGCAACATACCAAAATTTAAGGGATGCAGACAAGTCAGTACTTAGGTAAAAAGAACAAGTCAATGAAGTGGACATGAAACAACAACAACAAAAAAAAAACTAGAAGGGAAACATTAAAATCCACAATTAAGTGCTAAGTTGTAAATCATGAAAATCAAAGACATGAATAAAACTGAAGGTAATAAAACTGTTAAACTAATAAAAAAAAATTTTAGGAGCTGGTTTTGTGGTGTTGAGGTGGAAATAAAACAATCAAACCATTGGCTAATTTGACTTTTTTGAAAAACAAGAAAACAAAATTACCAGTATCAAAAATTAAAAGGCTTAATTCACCACCAATGGAAAGAAAGTTAAAACAATTTTACTTAAACAATATTTTACCCAATTATATTACAATAAATCAGACAATCTAAGTGACATTGATGAATGTTTACAAAAATATAAATTCCACAATTAACAGAAGATGAAGTATAATACTTAAATAACCCTATTTAAGAAAAAGCAATTGAACCACCCATCAATGAGTTCCTTAAAAAAATAATCCCCAGGATAAGCGAGAATCCTTTTCAATAAGACTGGGGTGAAATAGGGATGTCTACTATAACCACAGTTATTCAATATGGTACTAGAAATTATAGCTTTTTAGCAATAAGAAATGAAAAAGAAATTGAAGAAATTAGAATAGGCAAAGAAGAAACAAAGCTATCACTCTGCAGATAATAAGATGATATACTTAGAGAATCCTAAAGAATTAAGTAAATAGCTACTTGAAATAATAGACATACATAGCAAAGTTGCAGGATATAAAATAAACCCACATAAATCATTAGCAGTCCAATTGTTCTGTTCGTCCTTCGTTGCTGAAGACCATGCCATCAGAGAAATGAGGACATGGCTTGCACTTGACTTTGTTTTGACTGAGGGAAGGTTGTGCAAGGTCACCAGTCTCACTTCTCCTCCAGAGCCATCTGAATCCAGTGTCCAGAT
This sequence comes from Notamacropus eugenii, assembly GCF_028372415.1. Classification (NCBI taxonomy): domain Eukaryota; kingdom Metazoa; phylum Chordata; class Mammalia; order Diprotodontia; family Macropodidae; genus Notamacropus; species Notamacropus eugenii. The sequence goes on along the minus strand of NC_092873.1, from coordinate 86,753,963 downwards.
ATTCATCAAGATAACTGGAAATGACTCAGGATGCACCGCAAGACCTTAGCCCATTTAGGCCAAGGTCTATGCAAGGTCAGGTAATGCCCATTCATTGAACAGGCCTGTTTAAGAAGTAGCCAGGGCATGACCCCTTTAATGAAACAAAGAGAAAGAAAGAAAGAAAGTCTGGGAAGGAAACAGGAACAGTTAATATTACTAATTACTCTTAAAGCAGGAGGGTCCAGAAGAGCCCTTAGGCAGGGGCCCAGTGGCATCCAAGCTTCAGAGTGCAGTAGGTTTAAGGTTTTGGGGAAGGGAAGGGAAGGAAAGGAAAGGGAAGGGAAGGGAAGGAAAGGGAAGAAAAGGGAAGGAAAGGAAAGGAAAGGAAAGGAAAGGAAAGGAAAGGAAAGGAAAGGAAAGGAAAGGAAAGGAAAGGAAAGGAAAGGAAAGGAAAGGAAGGGAAAGGAAGGAAAAGGGAAGGGAAGGGAAGGAAAGCGGAAGGAAAGGAAAGGAATCTAGCCAGTACCAATCAAATTTACCTTCCTTTGGAGAGGAGGAGGAAGGGGAAGGGGAGATAGACAGGATAGGAGGAGTTGAGTTACCCAGCTAGCTGGGTCCCCATTCAGGCAACTGCATCTACTCACAGGGTTGTGTTCTTCCTTTGTTGCCAAAGAAGACGATGCCATCAGAGAAATGGTGACATGACTTGCATTTGACTTTGTTTTGAGTGAAGGAGACCTGTACAAGTTCACCAGCCTCACTTTTCCTCCAGAGTCATCTGAATCCAGTGACCAGATATTCATCAAGATGACTGGAGATCACCCAGGATGCATTGGGAGACCTTGGTGGCTTTAAGTCAAGGTCTATGCAGGTACTCACTTAAGGTGAGTTAAAGCACATTCATTGAATAGGCCTGTTTAAGAAGTAGCCAGGGCATGACCCCTTTAATGAGACAAAGGGAAAGAAAGACATCAGGCTGGGAGGGAAACAACAACAGATATTACTAGCAAAGCCCAACAGTAAGAGATAGAAAGAGAAATTTCATTTAAGGTTACTGTAGACATTATAAAATATTTGGGAGTCTACCTGACAAAACAAAATCAAGAACTATATGAACACAATTACAAAACACTTTCCACACAAATAAAGTCATATCTAAATAATTGGAAAAAACATCAGTTGCTCATGAGTAGGCCAAGAGGATATTGTAAAAATGAAAATTCTACCAAAATTAATTTACTTATTCAGTGCCATAACAATAAAACTGCCAAAAGATATTTTTCTATAGCTATAAAAATAATAAAATTCATCTAGAAGAAATAAAGGTCCAGAATACCAAGAAATTAATGGAAAGAAAGGCTAGGGAACATATCGTAGCCATACTAGTTCTTATATTATAAAGCAGAATCATCAAAACTACTTGGTACTGGCTAAGAAATAGAATGGTGGATAAGTGGAATAGGTTAGGTACACAAAATACAGTAACCAATGACTTTAGAAGTCTACTGTTTTATAAACCCAAAGACCCCAGCTTCCGAGATAAGAGCTCAGTGTTTGACAAAAACTTCTGGGAAAACTGAAAAATAGGGTGACAGAAACTGGGAATAAACCAATATCTTAAACTGTATACCAAAATACAGTCCAAATGGGTGCAGAATTTAGATATAAAGGCTGATACTATAAGCAAAATGAGAGAGCAAGGAGAACAGAAGATCTATGGAGAACAGAAGAATTTATGACCAAACAAGTGATAGAGAACATTATGAAATGCAAAATGGATAACTTTGATTACATTTAACTAATTTTTTTGCACAAATAAAAGCTAATACACCAAGAATTAGAAGGGTATCAGAAAACTGGGAAAGTATTTTTATAATTAATATCTCTGATAAAGACCTCACTTCTCAAATATATAGAGAACCAAGTCAAATTTATAAGAATACAAGTCATTCTCCAATTGATAAATGGTCAAAGGATATGAACGGCCAGCTTTCAGAGGAAGAAATTAAAGCTATCTATAGTCATATGAAAAAAAATGCTCTAACTCACTATTGACTATAGAAATGCACATCAAAACAACTCTTAGGTGCCACATCACACCTATCAGATTGGCTAACATGGCAAAACAGGAAAATGATAAATGTTGGAAAAGATGTGGGAAAATTGGAACACTAATGCATAGGTGGTGGAGTTGTGAACTGATCCAACCATTTTGGAGAGCAATTGGGAACTATGCCTAAAAGGAATATGAAAATGTTCATACTCTTTGATCCAACAATATCACTTCTAGGGCTTTATCCCAAAGAGGTCATAAAAAAGGAAAAGAATCCATACATACAAAAATATTTACAGCAGTTCTTTTTGTGGTGGCAAAGAATTGGAGACTGAGAGGATGCTTATCAATTGGGGAAATGGCTGAACAAATTGTGGAATATTAGTGGAATACTATAGTGCTATAAGAAATGATGAGCAGGCATACTTCAGAAAAACCTGGTAAGACTTATGTGAACTGATGCTGAGTAAAGTGAACAGAATCAGAAGAACACTGTACACAGTTACAGCCACATTGTGCAATGACTAACTTTGACAGACTTAGCTCTTCTCAGCAATACAATGACTTAAGAGAATCTCAAAAAGCTCATGATGAAAAATTCTATCCACATTCAGAGAAAGAATTATTGAGTATGAATGCAGATCAAAGCATACTGTTTGTTTTCTCTCTTTTATTGTTTGTTTTGTTTCTTCTTTCTCATGGTTCAACCCATTGGTTCTAATTCTTCTTTGCAACATGACTAATGGGAACATATATTTAATATGAATGTACGTGTAGAGCCTGTAACAGATTATATGCCTTCTTGGGGAGGGGGGAAAGAGGGAGATGGAGAAAATTTAAAACGCAAAAGCTTGTGGAACTGAATGTTGAAAATTAAAAATAAATGAATTAATTATTAAAAATCCCCAGGACAAGATGGGTTCATCAGTGAATTCTACCAAAGAACAATTCATTCCAGTGCTGTAAAACCTATTTGGAAAAAAAGACAAAATGGAATGCCATCAAATCACTTTTATGATACAAACATCATGAGAATACATAAACCGAGAAGAGGGGAAACAGACAAAGAAAACTATAGAGCAATTTCCCTAGAGAATATTGATGAAAAAGCTTAAATAAGATATTAGCAAGGAGATTGTAACAATATATCATCAAGATATTCATATACTATGAGCATGTGGGATTTATACTAGGAATTCAGGACTGGCTCAATATTGGAGAAAACTTCAGTATAGTTGACTATATAAGTAGAAAAACAAATAAACATCATATGATTATCTCAATAGGTGCAGAAAAAGGTTTTGACAAAATACAACACTCATTCCTATTAAAAACTCAGCAAAGTATATGAATGAATAGAACTTTCCTTGAAATAAGTAATATTTATCTAAAACCAACAGCAAGTATTATCTGTAATGGGGCTAAGTGAAAAGCCATACCAGTGATATCAGCAATGAAAGAAGGATGCCCACTCTGAGCACAACATTATTCAATGTTGTACTGGAGATGGTGGCTAAAGCAATAAGCAAAGGAAAAGACATTGAATGAATTAGAAGAGGAAATGAGGAAATGCAACTATCACTGTTTGCAGATTATATGATAATATACTTGGAGAATCCCAGAGAATCAATTTTAAAAATTATTTGAAATAATGAACAATGTTAGCAAAGTTGCAGAATATAAAATAAACCAAAATAAATTATCAGTATTTCTATATGTTATCGATGAAATCCAGCAGCAAAAGATACAAAAAGAAATTCCATTTAAAATAATGGCAAATAATATAAAATATGTGGAAGAGTACCTGGCAAGACAAACCCAAGAACTATATGAACACAATTGCAAAACACATTTCACATGAGGTAAGTCATATTTAAACAATTGTAAAAATATGCTTTGCTCATGGGTGGGATGAGCCAATATAATAAAGTGATAATTCTGCCTAAATTAATTTACTTATTTATTACCATGTAAAACAAACTACCAAGAATATTTTCAGAACTACAAAAAGTGATAAAATTCATCTGAAAGAGAAAAAGATCAAGAATATCAAGAGAATTCATGGGAAAAAAATGTGAAGGAAGGTGGCCTAGCCATACCAGATCTCAAACTGCATTACAAAGTAATAATCATCAAAATAACCTGGTACTGGCTGATACATAATGTGGTAGATCTGTGCAATAAATTTAGTACACAATACACAGTAGTGTGTGACAGTAGAAATCTTTATTCGTCAAACAATAACATCTAGACTTTTGAAACAAGAAGTCACTGTTTGATGAAAACTGCTGGGAAAGCTGAAAAGTGGTTTGGCAGAAACTAGTTAGAGACCAACACCTAACACTAAATAGTAAGACAACGTCAACAGGGATGTACTATGAGAACAAAGGAGCAGGGAGCTGAGACAGGGAGTAGGATAGGGTCATGAAATTTTAACATTTCAGAACAGGAAAACTTCTTAGAGAAAATTCCTCATGTCCCTTTCTTTGGCAGGAGACAATAGTGAAACTGAAAGTAGTAAAGTGACTCTGAAATTCACATCATTAATGGCAGAACCAAGGTCTCCTGACTAGAACCAGTCTTCTTTCCGCTATAGCTAAGAGTTTATTTTATGGAAGGAATAGGCATGAAAGTTGTTCAATTTCTTTCCATGGAAAGGTTAGCACGAATGAAACCAATGAATTCATCCTTACTGTGCACCTGCTATGAAAGGAGTTTGACATTGCTAGGAATTTACAAAAATGCGTGAAATTCTAAGCTCTCACAGGAAGCTTATAATCAATCAATTTAGGAATACAAAATTAGGGGCGAATTAGAGGAGTCCTCTGGCCATATCACAGCTTCATTCCTCTCTGGCCATATTGGTGATTCTGGGAAGAATCAGGTGACATTACCCATTCTCAGATTCATCCTCTATAAAATGGGGATGCGATTGACCAGTCCCTTGAACACAGGGAGGACTAATTCCAGGGAAAGGAGTTCAAAACCACCTTTGAAGTAAAATATTTGTAAAACACTTTGGTTAAGGGAGGGTTGTAAGCTGTTGTACTTAAACTGAGTGGTACAGATCTTCAAAGCACAATTCCTAGATTGGGGTTCAGACCTAGGCTGCAGGTGCAAAGTTATTTAGATCGTGTAGTACCTGATACCTGTATTTCTTCTCTCCCAGTCACAGAGGCCATGCAAAATTTTCAGGTCATTTCACAAACTAACAGTGATCTCTCAGCTAGTCAGCCAAGGCCAGCCCAGCATAGTCTCAACAAAGTTTCTTTTAGCTAATGGATTGAGTGACTAGATCAGGGCATCTCTCTGCTTGCTTCATGTATGAAGACTTCCATATACTCAAACACTGAATTTGACACATGGCAATGATTTTAGATTTCCTTTGGTCATTTAGAAGGATGTCATGGCATTGAGATGATGCCCCAGAGCAGGCCAAAATAGGCCAATAAGCCTAAACAATGCAGTCATGGATCTTCTATTCCTTCCTCGATCAGTTCCCATATTAGAAGTCACATGAAACATAAGACAGTTTCTGGGACTTTAAGGGACATTACAATCTCACTCTGGGACCAAATACCATCTTGCCTGATGAATAATCCCCCTCCAAACTTAATTATGAAAGTCCCCCAAAATTTGGACAATATAATTTTCTTGCATTCCACCAAATAGATGTTAAATATTTTATTATGGTTTTCTGATTGATAAGCTTTCCCCAAGTCAAGCAGCCCACTCCAGTTCAGTTCAACTACTAATAGCACAGACCCTGTGGAAGACAGAAAGCTAAATCTTACCAGAGTCCATCACTAGGAAACTGAAGAAAAGAAGTATTCGCATCTGAGAAGTAGGAAGTCTCTCTAAAACCATCCTGACATCACCAGTCCTGCTACAGTTTTGAAAGCACCAACTCCTCTTGAGAGACCCCAGGGCACTGAATCAGAGATATACAAAAATGGAAGGAGAGTATATAGAGTCAACTCCTATTCACACTACCTATCCTGGGAACCAATAGAACCTCCCTTTTTCATTTCAGACAGCATCAGAGACTTGATCTGCCACAGTCCGAAATTCAAAAACCAATTAATTTCTTTCCCCTACTTATCTACTTATATGAGAGAAGAGGTTTTTGTGATGAAAATTCTAGATCTAAGGACTGGAATGAGATGTGCATCTCAGAAGGGGCTGATAAAGCTACATCTGTGTAACTCTAACTGCCTTGTGAGCTCCATCTCATTTCACAATCAACAAAATATGAATCCAGTCGCAATCAGTGATGTAGTCAGTAACTCACTGCAGTTCATGGGCCAGAAGCAGGAACAGCTTTTATATAATTGTGTTTACATGACCATATATTAAGTGAACCACTTGTTATTAGATACAACTCAAGGCAACATTTGAAAGATAAAAAAGAAGTTAACTTCAATATACAAGTGGGAACCATACAAAGACATAATTTTGGAATTTGAGAAAGTCAATAACTTCAGCTATGACTCAGAGTGAGGAATGTAAACTTTGGAGGGATGCAGACAAAAGGGCGTTAGACAAACAGCAATTGGACTCAAGGACTTTACACAGGAATCTCAGCGAAACTATGATTCAACAGCACAAACATTATATTAAACGCCAAATATGTACAAGAACCAATGCTGGGTTTGCTCCTAAGATGGACATCACTGGTCTCTTGACTGGGTCTTATTGAACCCTGTGGGACTTGCTACGTTACATAAATCCTAACATCTTCTACTGTTTTTGATCTAAAGAAGTCTGACTTAAGAGCACAACTAGGAAGATAACTTTTTATGAGTGTAAGGGCAACATTATATGGAAGAGAGCCACCTTAGGTCTTTGGGTATTTGTGGAAAGGCAGAAACAAGCCCATCTGAGGCTGTGTTGTGCAAACATTGAGAGTTGGTGATTGTAGTACCAATACAATATTTACAGTACCATGGCAGCCATGAATATCATGGTGCAATTCAGAATCCAAAATAACATAGACTCTCCACATAGAAGGCAGAATCAAAACATTATTCAGACCCAAATTCATCACAGCAAAAAAAAAAAAAATCTATATACAATAACAATGCAGAAGACAACACTATCCCGAAGCCTTCCCCCTGCTAGGCTTCCCACAAATCAGGTCCATTACACACATCACAAGCAGACTCTCTTGAACAAAATCACTCATGATACCCAGAAGCCTACATCCTTCCTAGCTCTGATTGCTCTAAAGACTAACTTCCTCTCAGCTCTGCTCTGTCTCTGTCTCTTCCTGTTCCACCCATTCAGCAAACTCTTACCACCATAGGCTCCATGTACATTAATGGGCCTATTAATGAATAGGAAAAATTTTCCAATTCAAATTACCATTACACTCAGTCCTAAGACCTTACATATTCATTACATAGGTTGGTGGGGCAACTGGTGTCAACAGACCTTTACAACAATGTAACAAGGATCACACAAAATGAGCACATAAAACAGTATCTTAGGATGGGATTTGAGAACAAACACCCCATCATTCCCCCCTACAACAAAGGTGACCCAAAATCTTGGGGTAAAGGGTGAAGGTCTCTTCTTCCATAGATACTTCATGCTGAGATTGCACAGAGAGCTGTCCCTGCCCCAGCAGGTCCCATTTGAGAGATCAGTTCTTTAACTGGCATCCAGAGTTTGGTAGAATTTGTCCACCTGTAAGACAAATCAACAACATCCCTCTCTTCTACCACCCAAAACTCTCCATCCTCCTCTCCCAAAGGATAGCTGAAATATTGCAGGACAAGAACCCTCTCCCGAAAACCAACCAACTTCCTTTCCATCTGAGCTTTCTCTTCCAGCAGCCTGTCTCCACATTTACAGGGCATGGAATCACAGGTAGCAGCTGCAGTTCCCAGATTTCTCAACTCACAAATGCCAAAGACAGGTTCAAAGGTCAGTAAGAAAGTTCTTTCACCTATGTGAGTGGGGGGTGTAGGTCCAGCCCAAACCCTGGCCCCAGGGCAGTGGCTGCAACTGCCACGGAATCTGCTTTTAGAGTCTTTAGCCTAAAGACCCTGGGGGAATCAAGCAGATAATCTGGATCTTAGCCCTGAGTGGTGGGCCTGGGGAGAAGAGGAACACTGGTGTGGTGGAGCTGGTGGTGGCTGTGGAGAGGGCTCCCTACTCATAGACCCTGGGCAGGAAAGAGTGCTTGTGGTTGCTCGCAGACAAGAGCGCAGGCCAAGAGAGGAATAAACTCCTCTCCCTTGATTGTGTCCATCTTGGAAGAACTGAAAACTTATAGGCCCTAGAGTATACTCTCCACTTGACAAAGAACTCAAAAGTCAAGTAACTGGCTAAGAAAATGCCCAAAAAGGGGGAAAAATAACACTATAGAAGATTGCTTTCTTGGTGAAAAGTTATTTTCTTCCATCCTTTCAGATGAGGAAGAAAAAAAGCATACCATCAGAGGAAGATATCAAAGTCAAGGCTTCTACATCCAAAACCTCCAAAATACATATGCAATGGTCTCAGGCAATGGAAGAGCTCAAAAAGGATTTGGAAAATCAAATAAAAGAGGTGGAGGAAAAATTGGGAAGAGAAATGGGAGAGATGCAAGAAAATCATGAAAAGTGAGCCAACAGCTTGCTAAAAGAGATCTAAAACATGCTGAAGAAAATAACACCTTTAAAAACAGACTAACCCAAATGACAAAAGTGATCCAAAAAGCCAAGGAGGAGGAGAAGAATGCTTTAAAAAGTCAAATGGAAAGGAACTTTCAAAAGCTCACTGAAGAAAATAGTTCTTTAAAAATTAAAATGGAGCAGATGGAAATTAAATACTTTATGAGAAACCAAGAAATTATACAACAAAACCAAAGGAATGAAAAAATAGAAGGCAATGTGAAATATCTCACTGGAAAAACAATTGACCTGTAATATAGATCCAGGAGATATAATCTGAAAATTACTGGTCTATCTGAAAACCATGATCAAAAGAAGAGCCTAGACTTCATCTTCCAAGAAATTATCAAGGAAAACTGCCCTGATATTCTAGAACCAGAGGGCAAAATAGAAATGGAAGGAATTTACCGACCACCTCCTGAAGCAGATCCCAAAAGGAAAGCTCCTAGGAATACTGAAGCCAAATTCCACAGTTCTCAGGTCAAAGAGAAAATATTACAAGCAGCCAGAAAGAAACAATTCAAGTATTGTGGAAATAAAATCTGGATAACACAGGATTTAGCAGCTTCTACACTAAGGGATTGAAGGGTTTGAAATATGGTATTCCAGAGGTGAAAGGAGATAGAATTAAAACCAAAAATCACCTACCCAGCAAAACTGAGTATAATACTTCAGGAGAAAAATGGAATTACAATGAAACACAGAATTTCCAAGTATTCTTGTTGAAAAGACCAGAGCTGAATAGAAAATTTGACTTTCTGATACTAGAATCAAGAAAAACATGAAAAAATCAACAGGACAGAGAAGCCTTTAGGAACTCATTAAAGCTGAACCGCTTACATTCCTACATGGAAAGATCTTATTTGAAACTTATAAGACCATTTTCAGTATTTGGGTAGTAAGAGGGAATATTTCCTGATATGGTTTCTTTCACTTCGGACTCATGTGTAGGACTAAAGATTAGAACTGAGTCCTCACTCTGTTCTTGAGCTATGAACCACTCAGCTATGTTTAAAGAACTTGTTCCATGGCCATTACACAGGTAGGACCCCAATTCCCTCACACATTGCCTCTTTTCTCCTCCCTGAAACTGAGACCCAGAAATGGGTAATGGGGAACAGAGCTTCCAGGTGGCTCCTATTCCTGCTCCCAGTACTAGTACAAGTGTCCTTTGGGATCTCTCTTCCCAAGTGTTAAGTATCCTTATTATCCCTGGGTACAGGTCTGTTTCATGCTGCTGTCATTACAACCTGCTATTACTTCCACAATGCTGCTGTGTGACACTTCTGGTCAGCTCAAGACCCAGGTTCCATAGACCCTTTTACCTATCATCCTAAACTGCCTAGGACTGGAAAATAGCTCACTATGAACTGTTCTTGACTTTCTGATTAGAATTAAGTCTGGTATGTTGTTAAGAATTAAAACTGGTCATTGTGGAGGAGAGTGTGATGGAATTGTCATCACTAATTATGCTCTCTCACTTTACCATCTTGATTTTACCACCACCACCAGAACCCCTTCCTGAATATACTGTATTACTGCCTTGTTACTTGAAAAATATCTGAAGATAGGGGAGAGTCCCAGTGAACAGAGAAGTCTTGCCAAGACACTTGAGAAGACAGCTTCTGGTGCATAGGAAAGAACACTGGGTTTGGACTCAGAGGAACTCCATCAAGCTCCTCAAAAAAAGTTAGTATTCCTCTGAGGGAGGGACTTAATTTATTCATCTATATAATCAGAGGCTACCTAGATGACTTTTAAGAATCAGTCTAGTTCTCAATCTATAATGTGATGGATCATAAGGGACCAAGACTCCTGGGTACTATTTAAGACACCAAAATCTTCTTAGTCAGCCAGGCTAGCAACCTTGGTATCATCATCAACTCCTCTCATATTCACTCCACATATGTTATCCATTGCCACACCTTGTCAAGTGACCAAAATAAAGAAAAATAAGTGTGATAAATTCTCAATAAATAGAGAGGCAATACAATGCTAAGTATAAATATGTATGAGAAAGAATGATAATTTCAAGTAAATGAATAAACATCTCTGAAAACACACAAAAAAATACTCCAAATTAACAAACTATCTATATACAAATGCCCAAAGTTTTGAGAACAAGCAAGATGAACCAAAGGTGCTAATGAAAGGATGTAAAGTTAACCTCAGAGTTCGCACTAAGAAATGATGTGATTAAGATATGTCCAATGAATGAAATATATAGTTCAAGACTGATAGACTTTTTGAAAAGTGGAATTAATGATAAAAATAATAACATCTATACAATATCAATTTCTGTATAGTAACATGCGATTTTAAAAATCCTTTACAAATATCATCTTATTTCATCCTCATAACAACCCTGGAAGATAGGTACCATTATTATAGGCATTTTACAGAGGGAAATCTAAGGCATAAAGAAGTTAAATGACTTGCCCATGCTCACACAGCTGGTAAATGATTGAGCCTAGTTTTGAACTCAGGTTTTCTAGTTTTTAGTCCCAGCATCCTCTTTATTGTACTCTTCCTGGCATCTAGGTGAACAAATGAGTGTGGAGTAGTAGGGATTGGGATTCTATATTAAGAAGAGCCAGGGGAAGGAAACACAATTCCAACGCTGGCACTCCCCTGTCTGAGAAGTTCCAGCATATCTAGAACAAAATTCAGTCTCCTCTCTTTGGCTGGCTCCAGCCACTCTTTCAAGGCTTGAAGTTAGTGTCCTTCAAGTCTCCATTCTCACATCTTATTTCCCACATGATTCTCAGATACTAGAATAATAATAGTAATAATAATAATAATAATAAATGTTTCTATAGCACTTCAAATTTTGTAAATTGCTTTGTTTATTATATCCTTTGATCCCTATTTATAGAAGATGTGTGCCATGTGACATATATATTTATGACATATTACATAATAAATTACATTGTATATTAATATATTTTGGCATGGTTATTCAGTCATGTCTGACTCTTCATGACTACATTTGGGGTATTCATAGCAAAGATACTAGAGTGGTTTGCCATAGTTTTCTGCTCATTTTATAGATTAGGAAATGAGCTAAACAGGGTTAAGTGAGCAACCCAGAGTTATACAGCTAGTAAGTGTCTGAGGCTAGATTTGAACTCAAAAAGATAAGTCTTCCTGACTTCAGAAACTGCACTCTATCCACCTCACTACCTAGATGTGCCATGTTAATATATATCTACATATAGATGTAGATACAAATACACACATATATGTATATGTATATATTTACATATATATGTCAGATATCATCTCTCTCTTAGCTCTTTTTATTCTGTCCTTTCCTTTGTTGTGGCTGCTGTTCAGTCATGTCTGACTCTTCATGACCTCATGGACCATATCTCTCCAGGTTCTTCTATCTTCCACTATCTTCCAAACTCTGTTCAAATCATTGCTTCCATGACACTATCTGTCCCTCTTATCCTTTGCCAACCCCTTTACCTTTTGCCTTCATTCTTTCTCAACATCAGGGTCTTTTCCAAAGAATTCTTTCTTCCTTTGTTATCCATAGATTATTCTTTCTCAGAGAAAAGAGAAACAGAATAAAACTCAAACAGCTCTCCACTATTATCAATAACAAAAGAAAATAAAACATATACCTCTTTCCCGCTTCTATGCCCTTCTCCTTCCCACCTAAACTCTACATCAATAACGATTAGCCTTGTTTCCTAGATCATTGTCAAGCTTTCAAGCAAGGTAGAGAATTCTGGAGCACTCAGCTGATCTATTCACAGATAGTCAAGTCATCTCAAAACTGACAAGCAGCTGTGAAAAAGTAAGCAGGATGCTAAGATCTGTATAATTTCCTCTGATTAAAACCACACATTAGCAGCTGTGGGAATCTGTCAAGTGTAGAAGCTTTGAGGAATTACAGAATTTTATAATTGGAAGAACTTCAAAGATTTCTCATTCAATTACCATATTAGTAGACATGTAACACCTGGAACACCTCCTTTCTCACTCATATGACCCTCAAATTAGCTATGCAAAGATTACAGTATTTACAATAATGGATAATAAGCTTGCATGAATGTTTACTGTTTTTCCAATCAACTAAGGAATATAATCAATTTAAAACACAAAAATATTTAAAGAGTAAAGATAGCAATAAAAGTAGCAAAGAATATTTCTTCCATAAACCTGGGGTTTAATCTCCCACAAATGCAAAAACTGTGTATGGGAAGTGTGGCCATGCACAAATATTACACATGAAGGGACACACGTAGCCAGAGCAGATCTTTACAATGGTTTGTATGTAAATAGCATTTATAACCACAGCACATGCATGGAACAGCAACTCCTGACCTGGCACTGCAAGGCTTTCCAGCCCTTCTGATGACATCATTGCTATGCCCTTTCTCGCTGCTGGAGGTTGCTCTATGACAGGACTGTACCACCTTCGGCCACGTCAGGGAATGTTCTAATAATTCTCTGTGCTATTTATGGTAACATTATCTAGCTTTTCCACGTAGGAGCATTCAATCTACCATTGAATGAGGCAGAAATCCTGTTCTTTCACGAACCTACAAGAGCTACTTTATAGATGTTTGATGAAGAGGTGCCAACGTTAGGAGATATTCCAGAGAAATGGGACATTGGGTGGAAGATGGAGGAAGGAAAGGCTACGTGAAGTGTTAATGTCATCGAAATATTAAAAACATAAGTCATAGACTGAGAAATAACATTGAATCTATGTAAAGGAATCAATAACATAAATAGTAACATTGAAGGACATGTACGTTCTAATAATAATGATATATATATATATATAATGAACACAAGGGAAGGAGGGTATTACCAGCTTCAGAGGACCAGGACAAGCATTAAACATCACTGAATTAACAAATATTAAGTATATACTGTGTGCCAAACAATATGCTAGGTAATACATATGCAAACACAAAGAATGAAGCAATTCCTACACACATCAAGAGCAATAATATTTCATTTCCGTCCCAACTCATTTGCTCAGAAAGGGTCTGATCCAGGATGACCTTGAAAAGAATCATAAGGTAATTTATTGGATTCTGGAGGTAAAAAAGGAGGGTATTAAACCTTGGACTTTATTGAGTAGGGGGATGATATAGACAGAAGTAATTCTAGAGGAAGGAGCTTTAGAGGAAGAGAAATTATAAACGAAGGTCACTTAGGTAGGTAGAGGACAGATTTCAGAGAATTTCAAATGCCTGGAAATGATTTTATTTTACATGTTCAGACCTTAGTAAAAAATATTTTGGGCAGAGGGTGGATTAGAGAGGAGAGACTTGAACTGATGTTTAATATTAAGTTCATAATAAATCATTTATAATGTAAAAATCATTTTTCATTTAAATTATGAAGGTAGTATAGTTACAGGTAATGTTGATATCTAAGCTGTAACCATCTGACTGAGTCAGAAGATCGGATATGGAAACTGGGGAGGCTGATGACTCAGGGATTTGGGATATTTAAAGAGACAGCAACATATACAGTGAAGTTATCAAGCACAAGACAAGGTTAAAGGATAAAAAGACTGTGAGCCATGTAGTAAACTGGGAAATGGGGTGAATAGCCAAAAAGCTAAAGAATTATGCCAAGTTTCTTGACTCCGGGTGAAAAAGGAAGATGAAGGAAAGAAAGGAAAAACATTTATTATCTACCTACAATATGCCAGGTACAATGCTAAGAGCTTTGCAAATATTATGTCAAGTGAGCCTCACAATAACTCCATGAGGCAGGTGCTGCTAAGGAAAGTTAGGTGGTGCAGTGAACAGAGCACCAACCCTGGAGTCAGTAGAACCTGAGTTCAAATCTGGCCTCAGATGCCTGATACTTACTACCTGTGTGACTGTGGTCAAGTCACTTAACCCTAATTACCTCAGCAAAAAAGAAAAATTCCATTTCACAGTTGCAGAAATTGAGGTAGACAGATTAAGTGACTTGGCCAGGATCCCAAAGGTAAGAAAGTATCCAAATCTAGATTTGAGCTCAGATCCTCCTAACTCTAGGCCTAGTGTTTTACCTACTATGCCACCTAGCTGCCTCTCATTATTACTATTCACCATTACAGCATTAATCTCATTATGTAAATGAGGAAACAGATTCGGAGTGGTTAAGTGACTTGACCACAGTCACCCAGCTAGTGTGTGATAGAGTCATAGTTTAAAACTCAGGCACAAAGATTCAGGATTATCTAGCATCAAGGTTCATCGTCTAAGCCTATATAGAGAATGCAATGAGAACAGTAACGCACAAGTGGCTGACAAGTGAATACAATAAACACAAAACTTCAGCACTCACCACCCCCACTACAAGAGACAGATTTGTCCTCAGATCAGCAAGTAAAGGAATATTTAATATTTACTCAGGCTCTTGAGGCATCCTCAGACACACATGATGCAAACACAATCTCCTGGCAGGTGGAAACCCACAAGACTTTGGCTCTAACCCTGATCAGTCAGGACAGTGTCAGCAGGAGGATATTTATATGGTGATAATCAGTTTGGTGATATTTGTGATTAAATCCACAGTTACTAATTATGTGTGTGATTTGCAGGTATGTAACTGCTGAAGGTTATCACAGACAGCTCAAAGCCCATGGAAGTGTGAGATTTTCTGCTCTATTTGCTTAGTAGCTGGGGCCCAGAAAAGAAAGGAGGATATATCAGCTACTTCAATGCACTAGTTCTAGGGTAATCATATTTCTGTGTTGATATGATAAAGTTTTTTCCTTCCCTCTCTCTAGCCTTCAGGCAGAGTGGTGGGAATCTTTCCATTTACAGAAATATGATTTCTTTTCAATAAAGTTTCCTATATATGCTGTCACTTCTCACCTCTCTTGTCCCAATTCAGTAGGTTACTTAGTACTTGTCTAACATAAACTCTGGGTCAACCTCCTCTTTAACGTTATTTCAAACATAGAACAGAGAAGAACAGTAGCCCTTTGGCCCACCCCACTTAAGGAAGCCTAGTAATAAAAATTGATTATTTATTTAGTGTTTTAGCTTGCAAAGTGTTTCAAATATATTATTTTGTAAGTCCTTAATGTAATTATTTCTTTTCATTTAATCTTATTAATCAGTTTTATCAATGACAGTTCAAAGAGGGAAAGTAACTTGCTCTCTCGCTGTCTCTGTCTCCTTCTCTGTCCTTATTTGTTCTGTGAAGTTTGGATTCATTCAAAGGGGCACATTTGAGGACCTAGAGCACTACATGTGGCCTTGAGGCCTCAGGTTCCCCACCCCTGAAAAATCGCTTGCTAAAAGCTAGTCATCTGGCTAAAAAATCGATAACCACTATTAATCATTGGGGCGGTGCAAGTTCACTTGGAAGGACTAGTGAGTTACAATATTAGACAAGTAGTATTCATTAAATATTTATTATATGTCTGATGACCCTCCATACAAGCCCTTCAGAGGCCCCTAACACCCTCAGAGGACAAGTAAACATCTGCCCTCTGAGCCCTGCCAGTGTGAGCAGAATGTGCCCCAGAACATGTGCTACAAAAGAAAACATATAGTTCTGTTTACTATAATTTAAACAAACACAGAGTTCATACTAAAATAGCCATAACAATCCTCATTTAAACAAAACTTTACAATTACATGAGCAGTTGTTTATCCTTAGTTTCAAAGATGATCAATGACATCCCGGAGCAATGTGTTGACTTATGTGTGAATTGTATTTAAGTAACAAAGGCACTAAAGTCATCCATTGCATCCTGGGCCATTTGTCCTGATTTTTATCTTGCCACTGGTCTTGGATGACTCGGGAAAATGACGTTGTGCAAGTCTGCCTCACTGCCTCACTATCTCACTATTGTAGCACTAGTTAAATCATATTATCTGCTTACATAGTGCATCTCTTTCCTTATATCCTAGAAAGCCTGTAATGGTATTATATTTTCTCGTGACACTGACATTTTTTCCCATATTTTTTTGTTCATTTAGTATTCTATTTTTTTCCCCCAATTTGATGAGAAAACAATTTTTTTAACATTTTTTTAAATGTCAAGTTGCAGGCCAGTTAAGTGGCAAGAGCATTGGCCCAGAATCATTTGGACCTGAGTTCACTTCTTGGTTTCAGCTTTGGGAACCTGGACAAATCATTTAGCCCTGTTGCCTCCAAAAAAAGAAAAGAAAAGAAAATGTTAAATTTTGAGTTCCAAATTTTTTCCCTCCTTCTCCTCCCTGCTCATTGAGAAGGCAAGCCATTTGATATAGGATTATATATGTCCAGTCATGCAAAATATTAGTCACTTTGTGAAAGATGTTAGTCACAGACAAAAAAGAAAAAAGCGTGCTTCAAACTACATTCAATTCAATCATTTCTTTCTCTGGAGAGGGATAGTATTTTTCTTCATAAGTCCTTAGGAGTTATCTCAGATAATTGTATTACTGAGAGTAGATAAGTCATTCACAATTGATCGTTGTACGGTATTGCTATTACTGTGTACAGTGCTTTCCGTGTTCTGCTCATTTCACCTTTCATCAGTTCACATGAATGTTTCCAGATTTTCTGATAGTGTCCTGCTCATTTCTTATAGCATAATAGTATTCCATCACAATCATGTTCCATAACTTTTCAGCTGTTCTTTGCCACCACTACAAGTCTCCTTTCACCCTATCCATCCTCAGAAATGTTTTGCTTCTGATTATTGCCTCCCCCAATCTGCCCTCATTTCCAAGCAGTTTCTTTCCCTTCCCCCCCACCAAAATCTCCTTGCCCTCCTACTTTGCTGTAGGGTGACATAGATTTCTATATTCAATTGTGTGTGTGTGTGTGTGTGTGTGTGTGTGTTATTCTATCTTTGAGTCAATTTCAATAAGACAAAGGTGTAAGCACTCCACACCAACTCCCCCATTTTCCCCTCCACTGTAAAAACTTTTTTGCGTGAAATAATTTACTCCATTCTGCCTCTCCCTTTCACCTTCTCTCAGTGCATTCCTCTTTCTCATCCCTTAATATTATTTTTTTAGATGTCATCCTATCATATTTGAATCTGACATGTGTCATCTTTCTCTGTATACTTCTTCTAACTGTCCTAATGAGAAAGTTCTTAGGGGTTACAAGTATCAACTTCCCATGGAGGAATGTAAACAATTTAACCTTGCTGAATCCCTTGTGATTTTTCTTTCCTGTTTACGGTTTTGTTTTGGTTTTTTTTGCTTCTCTTGATTTTGTATTTTAAAGTCAGATTTTCTATTCAGCTCTGACCTTTTCATCAAGAGTATCTGAAATTCCTTCATTTCAGTGAATATTCATTTTTTCCCTTGAAGGATTATACTTAGTTTTGCTAGGTAGTGATTCTTTCTTGTAATCTTTTCTCTTTAACCCTCTAGAACATGACATTCCAAGCCCTTCAATTCTTTAAAGGTAGAAGTTGCTAAATCTTGTATTATTCTGACTGGGGCTTCATGATATTTGAATTATTTCTTTCTGGCTCCTTGTGTTATTTTCTCCTTTACCTGGGAGCTCTGGAATTTGACTATAATAGTCCTGGGAGTTTTCATTTTGGGATCTCTTTCAGGAAGTGATTGGTGAATTCTTTCAGGGCAGCTAGGTGATGCAGTGGATAAAGCACCAGTGCAGGAGTCAGGACTATCTGAGCTCACATTTCACCTCAGACACTGATATTCACTGGTTGTGTAACCTTGAGCAAGTCACTTAACCCCAACTGCCTCATCCTGGGTCATCTCCAGTCATCCTGATGAATATCTGGTCACTGGATTCAGATGGCTCTGGAGGAGAAGTGAGGCTGGTGACCTGCACAGCCCTTCCTCACTCAAAACAAAGTCAAGTGCAAGTCATGTCATTATTTCTCTGATGGCATGGTCCTTTTCAGTAATGAAGGATGAATAGAAAGGTACAAGGTTCTAATCACTTCCCATACATTATAATATCCTTCTCTATCATTTACAGAGCAGGAATTGCATATGTGAACATAGAATAGGTGCTTTAGATGTGCTTATTGAAAGATAATGGGGATGAATGGACCGTATCTCACAAAGAAATAAAGTACAATGTGGAAATTTGGGGAGAAGGAATAAGATAGGGGTTGGAAGGGGCAGGGAGCAGGAGGAGATGTGGGATGAGTTAATTTCATAGAAATATTTTCAGTTTCAGTTATAACCAGTGAGATTTTTTAAAAATTTAAGAGATATTGCTACTGGGAAATTAATTATTTTATTCATAACACTAGCATATTATCAAGAAAAGAGAGATCAGTGACACTCTTTAATGCCCAAGAACCTTTATTGACCCCATTCAGTGATTATATGAACTCGGAAGAGTGACTGCTCCTGAGGTGCCTATTCTAATGAGGGACGGAGGATATGCCTTTGATCTTGTAATTTACTTAGAAATCACCCCAAGCTTAGGCAATTTAATGAAAGAATTTACTCCCAGCCAAACATACGTAGAACATAATGAGAAGGAAATAAACTCATTAAGACAGTCTAGGCAGTGTAAATTTTTGGCAGAAATCAGTAATGCCTTCAGAGACTAGGCTTCAAACAAGGAAATAGGACAGAGAAAAAGTGAATCTCCTCCACAGTTGGTTATTAATAAGCATTTCTCTCAACAGCTAGATCAGGGGCATAACATTGAAGTAAAACCCTCAGTTATGATGAAATTGATCCATGGATTGATCCCTGAATCAAGGGAGGCTTTTATGGGAAATAGCAGAAGAGATTGAAAAGAACTAGAATCTTGGATTCAAAGTCTTCTGTCCAGCTAAGAGTGAACATGAGATCTCCATTTCTAGAGGAGAAGAAGACTACACTAGCCTATATAGTCTGTTCATTCAACAGGGAAGGTGCTTCTCTGAAGAGGTGTGTTCTCTATAGTCCAGAGAATATGTCTGCACTCCTCATGAAGTATTTTTGCTTATATAGATATTTTGTGAGCAGTTGAGAAGACTGATCATTTCATTGATAAAGGGAAGCAAAACAAATGAAGTCATATTGTGGGTAAAGGACTAAAAGAAAAGTTAGATAACATGAGATTAGAGCCAAAGATATAGGAAAATGAAAGTTTAGCAGTGAGGACATAGGAAACAGAGGATAAAAGAGGGAAATTCCAGAATTAAAGGTCCTAAAGGAGAAGCACTTTTGATAGAGGTAAATATCTCACCCTGGTGGGCAAGTTCACCACATGTGAAGAGGAAACTCTCAACTTTATCCTCTCAGGATAGAATGTTTGAGAGCAAATGAATTCTTAAACTATTTCAGGTATCACAGAAAACTGATTCCACTCCAATTCAATTCAATAAACATTTATGAAGAGACTGCTTGTAGCTGACAGTCTTAAAGTGACATATGAGGGATACCAATCTCAGCTTCATCATACCCCAGGTCCTCAGAGGACATTGGTGGGGCATCTTCTCCCATCCTGGAGTCAGGGGATCCCCCAAAGAACTCAGGAGACACACCTAGAAATAGGAAATTGGAGTTGAATTTGTACTTACGTCTAAAGGAAAGCAAGAGACCTTAGTGGTGTCACAGGTGAGTGAAAAAAACGCCACCCTCAAGACCTGGGTGAAGAGTCTTTTCTCAGTCATGATGCAACATTGACAGAAAAGGGAGCAGGAGTGACCAGAACTGAGAGAGGACTAAAGAAAGGCTTCTCTTTACACACTAAGGTTGTGTTGAGGTCAAAGGGAAAGGGAGTCTGGAGGAAACAGTTGTAGAATCCCAGGATCTACTCATTTTGTTGCTTAGTCTCATCACCATGTGTACAATTGTCCCAGGTATATTTCTGATAAATATCAATACAGAGAATTCTCAATGTACTAATAAAATGTTTTTGTCATATATAAATATATATGTATATGTATTCATAAATGAATATCTATGTGTGGATTATATACACATATAGACAGAAAATTTATCAATACACTTGAATGTGTGTAAGCATATATATATATATATATATATATATATATATACATATATATATTGCACATATGGGTATGCATACATTTTAATAGACAAGCACATGTATATACAGACGTGTGTGTGTGTGTGTGTGTGTGTGTGTGTGTGTGTGTAGGTCGTGCCTCCCTTTCATCTTCCAAAATAAGTTCACTCACAGATGGAAATCTCACTTGTCAAGTCAATAAGTGTGTTGGGAACCACTCACCTGTGTTTGATTCCCTCTTCTCATCCCATTCATCAGTAGTCCCCAGAGTATCCCCCTCATTCATCTGAGGTACAGAGGGAATTTCAGGCCCAGATAATTCTTCAGCATCATCATACCCATCACCTGGGAAATCATCAGGCCAACTTGAAATATCTGAGGAAGGAATTTTTCTGTAAGTGTGGGGATGTCCTTGTGCATGTGAAAATAAATGTGCAGTTACATTTTTTAAGATAGAAGGAAGGGCCTGGAGGTGTTCAAAGCTAAATAAACTGAAAAAGAAGACTATTTAGGATTAGAGTTGGAGATCTCAATTTTCACTAAGAATCACCGAATTTGGAAAGGGGACAAAGGTTCCCTCATGTAGGATAACTATTTCAGTCCCTTTAGTGTTATTTTTCTCTTCATTCCTTTTAGCTTCAAAATTTTCCTCATTTAATTTCAATTGCCTCACTGCTTATCACTGGCCCCAGTTTCAAGGTGAAGATCACTTAGCCCAGAACCTTCAGCTCTGTCATAATTCATGTTGCTCTGCTAATAGTGACCCTAAGACCAAATACACCAGAAAAAGTAGGCATATTCATGGAAGTATGTTCCAGATTCTGTTGCCTCTTTGATCATTATTCTGACACCAAAAGGAAGCCCTGTGCCCCTCTCAGGGGCCTGGCACCTATCATATGAAACCTGGCTCTGTTCCTCCCTTTTTTTGAATTGTTTCCTTTGTCTCATTCCAAATTTCTATATCCTAAGGATATGTTTGGAGCCAGAGAATATCTAGCTGCCATTGAGAGTACTCATAAAAGCTTGACCTAGGGAGTTATGGCATGTCTGGGATGAGGAGGAGCTGAGGACAACAGAGTAGTATTTTAGCTGATGCCTCCCAGGTCAGAAAACACCTTGGAAAACATCAGTCCTTGCCTTTAAGTCCTGCCATTTCCTGTTTCTTGGGGGAAAATGCAGGTTGGTTTTTCCCTTCATTTTCTCTTTTATACTATGGTCGCTTGTCTCTCACAGCACTCAGAATAGACTCTGAGGAGAAGAACATGGTAGAAGTAAATAGAAAAAGGAAACTCATTTTCCCCCTCTATCTCTCAGGTTGGGTCTATCCACAGATTTCAGGACAATGTGACAATGTGTTCTGACAAAAAGGAGGCAAGGACAAAAATTCACCCTATGAAATGATTAATCTAATTGTTCTAAGTGAGAATAAGGTATCTCTCAAATGTAACAGAAATTTTTACGCCACCTTACTAGACGGTTCCACTTTTGACTAGTGAAGAACTTGTTTGACAAGACATTAAAAATGTGAAGCAAGCTATGTTTTAAAAATTGTGGCATGTCATCTGCCATGATGTCCTAACAGAAGGTTACTGTTCTTTATTCAGAGTAGGGGGAAAGTGTGGAAAAATGAAAATCTGGTAATGAGTGAGGCTCCTGGGGCTGGCCAGGGGGAGATGGAGATGGTGGCTCTGCTCTTAAGGATCAGCACAATTCATGTGGATGGAAAATCCCTAAGGGTGTGGAATGAGGTTTCATCAACAGCTTCATATTTTTAACTTATAGGGACATTCAACAAGTTTTGCTCCAGTTCTGTTCTCACCAAGAAATCCCCAGATTTAAAGGGAAAGTGATAATGGTTTTAATTAATAATAATGTTAATGAGTTGGTTATGCTCTTAGATAAATGAAATGATTGTATCTTTGGATGTGAAAAAATGAGGGCCTAACTTGAACTTGGAGCCACAAGAGGACCCGCACTGACAAAAGAACATCAGAATAAAAAGAACAAGGAGCTCTGGGTATTCTTCCCTTAGAGATGAAGCTCAGAATTCAGAATGTGGCTGTTGGACCCACCTACCCATGTGGAAAATTGGAAATGGAAAGTGAAATGTTATGGCATGGGGGAGAGCCTCAGCAGGCAGTTATAGGCAGAGATTTCAGAAGATACAAAGACAATAGATTCTGATACTGACCAAAGCATACAGTTCATATCCAGAGTGTCCAAGGGAGGAGGATGGGCAGAGGATGCACATACCTGGGCTGCCGAGAAGGTCCTTCTTGTCCCCTGTCATGTAGTAATCAATCTCTTGGTAGACAGCTTCATAACGAGAATCTTCATATCTGGACAAGGCTGGGAAAAATATGGCAATGGATCAGAAATTTGCCATGAGACAATCACCTGACATGTATTTGTCTTAGGGCCCCTCCTTATTTCTAGTTTCTGTTCACACTCAGGCCACTCCCGAGTTCTAATATGGATGCCTGCCCTTCCCAGCCACATACTGTATTACCTTGGCTGGAATCCCTTGTCTAACATAAGCTCTGTGCTCACAGATCAACCTCTCCTGAGTCAGACATTCAGAACTATTTGAATCTTGAAAACCAGTGCAAAACATGTGGGTCATATCCAGTCCTGAAGTATTTCATTTTTTATTTGGTCTTGTCCATTATCTCCCTTCACTCACCCATACCCTTACCCACATTGTTCAGTGCCTCTCAGGTTGCCCACCTTGTTGCTGGATTCTCCTTCTGTGCACCTGAATTCCTAGAAGGATGAGGACCAGGAAGAGAAGGGCCCCTAAAATGAGGCAGATGATCCCAAGCAGAGAGGAGAAGCCAGAAATCAAAGGGGCAGAAACTGTCGTAGTGATTGGTCCTTGGGAGAAGAAGCATTATAAGGTTCTGGATTATGGAAGAAGTTGTCAAACCACCCAGGACAGCTCACTGAGGTTAATATGGAGAGAGGAGGGAAATCTGAGGCTCACCCTCAATCTGAAGATCCTCCAACTAGGGAAACTCCCCCCCACTCCATTGCCCTGCAGAGAGACCTGGGATTGGCCTGCATGCACAAAAATGGACAATGAAGGAACCATCCTTCCTTAGGGGGAATGAACTCTAGGTCTCTAAACTGGAAATTGGCAGGAGGTGATATATTCTTGAAGAACCTTCTATGGGCCCTCCCAAACCCCTCCTCAATCCCCAGCCCACAAGCTTCTCAGCAGCCTCTCAGGATTCTGGGGCAGTAGATCTCTCCACATATAAAAGAATCCCACAAGGTTAACTTTGGGCCTAGGAAGGTTTCTGTTGTCAAATGAACCCTGAGTTAGCAGGAATGGGGGGCTAACAGAGCAGTGTACCTTTTGTGGTAGATGCCAATGTTTTCCTCTCAGCTGGAAGAAAAGAGAAAAAGCATGTGAAGTATGGGGAAAGACCAGGTTGAGCATGGCCTCTGTATTCTGCTCTGAACTCCCAGTGATATAAACATCTTCCCACAATGCTCTATTGAAACAGTTTTGGCAGGCTCCTAGATTTCATCAACCCTCTTCATGCAGCTCAAGCTTAATAACAGACTTAGAGGCCATATGGATTGGAGTCAGAGGACCTGTGCTGCAGTCAAATCCCAAATTCAGATGCCAGAATTGGAAATTTATGGCAGGACCATATATTCTCTAAGATAGTTCTGTAGATCCCCACAACCATACTCCAGCTTCTAGCTCACAAGTTTCTCAACAGATGCTCTGACCTGAAAGAGATAATTCACCAAGACATGAATGATTCCCATAGGGAATATATGTCTCACATAACTTTCCTCATGTAGTAAAAATATCAAAACCAATGTGTCCAAAGAAACACAGATAATCTCATGTTGTTTCTCCTCATACACCTTCCCCCTTATAAACTTTTCCATTACTATTTAAGACACTACCACTCTTCCAATCACTCAGACTCACAATGTTGGTTGTATCCTTACAACTTCACTTCCATGTTCCTCAAAAATCAAAGTAGTTGGCTATTCTTGCCATTTGCATCTCCACAAATTATTTCTCTCCACTAATCCAACCAACATTCTAATTAAGTTACGCAACATCTCCAGGACTCTTATAAAGCCTTCTGATTTTTCCTCCTCATGCCAGTATATATTTTTATTCACCTACTAAAGTGGTGCTTCTAGAACAGAGGTGGAAAACCTGTGACCTCAAGGCCATATTTGGCCCTCTAGTTCCTTAGGTACAACCTTTTCTCTAAACACAAACTTCATAGAACAAACCCCTTAAGGAAAGAATTTGTTCTGTAAAACCTGAACTCAGTCAAAAGACCATAAGCAAGGATCTAGAAGGTCACATGTGGCCTCAAGACCATGGTCCCACCCCACCCCCACCCCCACTACTCAAGAGAGCACTGTGGCTATATGATTTTTGTTATTGCTAAATCAATTTTCAGTCATGTCTGATTCTCTCTGATGCCATTTGGGGTTTTCTTAACAGAGATGCTGGAATTCTTTGTCATTTCCATCTCTACTCATTTTACAGTTGAACTGAGGAAAACAGTGTTAAACTGACCTGCCCAGCATCACACAGCTAATAAGCACCCCAGAACAGATACAAATTTCAGTAAAAGGAGTCTTTCTGACTCCAGACCTGTGCCACCTGGCTTCCCACCTCATACACTTGCTCAATAAAATCCTGTAGTTCCCTGTTACCTCCAGGATCCAATAGAACTCCTCTGTTCTTCACAGTTCTTCACGATTTAGACTGATTGTGTGTTTCCACAATGCTTATACACTCCTCCTCTCTACACATTATACTACTTAGCTGTCCTGACCCACTACCTGTTTTTCAGACTTGATACTCTATCTCTGCACCTGAATGTAGTCTTTCTGACACTCCTTACATGGAAGGATCACCCTTCTCACCTCCATCTCTTGATATGCTTATTTTCATTCAAGAATCAACTTACATACTGATTTCTAAAGGAAGCTTCCTTGAGAAGTGCCAGATACTTAAGCTTTCCTTTCTAGGTTACTTTCATTCTACTTTGCATGCATCTTCCAAGGATTTATATGGTTTTTCTTCCATTATTTTGTAAAGTTTCTTGAAAGAAGAAAATATTTTTGTCTATCTATTGCCAGGGCTTACAACAGTGTCTGGCATATAGTAAGCACTCATTAATCAATCCTTGTGGACTGATTGGTTTTGAGACACTCTGATATGGCCTAGACCTGAGGGTCAGGGTGCCTGAACATCATACTTTTATGATAACAAAGAGGTATCAAGTGGAGCAATGAATAGAGCCCTGGACCTAGAAGAAAAAGATGATCTAAGTTCATAGATAGCTTCAGACAATAGCTGTGTGACCCTGGGCAAGTCACTTAATCTTTATTTACCTTAGTTACTCATTTGTAAAATAAGAACACTTTGGAAAAGGAAATGGCAAACTATTCCAGTATCTTTCCCAACCAAACCCCATGGAAATAGTCCATGGAGTCATGAAAAGCTGGACATGAATGAATGACCTCTCCTTTTTACTGGAAGAAAAAAAAATTGAAAGTATAAGTAGAGACCAAGCCGGGCATATTAGTTCTGAATTCTGCCTGAGTCCTCTGCCATTTGAATATCTACCCTGGATACGCTATCCAAACAGCTCAGGAAGGTTCCCAAATCCTTGACCTACTTTCCCCCAGAATAAACTTGGGGAGAGGGCTGGAGGATAGAAAGATTGCAAATTAGGGACACACAGGTCATATATTCAAAATTTTGCCAGTAAGTTATACTTGCTACTCTGTGTGGCCTCATGACAGTCACATGACCTCACTGCCCTTCTATTTGCTCCTAAGCAAAGAGAAGAGGTGAGAATGATCACCATTAATTTTACTTTCTGTTCTGAATTCTATGACCCTAGGGTCAAATTACAGGCTACCCTGGTACCAGAGGACAGACCTGTGGAAGCTTCATTTAGATGCACATTCTAGTCCCATGTCCTCCAGCTCAATATCTGTTCTCAGAGCTCCCAGGTCCAACCGATATTCTTAACACTCACCTGAGCACATGACACCAGCATCTTCCTCATGCTTACAGTCATTCCACCCCCAGGGACTTGCAGGGCAATTCCACAGAGAAGACTCCTTCCCTCTGCACTGCACATCATCCAACCAGATGGTCCCATTTCCTGGACTAAATGAAGGCCTTTCTAGGACAGCCAGAGCAGAGCCACAGCCCAGCTGCTGACAAACCACATTAGCATCTGCTAGGTCCCATGAGTCATCACAGACTGTCCCCCAGGAGCCATTGTGCCAGATCTCCACTCGTCCAGAACATGGGGTCTCTCCTCCAATGAGTCGGAGTTTATCTTTGTCTGGAAAGGAAACAAAAGCCCTGTTACCCTTCCAGATTGTAAGTGAGGAAACTCTGAGAGCCCTTGGTACACAGAGAGAGAAAGTGAAATACCTGTGCAGGGACCAGAGGTTGGGCAGTCAATGACCTTCCTTCCTGCAGAGAGAAGACAGAAGAAGAAAGGACTGCATTAATGATAACCATAAAATATGACTTCAGACACTTACCTATGTGACCCTAGCCAGTTCCTGAACACAGTTTGCCTCAGTTTCCTCATCTATAGAATGAGCTGGAGAAAGAAATGGCAAAAACACTTTGACAAGAGAACTCTAAAACAGGTCATAGAGACTTGAGTATGATTGAAATGACCAAAGAGCAGCAACAACAAATAAAGCCAGGGAAGGCAAGAGATAGAGATGAGGAAGGAGAGAATTATAGACTCGGAGAGAAGCAGTGAAACTTCACAATCAGAAAATGGAGTGTCTTGTACAAAGAACAGTGGAGATTAATGTCATTGAACTGTCAGTGAGGGAACTAAATTGTTGTAAGACAAGAAAGGTAGGAGGGGGCCCAGATAGGAAGGTGTCTGAAGGAGAGGATTTGATATTACATCTAGGGAACAGGGGGCACCTAATTGTTGGGGAATGGGGAGGTAACAATTAAACTTGTGCTTTAGGATGGTGAATGTAACAATTGAGAGGAAGATGAAGTGGAATGAAGAGAGACAGTGTGGCCAACCAGGAAGCTCTTCTGAATACCCAAAGTGGGCCTCAACAAGTGTGGCAGCAGAGTCAGAAAGAAGAAGGGAGTGTGGATGAGAGATGGTACAAAAGAAGCATCAGCAGGTCTTGGTAACTGATTGCATATGACAGGGCAAAAGAGAAAGAAGAGTTGAGGATGGCACTTAGGACTAGGTGAGGCTTGTGGTGTCCTCCACACTAATAGGGAAGTTACAAGGAAGAAAGGTGTAGGGAGAAACAAATTCAGTTTGGTACCTATTAAATTTAAGATGTCTACAGAACATCTAGTTCAAGATATCCAATAGGGCAGCCTCGGCCACGTGGCACAAAGAGGAGCAGATCCAAGCAGGCTTCAGGGACAGAGTCTCCAGGGGCAGCACAGATCCCTCAACCCACAGGCACCAAAGGTCAGTGAGAGGATCTTTTCAGCTGGCTGAGAAGGAAGGAGGGTGTCCCTATAACTCAGGTCTCCTCAGGTGGCAGCAGTGGAGGCAGCAATGGCAGGGGCTCCCAAAGCAGGCAGTAGCCCATATCCATTGTTGAAGGTCTCATTGAAAACCCCCTGAGGGAACTGAGCTCTGTGTGGGGGCCCTGCCCCCACTTGAGCAGCTGATCTTAATATCACACTGAATAGTGACCCTGCTCCCTCCTAAAGCCCCTGAGGGATTGGAGCAGCTCATCTGAATCTCAGACCCAATGGCTGGCTTGGCAGAACTGGACACGAGGTAGTTGTGGAGAGGAAACTCAGAAGTCAAGTAACTGGCTGGAAAATGCCCAAAAAAGGGGAAAAAAATAAGACCATAGAAGGTTACTTTCTTGGGCAACAGGTGTCTCCCACCATCCTTTCAGATGAGGAAGAACAGGGCATACTGTCAGAGGAAGTCAAAGCCTCTGCCTCCAGGGACTGCAAAGGGAACTTAAACTGGGCTCAGGCAATAGAAGAGCTTAAAAAACAAGTTAGCACCTTACTAAAGGAGAACCAAAAAAAAAAAAAAAAACAATGCTGAGGAAAATAACAGCTTTAAAAAGAGGCTAATTCAATTAGAAAAAGAAGTCCAAAAAGTCAGTGAGGAGAAGGAGGCTTTAAAAAGCAGAATTAGTCAAATGGAGGAGAAGGTTCAAAAGCTCACTGAACAAAACAATTTGTTGAAAGAGAGAAATGAGTTCAGGGAAATGAATGACTATGAGTTAAACCAAGCAGTGAGTAAATAAAACCCAAAGTTTGAAAAAACAGAAGATAAGGTGAAACATCTCATTGGAAAAACAACTGACCTGGAAAATAGATCCAGGAGAAACAATTTAAAAATTATGGGACTACCTGAAAGCCATGATCAAAGAAAGTCTAGGCATAATCTTTCATGAAATTACCAAGGAAAATTGCCCTGATATTCTAGAACCAGGGGGCAAAATAAATATTGAAAGAATCCATCAATCACCTCCTGAAAGAGATCCAAAAAAAGAAACTCTTAAGAACATTGTAGCCAAATTCCAGAGTTCCCAGGTCAAGGAGAAAATATTGCAAGCAGCTAGAAACAATTTGAGTATTGTGGAAATACAAACAGGATAACACAGCTTCTACATTAGCAGCTTCTACATTAAGGGATTGAAGGGCTTGGAATGGGATATTTCAGAGGTCAAAAGAACTGGGATTGAAAACAAGAATCACCTACCCAGCAAATCTGAGTATAATACTTCAACAGAATAAATGGTCATTCAGTGATATAGAGGATGTTCAATCATTCATACTGAGGAAAAGACCAGATCTGTTAGAAAATTTGATTTCCCAAGACAAGAATCAAGAGAAGCATGAGAAGGTAAACAGGAAAGAAAAATTATAAAAGACTCTCTAAAGCTGAACTGTTTACATTACTACATGGAAATAAATATTTCTAACTTTTGAATCTTTTCTCAGTATTTGGATAGATGGAGAGATTTTACATACACACACACACACACATACACATATAAAGACAGAGAGTGCAGGGTGTGTTGAATCAGAAGAGATGATATCCACACACAAAAAAATAAAATAAAAATTAAAGGGTGAGGGAGGAAAATATCGGGAAGAGGGCAGTCTATAACATGAAGCTGGGGAGATACTGTGTCCCTACAATGTCCCTACTCTTGGGGGTAATTTCCTATAGTCAAAAAGTTTGTAAGCATAATACCAGATCTATTAAATTGTAGGTTATTGATAAGGGGAACATCTGAGGTTAAGTTTATAATTAAGCTATTAAGCATAGGACTTTAGAACAACAACAATAAGTCAGGGTCTTTTAATTCTTAGTAATACTGTGGAGACAATTAGGTCAAGAGCTTGTGAAGTTAGCAACATAAATATTATTTGTGTCTATGTTGGTTAATGTTTAAAACAAAAGTCTTTTGTGGTCCATATCATAAATGCTTTAAAAAAGAAGTATCACTTGACCAAAAGTTTGAATTGTTTTATCTATTATAAACTGTGTTAAAAATGAAAAATATAATTTAAAACACACACACACAAAAAAAGATATCCAGTAGGAAATGTAAGGTCAGGAAAAAACCTAGGGTTAGATAAGTAGATCTGAGAATCATGTGCATACAGGTTCTATTTTAACACAGTGGAGCTGATGAGTTCATCAAGTGAGATGATAGTCAGTGTGAATAGAATAAAGCCCAGGACACACCCTTGGAGGAACAATAATGATTAGTGGGAATGACTTAAGGAGGCTGAGAAGGAGATGCCTGACATGTGGGCAAAGAACCAGGAAATAGCAATATCATGAAATCCTAGAGAAAAGAGGATATCAAGGAGGAGGTGGTGATTTGAGTGTCAATGACATCAGAGAGGGTAGAAAGCATGAGGACTGAGAAAGGTTCATTAGATTTGGTAATTAACTTAGAGTTGATTGTTTTGAAAAGAGCTGTTTCAGTTAAATGATGAAGCATGAAGTCAGATTGCGCACTTAAGATGAGAGTCAGAAAAAAGGACTTGGAAGCAATTGTATCAGATAGCCTTCACAATGCTTTGAGCCACCATAGCGAGGGAAAATATAGAATGATAATGAGGGTGGATTAAGTGAGAGGTTTTTACAAATACTGGGAAGATGGGGATGTTTGTATGAGGTGGGGGAATAGTTAGTAGACAAGAATTGCCTTGGCAAGAAGAAGGGTCATCACTTTATGTGAGGCAAGGGTGAAGGAGGATATAGAGACAGAAAGAATCTGTGTGACGTGATAGGTGGAAGGACAAATATTGAAGAAAGACTTCAATGTTTGCAATGAAATATGAGACAAGGATGGAGAGGAGGAGGCTTGAGGAGGGATGAAAGAGTCTGGAAAAGCCACTATGGAGAGGGGGCTAGGGAATTAACTAAGGAGACATAAAAGGATTTACTAGCTACAGTGAGGGCCCAGTTAAGATTGTGTAACATATTGTGATGAACCCAGTCAGTATGGTTGCATGATTTTATCCAACCTGATTCAGGTTTCCCTGAGTAGGAGCAAAAGCAGTGGATGGTAGGAATAAAGTAGGATTGAATCTTGGAAGGGCAAGTTTGGAGACAGTATTAGGAGACAAGGAACTAAATAGAAGAGGATAGAAAAGAGAAATGAATTAGTTCACCAGGGAATGTACATAGAGAGATTATTCACTAGAGGAATGATAACCTTAGTTACAGCTGAGGAGAGGAAGTCATGGTGAGGATGAAGAACAGCGTTAGGGGGTTGCAAGGCAGAGGGAGAGGAGTAATGACTATCAATCATGATCAGATAAAGGAATTAGAGTTCACAAACATGTAAGTGGAACTCCTGTAGGTGATAGCAAGATCAAGAGTATGGTAACCTTTTTGTGTCTCTGAGTTGATTGGAGACCTTTGGAAATGAATACAGAAAAGAACTGAAAAATTAGAGTGAGGGAATATTTAATCTCCTTTTATAAGGAGAGGAATTGTGGAGCAAAGACTGAATCATACCTTGTTCTCAATAAGGTTTTGGTTAACTAAAATAAAAAATCTGAAGTCTTTGTCACATAACTCCTACCAACCTATGTCTCTCCCACTGTATACTTGGACGAATTAAAATAAATTAGGGTCATGTTGCTGTACACAGATTGAAATCACTTGTACTAAAAATATCCCATTAAAAATGAGTGAAAAAGAAGAGACAGATGTAGCTACCTTCACATGTGATATGGGCTTCTTCTTCTGGCTCGCAAGAATTTGGGTCCCAAGGTTGAGAAGGGCAATGCCAGAGGAAGGATTCTTGGCCTTGGCAGCTGATTTTGTCTATCCACCGGGGCAGCAACCTTTTTGGGGGGCTCAACACTGATTCAATATTCCCCTTGGCACCACAACTCAGGTGTCTGCAAATCACTGATAGAGTATTGTCATCCATGGGGTTGGAGCAAACTCTACCCCATGTTCCATTGTAGAAAATCTCTAGCCATCCAGAGCACTTATACTTGTCACTCACCAACCTGAGATCTAGGAATTCTATAAACGGAGAGGAAGGTATGGACCAATCAGAGGAGACATTTGTTAGTATATTGTCCTGATCTCGTACCTCTGGAAATTGTATTAGGTTTTCTGGCTCTGCTGGGGAATCTCCACTAGATAGACACAGACTTTCTGTTTCCAGAATCATTTCTTCTACATTTCTATGCATTTCTCTCTGTCTTATCTTCCCCATTAATGAAGACAAGGATGCCTTTACTGAAATTTCACTACTGAGTTTCAAAGTTTAAAAATCTGTCTCCATCTTTGGACCACCAAAGTAAAGCGAAACACCAGAAACATTTTATATACCTATTCTGTAAATAGTATTCTACTTAGAAATTAAGGTTTAAGGAACATATACACATCCACATGTATGTACTTGAATATATATATATATACATACATACATACACATATCTTCATAAAGGAGGAGACCCACCTGTACAATTTTAGGTAATTAATAAAATCACCTGTCAGATAAGAGGCTTTACCCTGAAACTGAACTCTAGGGAGGGCTTTTGTTGGAGCAGGATGTCCTCTTCCCTGTCTTAATCAGCTCCTGCTCCCTCAGGTCTCTAATTCCCACCTCCTCAGAGCTCCCATAACACCCTCAGTGTTAGTGATTAGTGTGTGACCCAAACCTGAGCAGAGGACTCCTGCATCCTCTTTGTGTCTGCAGTCATGCTGACCCCAGTGGAGGGAAGGGCACTTCTCTAGGTGAGATTCATTTCCAGAGCAGCTAAGTTCATCCAGCCAGATGGGTCCTGATCCTTGTCCAAAGTGAGCAGAAGGTATGGCTTCTAGGGCCACTCCACAGCCCAGCTGCCTGCACACCACCTGGGCATCCCTCAGGTCCCAAGAATCATCACAAATGGTCCCCCAGGTACCATTGTAATATACTTCAACTCTTCCAGAGCAGGGGCCACTTCCACTCAACAAACGAAGTTGTGCATTTTCTACAGGGAGAAATTGAGAATAATTGCACTTTTTCCAAGGAAAGAGAAGCATTTCCTTAGATTTTTGAAATTTCTTTCTTACCTGAAAAGAGGATAGGTGTCTTTTCCTGGTCAGACTGTGAATTATTGAATTTCAGGGACTGTGTCTGGTTTCCTGCAAAAAGGAAACACAGCTCAAACCCAGGGTTGGAAATTTTAAACTAGGAGGGGATAAGGAAAGTGAATATCTACCTTGAGGAAAGGCATTGAATGAGGGAAAGAGAGGGTCAGCAAACTGGAGAGAAGTCAGGTTGTGAGGGAGGAACAAAGGGATTTCCCAGTTTAAAAAGGTTAAGGGTTAAAAATTCAGACAGAATTGTTCTCATTGAGAGTTCTATTTTTCCACTCCCAAAGCTCCACACATACTCTCCATATAGAGAGTGCCCTAAAAAGTCTGTGACCTTCCATGAAGAAGAACTATTAAAATATTGCAGCACTTGTAGCTGATCATCCTTCCTCAGCCTTTGCTCACCTTCTGCTAGGTCTAGCAACTATGAACTGTAAAAGGTAACTTCCTCCTACCATATTTCTGCCAACCATCTATGTCAAAACACTAAATCAGGAGGTTTTTACTTCGAGCATATGAATTTGTTTCAAAATATATTGAGTAACATGGCTTTGGGTGAGGAGAATTGTGGGAAGGAAAGAGGGAGAAAATTTGGAACTAAAACCTTTTTATTTTTTTTATTTTTAATTTATTTATTTAAGTTTTCAATATTCATTTCCACAAAATTTTGAGTTCCAAATTTTCTCCCCTCCCCCCACCCTAAAACGTCAAGCATTCTAATTACCTCTATCACCAATCAACCCTCCCTTCTAATATCGCTCCCTTCCCTTATCTCTTTCTTCTCTTTTGTCCCGTAGGGCAAGATAAATTTCTCTACCCCATTACCTGTATTTCTTATTTCCTAGTTGTATGTAAGAACCATACTCAAAAGTTATTTCTAAAACTTTGAGTCCCAATTTCTCTTCCTCCCTCCCTCTCCACCCATGTCCATTGGGAAAGCAAGCAATTCAATATAGGCCACATCTGCGTAGTTTTGCAAACGACTTCCATAGTAGTCGCATTGTGTAAGACTAACTACATTTCCCTCCATCCTATCCTGCCCCCCATTTCTTCTGTTCTCTTTTGAACTTGTCCTTCCCCAAGCGTGTTGACTTCTAATTGCTCCCTCCTCCCATTGCCCTCCCTTCTATCATCCCTCCCATCCTGCTTATCCACTTCTCCCCCATCTTCCTCTATTGTGAGATAGGTTTTCATACCAAAATGAGTGTGCATTTTATTTCTTCTTTTAGTCGAATGTGATGAGAGTAAGCTTCATGCTTTTTCTCTCACTGCCTACTTTTTCCCTCCACTGAAAAGTCTTTTACTTGCCTCTTTTATGAGAGATAATTTGCCCCATTCCATTTCTCCCTTTCTCCTCCCAACATATTCCTCTCTCACCCCTTAATTTCATTTTTTTAAGATATGATCCCATCCTATTCAACTCACCCTGTGCTCTCTGTCTCTCTGTTTCTGTCTCTCTCTCTCTCTCTCTTTCTGTGTGTGTGTGTGTGTAATCCCACCAACTACCCAGATACTGAAAAAAGTTTCAAGAGCTACAAATATTGTCTTTCCATGTAGGAATGTAAACAGTTCACCTTTAGTAAGTCCCTTAAGATTTCTCTTTGCTGTTTACCTTTAAATACTGCTCTTGATTCTTGTGTTTGAAAGTAAAATTTTCTTTTCAGCTCTGGTGTTTTCATCAAGAATGTTTGAAAGTCCTCTATTTCATTGAAAGACCATTTTTTCCCCTGAAGTATTGTACTCAGTTTTGCTGGGTAGGTGATTCTTGGTTTTAGTCCTAGTTCCTTTGACTCCACGCCCTTCGATCCCTTAATGTAGAAGCTGATAATGTGGAAGCTGTGTTATCCTGATTGTATTTCCACAATACTGAAATTATTTCTTTCTAGCTGCTTGCAATATTTTCTCCTTGACTTGGGAATTCTGGAATGTGGCTACAATGTTCCTAGGAGTTTCTTTTTTTGGATCTCTTTCAGGAGGTGATTGATGGGTACTTTTAATATTTATTTTGCCCCCTGGTTCTAGAATCTCAGGGCAGTTTTCCTTGATAATTTCATGAAAGATGATGTCTAGGCTCTTTTTTTGATCATGGCTTTCAGGTAGTCCCATAATTTTTAAATTGTCTCTTCTGGATCTATTTTGTAGGTCAGTTGTTTTCCCAATGAGATATTTCACATTATCTTCCATTTTTTTTTGTCATTCTTTTGGTTTTGTTTTGTGATTTGTTGTTTTCTCATAAAGTCATTAGCCTCCATCTGTTCCATTCTAATCTTTATGGAGTTATTTTCTTCAGTGAGCTTTTGAACCTCTTTTTCCATTTAACTAATTCTGCCTTTCCTCAAGGTAGATATTTACTTTCCTTATCCCCTCCTAGTTTAAAATTTCCAACCCTGGGTTTGATCTGTGTTTCCTTTTTGCAGGAAACCAGACACAGTCCCTGAAATTCAATTGCTTAATCATTTGATAAGCTTTCAAGCTAGAATCTTTGCTTCCTCGGGCATTTCGTCATTTATACACCTATCTCTTCCCTCAAGTTTTCTCCCCAGTATCTGGCTGACCTGCACTGATTCAATATATACCTTCTTTTCTTTGCAGAATCCTTCTCCTCTGAGCCCTGACTTTACACTTTACTGTGGACCCTGACTTACTTGTATGTCTGATGCGAAGCTTTTACCCTCATTCACTCCTACTACCTCTAACAAATATACAGAGAAGATAAAATTGTATGATCTTTGGCTAAAGGCTCTAATTGCATAAGAATCTTTTCATTGGTGCAAATTTATTTCATGAGATGAAATTAGTGAGAGCTGGAGACTCGAGAGACCCAGGTTTTCTGACTAAGGTTCTCTCTTACTGTGTGATCAAGATCTCTCTTTTCTCCAGGTTTCACCAACTCTAATCTCATGAAATCAGTTTCCACCAATGAAGAGATCTTTTGCAAATGGGCCTCTGAGGCAAGGATTGCAATTTTCAAGAAAAAAGTCCTGGAATTTTACTCTTAGATGGCTATAACATAGTTCACCTAAAATTGAATAGTGTCCCAGTATCTTTGATCTTCTCTAATCTATTCTGTACTTGTAGGTTGATCTTAATATCTTGCTCTGGGTAAAGAAGCTTCATGTGAATTTAAGCAATTCCTAGTCCTTTCTGTCTAAGTTTCTTTATTCTTGGTCTTTCCTACCAATGTCCAGAGCCATTATATCCCTATTCACTGTTAGTACTACCATTAGCATAAGTCTACACTTTCCTCTAAAGTAATTGATAAACCATAATAAATCTTCTCCACCTGAAAATTCCCAAAGAAAAGTCATGAATGAATAAGATTTATAAAGCAAGTATTAAAAAAAAGCTATGCATAATTTCCAGCAACATGGTTAGGACTCTTCAAACTTGCTATCAGAGAAAGGAGGGTATGACTCTCCTCTGGACACTGAAAAAGGTCACTTGAGTGTTGATGGGTGTAGACATATCTATCCTTTTCGTTCCTACACACAGCAATGCTTTCCCTGTCCCATCACCTAGAGATATGCTTTGAGTTCAAATTAGAGATTTCCCTTCACTCACCTGAGCAGACCACAGTGGCAACTTTTCCTGTGGAACATGTTGAAGTCCCTAGAATAGTCACAGAACAATTCCATAAATGAGACTCAGTTCCTGTGCAATAAAATGTATCCCGTGTGATGGGGACACTTCCTTGGCCAAAATTTGCATCTTCTGGAGGCTTCATGGCAACACCACAGTGCAGCTGACTACAGAGAACGTTGGCATCTGCCAGGTCCCAGTGGGAGTCACAGAGAGTTCTCCAGGTTCCCGAAACTTGGATCTCCACTCTCCCTTCACAAATGGAGCTTCCATCCATCAAACGAAAGTCTGTGTACCCTGGGGAGAAGAACGCAGGGCTTTACAAAAGTCATTGCCACTTTCTCATCTCAGATTCAAGTACAATGTGGGAGCAGTATATACCAAAGTATTGTGTAAGTTTTACTTGAACAAATGACTCCAACATCCATGCTGTGGCTGCATTTTCCCTGTGGTCGTGGTACTGTGGGGCACAATGACAGAACTGGTTCAGTTCCATTACATTGAAATTCTTTATCCCAAATCTCTCCATTTCCTCTTCCAAAGTGAGCTCTTTTCATGATGGAGACTACAGTCCCACACTTTAACTCAGCACAGATGACTTTGGCAGTAGAAAGAATAAAATTCTGATCACAGACTGTATTCCATTTTGTTCCCGAATTGACTTCTACCCTCCCATTGCAGGGGCCATCTCCTGCTTCCAGCTTGACAAATCCTGGAAAGGATAAGAAAGAACTCCAATGAGTCACACTGAAAGCCAAGATTTTCTTAATGAGGAAAGAGACACAATTAATGTGAGACTCTATCTGGCATTTCCCTAAGGGAAAAGAAGCAGAGAAACTTTACTTAACTGAGCACATGACAACTAATACCTTGGAAGCATGTTGACTGTGATTGAACCTGAAAAAAAGCCTAAGCTGCTTAATTCCTGGTACTCTTTGGGAAAATATGTCTGATATATGTAGGGAAATACAATGCTGCTACTCTTTTAGGCAGGAGAGAGGCATATGGATACAGCAGAGGGCATAGATGCATCTCACCCAAGGAGGAAAATTAGACTCATATGATATCTCGGTATTGGAGAAGTAGCCATCTCCTCTACTCCAAGAACCTCATTACTTTAAATAAATTTTCTTATTTTGTAATTTTCGGGGGCTTTACTCATCTGTTTTCTTCCTTATTTTTCAGATAAGGGATATAGCCTGTATTTGAAATAGGACTGGAGTAGCCTATATTTCAATTACCTTCAATTCTTTATAAAGGGCTAATGAGATATCCAAGATTGTTTGCGTAATTCTGCATTCTTTATTTTTAGTACAGTTTCCATACTTTTTTATGGTTAATTTCCTGTTACTTCTCAAGTATTTGAGAACTAGGACTCGGATGCTAAGAAAGAAGGACATGTAGCATATGCTCCTTTGACACTTTGATAAGCCATGAGGCCCCACCAGCACAGTAAGAAATCAGGAACTTTTACATTTGAAATACAACTACCAGTACAATAGTTGAAATAATTAACAACTTTAGCAAAGTTGCACATATATAGATTTGTGAATTGTGAGGCCAGGCCATTATTATTCTGGCAGATAGACAGGAGCACGCACACATGCGCGCACACACACACACACACACACACACACAGGGAGAAAAAGAGAGAGAGAGAGAGAGACAGGGAAGGAGACAGTGAGAGAGTTGGAGACAGAGACAGAGTGGGAGGGAGAGATAGACAGAAAGAGAGAAGAGAGAGAGATAAAGAGAGATGCAAAGAGAGTGAGAGAAAGAGAGAAGAAAACAGGTGACGTTTATTCCTGACTTAGAAAGGAAATAGTCACTTCTGCCAATGACTCTTCCCTTTAAGACTTGATAGTCCTGATCTTTACAAGTATTCTCAATCTATAAATCTGAAACAAGTAAACAAGACTTGGACAGTTGACTGTCCAAATTAAATCTGTTACATTTGCTACAGAGATTTTTGTGGATATGATGATGAACAGAAACTTTGTGGATTTGTCAAAGGCCTATGGTAAGGACAGAGGAGATATTGGTTGCCAGAGAAATATTTTTAGAGGGGAACAGAAAAGCTTCTAATTTTTAATGATCAGAAAATAATGAACTTAGAGCAGGAGCCTCAATTCAATTTATCTGGGTTACACAATGAGAATGTAGTTGATGTATGTTAATTGTATTAGGCCTCTTCACCCAGAGGAATGGTAGCAAAACAGAGATAGAAATAACTGGAGAAAATGATTAATATCAGTGCATGAAGCACCAACTTTAAATGATCTCTCGCAGCCTCTGCAGTTAGCCTTAGTACTGTTACTCACAATTGGTATACTCCCTTTTGTTGTGTTTCTTTGCATTAGAATGGAGACTCTATCTCCTTCTATGTGCCTTTACACATTATTATAAAACTGTACACCTGAAGAGGTAGAGTCAAGAAGACAGAACAAAAGTAATGAACACATAGAGTTTCCCTCAAAAAAGAAATACTCCTCCAAGTAGATGTAAAAAATACACCAGAACAAATCCTCATAGAGAAAATCTAAGAAAAAGTGAGGATGACACATTTATTTCCAGCTTAGGTCAGCAGAGTGAAAAAGACAAAGAAATCTTCAGACACTAGTCTGGCCAGCAATTTGTAAGGCATGGAGAGCTCCAGATAAGGGAGAGGTTTTCTGCTTCTATTATTCTATTAAAGCAGATCAGAAAGGTTCCCAAATCCTCTACATACTCTCTCCTCAGTATAAACCTGGAGAGAGTTCTGGTGGACAGAAGAGATATTGTAGGTCTGTGTTCAAAAGTTTCCTAGAAAATTATACTTGTCTGTCCATGTAACCTTGTGGCAGTCAGATAACCTCATTGGACTTCTATTCCTTCCTTGGTAAAGACAGATGATGACCAACAATTTTACTTTCAGT
Organism: Notamacropus eugenii; assembly: GCF_028372415.1. NCBI lineage: Eukaryota > Metazoa > Chordata > Mammalia > Diprotodontia > Macropodidae > Notamacropus > Notamacropus eugenii. The sequence goes on along the minus strand of NC_092873.1, from coordinate 86,714,242 downwards.
TCTAAATTCTATGACCCCAGGATCTGATTACAATTTTGCATGGTGTCTGTGGAAGCTCCATTTGTATGCACACCCTAACGCCACGTTCTCCAGATCAATATCTGTTCTCAGAACTCCCAGCTCCATCTTATGTCCTTCACACTCACCTGAGCAAATCACACCAGCATCTGCCTCATGAGTACAGAAATTCTCAGCCCTCATTGTGTAGCAATTCCACAGAAAAGACTCATGTCCGTTACAATATACAATCCAAATAGTCCCTTTCCCTGGGCCAAATGAAGCCAAACCCAGGGTAGAACCACAGCCCAGCTGCTGACAAATTGTATTTGCATGTTCTAGCTTCGATAAATCACATACTGTCCCCCAGGTGCCATCCTTCCAGATCTCTATTCGTCCAGAGCATTGGGTCTCTCCTCCGCTAAGTCGGAGTTTGTCTGTGTCTAGAAAGGAAACAGAATCTACCATTACACCCCTAGTTTAGAAGTAAGGAACCTCTGAGAGTGCCAAGTGCAGAGAGGGAAGAACTGAGATACCTATTCAGGCTCTGGAGGTTCAGGAGTCAATTTCCTTTTGTATATCATGTTTGTACAAAGCTGTTCTCATGTTGTCTCCCCCATTGGACTTTGCGCTCCTTGAAGGCAAGGATTGTTTTCTTGTCTTTCTTTGTATCAAAAGGGCTTAGTACAGTACCTGGCACATAGTAATTGCTTTAAAATGATTAGTGATTTTGTACAAACAAACTGTATATATATATATATATATACATAAGAAAAATTGGACACCTTTGGAAAAGTAAAGCTAAGATAGTGGAGGTAAGGCAGGGACTCACCCATCCTCTCCCAAATTCCCCTCCAAAGAATTGTAAAATAATGTCTCAAAATAAATGCTGAAGGAGTGAAACCAATAAAAGCACTGGGTGAAATAATATCTCATTCTAAAACAACTTAAAATGTTGGCAGGAAAGTTCTGTCTCAAGGGCAAGATGGGAATGCAGTCCTGTGCATGCCACACTTGCAAGTGAGGTCCAAGGCCCTTGTGCTATGCAGCAAGTACCAGGTCATACCTAGCACAGCATGCTTTGAATGCAACTGCTTTTATAATAGTGTCTTCTGGATCTCCAGCCCACAGATAATAAGTTGGTTGGACAACTGGTGAGAAAGAGATTAATAGAGACTTTTTGCTGGCACTGGGTGCAGGACCCTATTGCATTACCCATACTCAGTTCCAGGTCACAGTTGTAGGGCAAGGTGGAGCAGCACACTAAAGTTCCCAGCCACAGGGGACCTGGACCTTAGTCAGAATTCCAGGGCAGTAATTGTGGTCACTCACAGACCAGTATATAGGCCAGGAGACGAGAGATGTTCCACATAGTGTTCCCTCCATCTTGGGAGCAGAGACCAACTTTAAAATAGAGTTAAACATCAAGAAGTAGGCTAGAAAATGAGCTATCACTTATTTAAAAAGCAGATAACAGAGTGCACTAAAAACCACAATCCTACAATATGTTGTTTGTACAAAATATTTTGAAGCAGAGAGACACATAATAAGTAAAGGTAAAAGACTGGAGCATAATCTATTTTGTTTCAGCTAAACTAAAAAAAAAGTAGAGGTAGCAATCATGAGGTCAGAACAAAACAAAAATAGATGAATTAAATGATAAGCAAGTAAATTACATCTGGTTAAAAGGAGGACAACGAATTCATATCACTACTAAACATATATGCACCAAATGGTATGGCATTGAAATTCTTAAAGGAAAAGTTAAATGAATTATTGGAAGAAATAGACAATACTATGCTACTGGGGGACCTCAACTTTTCCTTCTCAAAATTAGATAAATCTAACCAAAAAATAAGCAAGAAAGAAGTTAAGGAGTTGAATAGGCTCTTAGAAAAACTATGTGTGATAGACCATTTTTTCCCCTCAGAACTACATGACATTATAGAAACAGTTAATAATTTTATTAAAGAGAATGACATTGAGACAACATATCAAAATTTAAAGGATGTAGTCAAAGCTTTATATGCCTAAGGGCTTACATAAACAAAATAGAGAAACAAGAAATCAATGAAGTGGACATGCAACTAAAAGTAAACTAGAAAGAAAACAAATTAAAATTCACAATTAAACCTTAAACTGGGAAACCTGAAAACCAAAAGAAAGATAAATAAAATTGAAGGTCAGAAAACCATTAAATTAATAAATAAATTTAGGAGTTGATTTCACAGCCTTGGGAGTCTAGGAACAGTAAAACAGATAAACCATCAGCTAATCTGATCTCTTAAAAAGAGAAGAAAATCAAATCACCAATCTCAAAAATGGAAAGGTTAAATTCACTACCAATGAAGAGAAAATTAAAGCAACTTTAGGATCTAATTTACCTAAGCATATGCCATTATATCTGACAATCTAAGGGAAATAGATGAATAATTATAAAAATATAAATTTCCCAGATTAACAGAAGAGGAAGAAAAATACTTAAATAACTCTACTTTATAAAAAGAAATTGAGAAACTCATCAATGAGTTCCTTTAAAAAAAATGTCCAGGTAAAGAATTAGATGTTGAGGATATGCTTCTCAATTAGGGAATGACTGAACAAATTGTGGTATGTCATTATGATGGAATACTATTGTGCAGTAAGAAATGATGAGTGAGATGCTCTCAGAAAAACCTGAAAAAACTTGCCTAATCAGATGCAAAGTGAAATGTACTATGTACAAAGTAACAGTAATATTTTAAAATGATCAGCCCTGAATGGTCTAGCTATTTTCAGGAATGCAATGATACAAGGCAACACTGAAGAACTTAAGATGAAAAAAACTATACATCCCCCAAGAAAGAACAGCTGGTTTCTGAACATTGATTGAAGCATATTTTTTATTTTCTTTATTTTTCTTGAGGTTTTTTATTGTTTATATTTTTTTTTACCATGTGACTATAATGAATATTTTACAAGACTATCCATGTGTAACCTATATGAGGTTCCAATGAGGTGTGGGTGGGAATGGAGGAAGGGAGACAATTTGGAAGCCAAAGTTTTAAAAATGAATATTAAAAATTATTTTTACATGTAACTTGGGAAAAGTAAAATACTAAATAAAAGAATTTAGAATGATTTTTTTTAAAACTCCCAGGATCAGATGGATCCACAAGTGAATTCTACCAAACAACTAATTACAATGATGGATAAACTATTTGGAAAAGCAGGCAAAAAAAGGAATCCTACCAACTCCATTACACGACATAAATATGGCACAGATACATAAACCAGGAAAAGAGAAAAAAAATCTGTAAATAAATTTTCCTAGGGAAAATTTATGAAAAAAAATTTTAATAAAATACTATCAAGGAAATTTCAGCAATATATCATAAAGATACTCATATATTATGAGCATGTGGGGTTTATAACAGGAATTCAGGGATAATTTAATATTAGAAAAACATCAGTATCATCGACTATATAAAGAATACAACTAACAAAAATCCCATGATTATCTCAATAGATGCAGGAAAAGATTTTGACAAAATGCAACACTCATTCATATTAAAAACTCTGGAAAATGTAGTAATAAGTAGAGCTTTCCTTAAAATGATAAGTAGTATTTATCTAAAACCAACAATGAGCATTATCTGTAATGGGGATAGGTTAGAAGCCTTCCCAGTGAGATCAGGAATGAAGCAAGGATGCCAATTCTGAGAACACTATTATTCATCATTGTACTAGGAATTTTAGCTACAGCAATAAGAAAAGAAAAAGCAACTGAAGAAATTGGATGAGGCAATGAGGACACACCATTATCACTCTTTGCAGATGGTATGATGATATACTTGGAGAATACCCAAGAATAAACTAAAAATATCAGCTGAAATAATTAACAACTTTAGCAAAGTTACAAGAAATCAAATAAACCCACATAAATCAACAGTTTGTCTATATATTACCTACAAAAAGTCCAGTGGGAAAAAAATAAAAAGAGAAATTGCATACAAAATTATTTCAGGCAATATAAAATACTTGGGAGTCTGCTTACCAAGACAAATTCAAGAAGTTTATGAACACAATTACAAAACACATTTCCTACAAAGAAGGTCAGACTTAAACAACTGGAAAAATATTACTTGACAATGGAAAGGATGAGCCAATATAATGAAATGACAATTCTGTCTAAATTAATTTGCTTTGTAGTGCCATACCAATCAACCTATCAAAAACTATTTTTAAAGATAGAAAAAAGTGCTGCAATTCATCTTGAAATCAAAAGGTCAAAAATATCAAAGGAATTAATGTTTAAAAAATGAGAGGGAAGGTGACCTACCCATACCAGATCTCAAACCGTATGGCAGAGTAGTAATCATCAAAATGATCTGGTACTGGCTAATAAATACAGTTGTGGATAAGTAGAATAAATTAACTACACAATACACAGTAGCAGGTGACCATAGTAATCTTGGGTTTGTTAAACAGTAAGATCCAGACTTTTGAAACAAGAACTCACTATTCAACAAAAACTGTTGTGAAAACTGAAAAGCAGTTAGGCAGAAAATACGTATAGACAAGCACCTGACACTAAATAGCAAGGTGAAATCAAAAGGGATATATGATTTGAACATAAAGAGTGATACCATGAGCATATTATGGGACCATGGAATAGTTAAACTGACAGATCTGTGATCAAGGGAAGAATTCATAATGGATAATTTTGATTATATTTAATTTTAATTTAATTTAATTTTTGCTCAAACAAAACCAATGCAGCCAAGATTAAGATTAAAAGGAAGACAGAAAACAGGAAAAAAATTTATAACCAGATTCTCTGATAAAGTTTCTCAAATACATACAGAATTGAGTCAAATTTATAAGAATACAATCATTACCCAATTGATATGAACCAGACATTTTCAGATGAAGAAATTACAGCTCACATGAAGAAATACTATAAATCATTGTTGATAAGAGAAATTCAAATTAAAACAACTCTGAGGTACCATGTCACACCTCTCAGATTTGTTAATATGACAAAAATGGAAAATGATAAATGTTGGAGGGGATGAGAGAAAACTGGTACACTAATGCACTGTTAATGGACTCATGAACTGATCCAACCATTCGGAATAGTAACTTGGAACTATGACCAAAGAGTTAAAAAACTGGGCATAACTTTTGATCCAGCAATCGCTGATAGATCTGTACATAAAATAAACTAAAGAAAAAAGAAAAAGGACTTGTCTGTAAAAAAATTGTTGATAGTAGCTATGGTGGCAAAGAATTGGAAACTGAATGAATGTCCAACAATTGTGGAATGACTGAACACGTTCCAGTATATAAGAATTAGTGAATATTATTATAGCATAAGAAATAAGGAGCAGGATGCTATCAGAAAATCTTGGAAATACTTACATGAAGTAATGTTAAGTGAATTGAACAGAATGAGGAGGATATTATACACAGAAGCAATAATACTTTATGATATACACAGAAGCAATAATACTTTATGATGATCAACTGTGAATGACTTCTCTATTCTGAGCAATATAAAGATTTGTGTGTGTTCATCCTTCGTTGTTGAAGAATACCATGCCATCAGAGAAATAATGACATGATTTACACTTGACTTTGTTTTGAGTGAGGAAGGGCTGTGCAGGTCACCAGTCTCACTTCTCCTCCAGAGCCATCTGAATCCAGTGTCCAGATGTTCATCAGGATGACTGGAGATGACCCAGGATGAGGCAATTGGGGTCAAGCTGTGTGCCCAAAGACACACAGCTAGCGAGTGTCATCAAGTGTCTGAGGTGAGATTTGAACTCAGGTCCTCCTAACTCCTGCACTGGTGCTTTATCCACTGTACCACCTAGCTGCCCTAATAGAAAGATACAATTCTGAAGTTCCTAAGAAAAAAATACTATCCACCTCCAGAGAAAGAACAGATGGAATCTGAAAGCAAAGTATCTTATTATATTTCTTTATTTTTCTTGGGATTTTTGTCTGTGTTTTCTCTTGCAACAATGACTAAAATGAAAATACGTTTTCACAACTGCAAATGTATAATCTTTATCAAGTTACTTGCCTTCTCAATGATGGAGGAAGAAAGGGAAGGTGGGAAAGAATTTTGAACTCAAAATTGTAAAAAATGAGAGTTAAAAGTTTTATATATAATTGGAAAAAAGTAAAATATAAATTTCAAAAGATAAATTGAAGATAATCAACAGAGGAACACCACTATTTTTAAGAGTTCTATGTAGGACTTTAGCTAGGACCTGAATGAAATCAGGGAAGGCAAGAGATAGAGATGAGGAGAGAGAGAATGCTTTCAGATTATTCTTTCTCTTCAAATATTGTAGTCACACTAGATTTTATGTTATTTTTCCCCAGATGGTATCCTATCTCACATGCCATTCCTTTTGCATTTCATCCCCCATACTGGGAATAGTCTCTTTAAGTACTAATGCCTCTAGAATTCCCATACCCCTTCACATCTTACCTCAAATTTTATCATCTAAACCTCCGGATTTCCTAATCAACGCAATTCTTACAACTCTTCTCCTTCTACAAACAGTAACTTTGGGTCTGCCCTATATATATTTGCCTTTTCTTGTCAGTGTACATATTTCCCTTCCACCACTAGTGTCTTTATATATCCTATATTTCCCTGTCACAAAACAGATGTTTAACAGATGTTTTCCTCCAAAAGATTCTTATTGGGAATCCACTCTGTCTTGTCTCCTGAATGTATCTTAATCCATGCTTTGTACATCCCAAAGCTAAGGACTATGTATCTCCTTTTTGTCAGTGAGATAGGAATAGACCAGGATAGGATCCAAGACAGAGAATGAGAGAGGGCTGTGAAATATTTGAGATTTCAGAGCAGGAAAACCACTTAGAGAAAATTCCTCCAAGACTCTCATTTTGGATAGGAGAGAATAATGAGGTTGAAAGTGGTAAAGTCTGTAATTCACATGACTAGTGACAAATCCAACGTCTACTAACTGAAACCATTCTTGTTTCCACTATAGCTAAGAATTCATTTTATGAAAGGAATAAAGATATATAAGTTGCTTAGTTTGTTCCCATGGGAAGTTCAGCGCAAATGAAACCAGTGAATTCAGACTTACTGAGTAACTACTATGAACAGATATTGACTTTTCTGGGAATATAGGAAAGTATGTAAAATACTAAGCTCTCACAAGAAGACTGTAATCAATCACTTTGGGAATATAAAATTAGGAACTAATTAGAGGAGTTTAGTGACACCTGAGCCTCTGGCTAATCATGGCTCCATGCTTCTCCAGCCATTTCAGTGATTCTGGGGAGACCTGAGGTGGCCTTACTTATTCTCTGATTCATCATCTATAAAATGGGGATGGGACTGACCAGTCCCTTAAATGTTGGGAGGAATAATTTCAGAGAGAGTTCAAAACTACCATTGTAGCAAAATATTTGTAAGACACTTTGGTTTAGGGAGGAGTGTAAGCTCTCATGTTACACTGAGTAACACTATACCACTGAGTGTTACAGGTCTTAAAAGTACAAGTCCTAGATTGGAGCTCAAACTTAGGCAACAGTTGCAAAGTTATTTACATCTTGTAGTAGATGATCTCAGTATTTTTCCTCTCCCAGCCAGAGAGACCACACAAAACCTTCAGATCATTTCACAAACTAACAATTATCTCCCAGCTAGTCAGCCTAGGACAAACCAACACAGGCTCTTTTGGCTAATGAGATCAGTGATGAGATCAGGGCATCTTTCTGCTTGTTTCACATATGAAGCCTTCCTTCCATATACTCATACACTGAATTTGACACATGGTATTGATTTGAAATTTCTTTTAGTCATTTAGAAGGATGGCATGTCACTGAGATGACAACCAATGGCAGCGGATCAATGAGCAAAAATGATTCAGCCATGGGTCTTCTACTTGTTTGTTGACCATCTCCCATATTAGAAGTCCCATTAAAGATTGGACAACTCCTGAAATAGTAGGAAACCTTACAATCTAATTCTAGGTCCAAATACATCTCTTCAGGTAAATAATCCCCCTCCAAAACTAACTGAAAAGGTCCTACAAAAGAGAATAAAAGACAGTGGGACATTGCAATTTCCTTCCCTTCCCCAATACAGATGGTAAATAATGTATTACGACTTTCTGACTGATCATTTTCTCCCAAGTGCAGCAGCGCAGTTCAGCTCCATCCAACTCTTAATAATGCACACCCTTTGGAAGAAGGAAAGTGAAATCTTACCAGAATTGGTCACTAGGACACTGAAAAAAAGAAGCACGAAAATCTGGGCTGTAAGATGACTCTCTAAGGACATCCTGACACTTCCAGTCCTGCTGCTGTTTTGAAAGCACCAATTCTTCTTGAGAGACCCCAGAGCACCAAATGAGGGATATACAGCAATAGGAGGAGACTATATAGATTCAGCTCCTGACCACGCCACCTGTGCTGGGAGCCAATAAAAACTCCCTTTACCAATTCAGATAGTATCAGAGACTTGATCTGCCACATCTGAAATTCAAAAACCAATTAAATTCATACCCCTACATATCTCCTTATATGAGAAAAGAGGTCTTTGTGAAGAAAATTCTGTCTTTAAGACATCGAATGAGACATGTATCTCAGAAGTGAGGTTAAAAAGCTACATCTGGATGGTTCTAACTCCCCTATGTGGTCCATGTCACTTTCACAATCAACAAAACATAAATCCAGTAATAATCAGTGATATGGTCAGTCACTTGCTGCACTGCATGGGCCAGATTCAGGATCATCTTTGATTTAACTGGGGTTTTTGAACATATATTAAGTGAACCATTTCTCATTAGATGACCAGGCAACTTTTGAAAAAGAAAAAAAGTTATTTTCAGTCCTCAACTGAGACCCATAAAAGATATAATTTTAGGTTTGGAGAAAGTCAATATACTCAGCTAGGACTGGGAATGAAGAATGCAGACTTCTGAGACAGGCCGACAAAAGGAGCCTAGAAAAATAGCACTTTGAATTCAAGTATTGGACACAGGAATCTCAGGGAAACTGATTCAATGGCACAAATGTGTATTAAATGACAAATATGCACAAGGCCCTCTGCTGGATTTGCTCCTAAGCTGGACATCACTGGCCTCTAGATTGGGTCTTATTGAGTGCTATGTGACTTGCTACCTTGCAGAAATCCTCACACCTTGTACCGTTTTTGATCTCAAGAAGTCTGACTTAAGAAAACATCTAATCACACCTGTTTCTATGAGGGTTTGAGCATTAGGTGTGAAGGCAGAAAGCTAAAGCTGTGCTGCATAAACATGGAGAATTGGTGATTATTTAATGAAGTGAATTATTGGTAAATGGGTGTGTGTGCATGCGTCTTTGTGCATGTGTGTGCACGTGTGTGTATGTGAGTAAAAACGTGATTAGCTGTTACACATCCTATTCCCAATTCCTTATGGGCACTAGCACAGGTTATTCTCTAAACCTGAAACTTCCTCCCTGGTATTTCTGTTTCTTGAATTCCTGCTCTTCCTTCCAGAAGCACCTCAGGTGTCTCTTCCATGAACGTTTCCCTCTTTTCAAACTTTTTCTCCGACCTCATCTGGACATTTATACCAACTGTTGTCACTCTGCTCAACATCCCAGTGACTTCTTTCACAAAAATACCCCTCCTTGGTCACCTCTCCTGCACATGTGTTCCCTTTTCTTAGTAGAAGTAGAACTCTCATTTTTGCATTTGTATCTCCAGAGATTAGTAAACATCTGGTACATATAAAGTGATTAATCAATGACCATCCATTCACTCATTCTACAGTATAATGTAGTGGAGAGAGCAGCGTATATTAGATGTGTGACCATGGTCAATATTTCTAAATCTCACTTTAGTTATTGATATGCAACTCCTGTCCCTAAGCCCAGTGACTTGCGACTCTTTCCTTATTGTTGGAGATAGAGACCCTGCCCTACATGAGAGGTGAGACAGAATTGGGGGGCACAGGGAAGCTCCAGCCTTCTTCAGTCTCCTGGAGATTCTTCAATCTTCAAGTCATTTCCAGTGTCTTTGGTTTCCAGCTTCAAGGAGCAGAATGGAAGAGGTCAATCACACTTCAGGTTAATGAAGTAAAAGACTCTAGAAAGACATGAGAAGTGCCGGCAGTCTCCACCATGTCCCTGTCCTCAGTGTGCTACAGTGGAATATTCAGGGAGTTTCCCCTTAGGTGAATTCTAGAACTCTCTTGGTTGAGCTGAGTTAATCTCTTTCCCAGTGGAAAACCCTAACACTCTATGTGCACTCTATATTTTCCTATGTATACCTTCTCTGATCTCTGTTTTGCTACTGATTTGGATAAATGTGTTTTTTTCTGTGTGCTATATATGTTCATTGTGCAATTGTTATTTGGTGGGAAGGGGATCAAGACTTGGAGGTAAAACTTGGGATCCTCCTCCACCTTCACCAACAACAGTGACATAGTGATCAGAATTTAAATTTGATCTGATCATATTCTCTATACAAATAATGCTTTTCTCTAACATTTTTATTTAAGATTTTGAGTTTCATATTCTATCCCTCCCTCCTTCTTTCCCCTCTTCCTTCCCTGACACAGCATGTAATCAGATATATGGTATATATGTAGAATTATCTATAGCATTTCTATATTAGTTATTTTGTACGAGAAGATTCAAATAAGAGAAAGAAAGTGAAACACGCATCCTTCAGTCTGTGTTCAATCAATATCAGTTCTTTCTTTGCAGGCAGATAGTGGTATACAGCACTGCATTTCCTCATCTGGGTCAGACCACTCCCAAACACCAAGACGATTTAATAAAAATGATGGGGAATTTAGAAGCTGCTAAATGAAAAATTAGAACACCACAGGATTTACCAGCACTATAATTCATCCATCTCTAAGAAGGCAGCATTTAATTTCAGCAAAAGTAAAGGTCAGCTTCCTCGTTGATGCTAAATTCTTCAATTTGAAAAGGATACAAGTCAAGACCAAAGTAGAGGGAGTGTTGGTTCATGACTTTCTGTTTGCAGATGATAGTGCACTCAATGCAGCCTCTGAAGCTGAGATGCAACAAAGTAAACCAGTCTTGTTATTTCATCCCACTAGACCATGTTATTAGCATCCCAAACCTCCTGAATATCAAGTAGGTTTTTAAAATATTCAGAGTGTTCTCAGTCACATACATTCTGCTCTTTCAAAGTGTCTAACAATTCTGAAAGGAACATGATGGCAGTTGACTCCTCTACTCCCTATAGAACAAAACATTTTCTAAGGAAAGGCAAAGAATGAGTATTCTAAACATGATCTTGATTTAAAAAAATGGATAGAGGACCCCAAGCTAAGATGGTGGCCAGGGGCTCCACACATTGGTTTTCACTGCCTGTACCCCCACACCTCCACCTGCTAGCTGCAGCAGGGAAAGGGACTGGGGCACCCTAGAAACACATCTAATCATCTCTGTGAGGCATGGGCTAAGTAATACCACCATCTTACCTTGCTTGGGTATCTTTGTCTCAGGAAAAATCCTGACATTGAGATCTAGCATCTACCTCTCAACAATAAAATTTTACCCTTAAATTTGTACTGTTCCATTTCCCTTGAGTTTCTCTTCTTCAGCCAAAGATGATTATTACTAGATATTAGGAGTGCCCTGAATTGCCAGCCAGAAAGAGATCCAGAAAGCCGATTACCAGCTTGCCAAGAAGACTACCCTGACATTAATAAGGATGATTGTAAGGCTAAAGAAAAGTCTTCACATTCAGCAGAAGCTTATGACATACTAAGGGATGAAATGAAATGAAGTGACATACTTATGGTCCAGCTGACTTTGATTTTGGAAAGGAAAGTTCTGGACAGAGCTACTGGCAAAGTGACCCTACTGTTGACCCAGAAGGACCTTTTCAGAAAATCTTTGGGGAGTTTTCAGGATCTTCATTTGGGGATTTCCAAAGTGTATTTGATCAGCCTCAGGAATACATCATGGGACTGACATTCATTTGGTCTGCAAAGGGTGTTAACAAAGAATTCACTGTGAACGTTAATACTTCATGTGAACCATGTGATGGCAAAGGAAATGAACCTGGCACCAATGTTCAGCAGTGCCATTACTGCAATGGCACAGGAATGGAAACCATCAATACAGGCCCTTTGGTGATGCACTCTACATGTAGGTAGAGGCCATGGATCCATAGTAACTTCTCCTTTGTGGTATGTAGGGGAATAGGACAAGCCAAAGAGAAGAAGAAGGTCATGGTCTTCAGTACCTACAGAAGTGGAGGGTGGCCAGACTGTGAGAATGCCTTTAGATAAAAAATGAAATTTTCAAAACATTCAAGGTTCAGAGAAATACTGTGTTTAAGAGGAATAGAGCAAATATCCACTCAGACCACTTATTTCTGTAGCTCATACTGTCCTTTGTGGGACAGCCAGAGCTCAGGGGCTATAAGAGACAACGAATGTCATGATCCCTCCTGGGATACAGGTTGACCAAAAGATTCAAATGAGTGGGAATGGAATCTCCTGGATTTGTAGCTATGGCTATGGTGACCACTACATTCACACCTAAAAGTTAGAATTACCAAAAGACTGACAAGCAGTCAGCAAAGCCTGAAGATGCTCAGCTATGCAGAAGATAAGATTGACGTAAAAGGGACAGTAAATGGCATCACAAATGCAGCTGCTTGCAAACAGTCCTCTGTAAACTAGACAGAGTAAGTCACAGGGACATGTCTTTCTGTCTGTGGGACTGAGAAATGAAAGGACTCCAGATCAACAGCACAACTGCTTCAGCATCAGTAATATCAAGTGACAAATTTCCCCCTAGAATAGGGCTACCAGAGGATGGACTTATCAATAAGATATGCCTAAACTCTAAGTTAGACTCTGCTATTTTAATAGGTGATGCAGATTTCCTGTCCATGGGAAGGTAAACCAAATTCCTCTGACTGAATATAGTAGAACAATTTCATACTTCTGGAGTCAAAATTTCCATTTGGAGTTGTGTGTCGTGGGAATTATAGCTACGAAATGTAAAAAAATTAACACAAAACCTCTGCCCACAGCTTAAAATGAAGCCAAAAGCTTAATATGGCTGTGAACTAATTAATCTCACTTAGCAAGTATCCTCAGGAACTGTCCAAGTGAATCCATTCAGATAGGCTTTCTTCTCTAGGAACCTATAGTAAAATATCTTGACAATGTCCTTTTCTTTCAAATAGGGTATGTCAAGAGCTATTCTTTCTCTTCCTTCATGACAATCATTTCTGTGTGTCACTGTTTTGAATATCCTAGGGGTAAAGTGAGCATTCTTGAGCAGTCAGCTGATCTCTCCACAAATATCCAAATTGTTCCTTAATTGACAAGCAGCTGTGACAAAGTAAGCAGATGTTGGGACTTCCATAATTCACTGGATTAAAACCACACAATAACATCTCTGTGAGTCTATCAAGTGTCCAAGCTTTGAAGAATCACAGAATTTTGTAACTAGAAGAAACGTCAATGATCTCCCATTCAACTACCAAATTAGTAGATAAGTAGTGCCTGGAATACCTTCTCATTCATATGGCCCACCAATTAGCTACCCAAGATTTAAGGTATTCAAGATAATAAGCTTTCATTAATATGTTTACTTTTTTGCCCCACTCAACCAAGGGATGTGACCAGTTCAAAAAACAAAAGCATTTAATGAGTGATGAATGGTAATAAAAGCAGCAAAATCCATAAATCTTGGACTTAGTCTCAAACAAATGCACAAATCATGTGTGGGAAGTGTGGCCATACAAAGGTATCACACATGAGTGAACTAATGTAGCCAGAGCAGGTGTTTACAAGAGTCTCTTTCTAAAGAGCATCCATGACCAGGGCACAGGCATGGAAAAGTAACTCCTGACCTTGTCACTGCAGGACTTTCTGGCTCTTCTCATGATGCCATTGCTATGCCCTTTCTCCCTGCTAGAGGTGGCTCTATAGCAGGACTGTACCAACTTCAGCCACTTCAGAGTATGTTCTAATGATTCTCCCATCTATTCATGGTAATGTTATTTAGATTTTTCATGTAGGAGCATGCAAACTATTATGGAAAAAGACAAAAATCTTATCCTTTCAAGAACCTAAAAGAGGTACTTTAAACATTCTTCATGAAGGGATGGTAAGTATGAATGGACCAAATCTCAGAATTGCCATCCTTAGGAGATATTCAAGAAGAAATGGGACATTGGGTAGAAGGTGGAGGAAGGAAAGGGTATATGAAGTGTTAATGCCATAGAAATATTAGAAATTTAGGTCTCAGACTGAGAAATAACCTTGAATCTATGAAATTAAATCAATAATATTGATAGTGATATTGAAATGATACGTAATGAATGTAAAATGAATACAATGAAAGGAGGGCATTAGCAGTTTCAGAGGATCAGGAAACGCATTAAAGATCAATCATTCAACAAATATTAATGAAATACTAACTGTGTGCCACACTATACTAGGTGCTAAGCATACAAATACAAAGAATGAAACAATTCTTACTCACATCAGAAACAATTATATTTCATTCTTGACACAGCTCATTTGTTCAGAAAGGGTCTAATTATGTATGAGCTTGAAATGACAAAGGAGGGACTTTACTGGATACTGGATGTTAAAAAAGAGTTCATTAAACCCTGGAATTTTTGCATAAGAGGAATAGTGTGGTCAGAAGTAATCCTAGAGGAGGGAACCTTAGAAGAATGGAAATTATATGAAAGAAGGCTAGTTAAGTAGGTTGAGGACAGATTTCAGAGGGCTTCAAAGGCCTAGAAATGAAACTGTCTTACATGATCAGACCTTAGTAAGATTATTTTGGGCAGAACATGGATTAGAGAGGAAAGACTTGAACTGATATTTAATATTAAGTTCATAAAAAATCATTTTGAATTATAATAATAATTTTTCTTTTAAATTTTGAAGGAGGTTCAATTAAGGGTATTTTGGATATCCTAGCTACAACCATCTTACTGAGTTAGAAAGAATTTTGTTATGGAAAGTGGGGAGGCTGAGGACTCAGGGATTTGGGATAGTTGAAAAGACAGCGCCATATGCAGTGAAGATCTCCAGCATGAGAGAAGAATCAGTGGAGAGAAAGACTGTGAGCCAAGTGCTGGACTGGGAAACGGGGTAAATGGCCTGAAAGCCAGAGAATTATGCCAACTTTTTGACTCTTGGTGTTGGAGGAAGATGAAGGGCAAGAATGGAAATGAATTTATAAATGCCTGGTGCTAAGCTAAGTACTTTACAAATTTTATCTCAGCTGATACTTAGTGAGTTAGGTACTGATTAGAACCTCATTTTTCAGGGGCTGATTTATGGTGCAGTGAATAGAACATTGATCCTAAAGTCAGGAGTACCTGAGTTCAAATCTGGTCTCAGACACTTGACACTTACTAGCTTGTGTGACCCTGGGCAAATCATTCAACCCCAAATGCCTCAACAAATAAAAAGAACTGCCTATAATAGTTGCAAAAATTGAGGGAGATGGATTAAATAACTTCCAAGACTCCCACAGCTAGTAAGCATCTTTCTAGTTTACTCAAGCTCTTGATATATCCTCAAATGTGGAAGATGAAAATACAATCTCCTGGAAAGGTAAACCACCAGACTTTGGCTCTAACTCTGATCAGCCAGGTCAGTGTGAGCAGGAAGATGTTTACATGGTGATAATTGGTTTGGTGGTGTTTCTGATTAGATCCACACTTACCAATTACGTGTGTGACTTGCAGAGGTATAAATGCTGGAGGTTATCACAGACAGCACTTGCAAGTGTGAGATTTTTCTGCTCTATTTGCTTAGCAGCTCAGTCTCAAACCAGAAAAGGAAGGAGGATTCATTAACTACTCCAGTAAAACCAGTTCTGGCGTTGTCACATCTGTGGGGTTTTAGAGAAATGAGTAAATAAAAGCATTTTCATTCCCTCTCTCCGAACTCCTGGCAGAGTGGTGCAAATCTTCCCCTTTACAGGAATCTGATTTCTTTTCTCTAAAAATCTGCTGGATATGCTGACACTTCTCACCTTTCCTATTCTACTTCAATAGGTTATTTATTATTTGGCAAATGCAAATAATGTAATGTAAACTTTAGGGCAACCTACACTTTAGCATTTTTTCCAAAAGAAAACAGGGAAAAACGGTAGCCCTGGGGCCCACCCTCCCCCTTTAAGGATGCCTAATAATAAAAACTACTTACATTTTTTTAGTACTTTATGCTTGGAAAGTGTTTTAAATATCTAATTTCCTTAGTCCTTAATTTAATCATTTCTTTTAATTTAGTGTTATTAATCTATATTTTACCAAGAACAGAATCAAAGAGGAAAGTAACTCTCTCTCTCTCTCTCTCTCTCTCTCTCTCTCTCTCTCTCTCTCTCTCTCTCTCTCTCTCTCTCTCTCTCTCTCTCTCTCATTCTGTTATGCAAAGTTGGGATTCTCCCAAAGGGCCACACTTGAGGAGTTAGAGGGCTATATGTGGTCTGGAGGCCTCAGGTTCCCCACTCCTGCAGTATCCCTTTCTAAAAGCTGACCGAGTATGATTAGCTAACTGATTGTAACTATTAATCACTGGGGAAGTACAAGCACACTGGGAAGGACTAGTGAGCTATAATATTAGGCAATGAGGTAGTATTTTTTAAGTGCTTATTATGTGCCTGGTGATGCCCCCACAGCCCCTCAGAAGCCCCTTAAATCCTGAGAGCACAAGTAAGCATCTGTCCTCTGAGACCTGCCAGTGTGAGTAGGAGTTAAGAGAACATGTTCCAGAGCATGGGCTACCAAAGAAAAGGTACAATTTTGTCTAATGTAATTTATACAAACCCAGAGTACACATTTAGGTAAGCATAACATTCCTCATTTAAACAAACTTTCCAATTTAATGAGCAGTTGTTTGTCCTTAGTTTCAAAAAGGACCAATGGCATCCCAGGGAGATGTGTTGACTTGTGTGTGAATTTTATTTAAGTGACAAAGGCATCAAAGTCATCCACTGCATCCTGGGACATTTGTCCTGACTTCTGTCTTGGCACTGGACTTGGATGACTCTGGAGGAGAGGTGAGGTAAGGAAGAACCTGAGAAACAGTGGTGTTGCCCATTGTGGGCATGGGGGCAGGATACAAGGGTTAACAAGGCCTCTCTTCACCAGCACAATAACAACTATTGTCAACAACAATTAACAAACATAATGCATATCCTAAGATACCTCACCCCAGAAGAAAGCACCTCATAAGTCCACTATGGCTGGCTATAGGGGTGAGCTTTTAGTGATTTTCCATACATTATAATGTATATTCCTCCATAATACTGACAGAGAAGGGATTGCATCTATGATCATAGCAGTTTTAGATGTGCTTATTGAAAGAATAATGTGTATGAATGAACCATATCTCAAAATGCAATGAATAAAGTTCAATGAGCAAATTAAGAGAGAGTGGATAGAACAGGGCTTGGAAGGGACAGGAAGAGGAGGAGCTGTTGGATGAGTTACTTTCATGGAAATATTTTCAGTGAAAGTTATAACCAGAGTGACATTGAAAATATTCGAGATACCTAGTTACTGGCTAAATTTAATCAATAAAATTAATCATTGTATTAATAATGCTAGTGCATTTTTGATAAAAGGGGTCAGTGACACTCTAATGCCAAAGATATCTTATGGAACCCACTCAGTGCTTATATGAACTTCAAAGAATGGGTATTCCTGAGGTAATTCTGATGGGTTAACAAGTAATGAAAGAGAATAAATATTATAATGAGAGGTGGCAGTGTTTTAATGAGGGACTGGAGGATATGACTTTGATCATGTCATTTATTTCCAAATCACCCCAGCCTTGGCCAATTTAATCAAAGAACTTACTCCCTTCCTAACCTCAAGAGAATACAACAAGCAGGAATTCAGCTAGGCAAGATGGTCTAGGTGAGATAAATTTTGGCAGAGCTCAGTAATGTCCTTCAAAGATGAGGCTTCAAAAAGGAAGCAGGATAGGAAAAAACACTGGACCTCACCCATAGTTGGTTATTTATAATCATTTCCCTCACGAGCTAGGTCAGGAGTATAATTTTGAGTCAAAGACCTGAATTATGATGTAAATTGAGCCATGTATTGACCCCTGAATCAAAGTGGGATTTATGGAAGATAGCAGACGAGATTAAAAAGAACTAAGATCGAGGATCTAAGTCTTCTGTCCAGCTGAGAGTGAACACAAGATATCCATGTCTAGAAGAGTAGAGGAGAAGACTAGCATATATAGTCTGGAAATCCAACAGGGAAGGTGCTTCTCTGAAGAGGTGTGTTCTCTACAGTCCAGAGAACATGCCTGGAATTTCATGAAGCATCTTCATACTATGGATAAAGAATTGAAAGGAAAGTTGGAGATCAGAAGATTAGAGAAAAACATATAGGTAAAGGAAGGTTGAGGAGGGAAGACATAGGAAAAGAAGAAAGGCAAAAGGGGGATATTTCAGAATTAAGGATCCTAAAGGAAAATTACTTTTGATAAAGGTAAACAAATCACACTGGTGGGAAAGTTCAGGATAGTGGAGAAGTGTTCACCACATGTGAAGAGAAAACCTTTAACCGTGTCCTCTCAGGACAGAGAATTTGAGTGCAGGTGAATTCTAAAACTATTTCAGGTATCACAGGAAACTGACTCCACTCCAATTCTGTTCAATAAACATTTATTATGAAACTGCTTATAGTTTATGGTCTTAAAGTGACATCTGAGGGACACCAATCTCAATTTCATCATACCCCAGGTCTTCAGAGGACATTGGTGGGGTATTTTCATCCATCCTGGAGTCAGGAGATCCCCCAAAGAACTCAGGAGACTGAACTAGAAGCAAGAATATGGAAGTGAATTTGTAGCTGTGTCAAAAGAAAAGCAAGGAATATTTGGTGGTGGTTTAGGTGGGTGAAAATAATATCACCTTCAAGACCTGGGTGAAGAGTCTTTTCTCAGTCATGAAACACCATGGACAGGAATGGAAGCAGCAGTAGCCAGGACTGAGAGAGGGCTGTGGAAAGACTTCTCTTTACATTGAGAGTAAGTTGGAGTCAAAGAGAACTGTTGTGTTAGTAACATCATTATGGGTACAATTGTTCCAGGTAAACACTGGAAAATGTCAATACAGAGAATTATCAATGTAGTGACAAAATGTTTTGTCATATATGTATACATATATATGTTTACATGTACATATATACACATAGAGAGAAACATATCTATATACTTGAATTTTTCTATAACTGAGGGGGATGTCCCTTTGCATGTGAAAAACAAATCTGTAGTTTTATTTCTTTTAAGATAGAAGGGAGTGTCAGGAGGTGTTCAAAGCTAAATTTAGTTGAAGAAGACTACTTAGAGTTAGGGTTAGGGACCTGACCTTGCACTAAAAATCACTAAGGTGGGAAAGGGGACAAATACTCCCTCATTTAAGACAATTATTTCAGTCCCCTTAGTATTATATTCCCCTTCATTTCTGTTAGCTTCAAAATTCTCCTGTCTTAATTTCTATTACCTCACAGATTATCACTGGCCCCAAATTCAAGGAGGAAATCACTTGGATCAGAACTTTCAACCCTGTCATAATTCAATTCATGTTGCTTTCATGATAGTGAACCTCAGATAGAATATACCAGAGATGATAAGCTGATTCACTGAATTATGTTCCAGATTCTGATGCCACTTTGATCATTATTTTGACCCTGAAATCAAGCCCTACCACCCTCTCAGAGGCCTAATCACCTATCAAACCAAAAATAAAGGACTTTCAAGCATTCTTGTTGAAATGACCAGAATTAAATAGAAAATTTATAATAACACAAGAATCAAGAGAAGCATGGAAAGGTAAACAGAAAAGAGAAATCATAATGGACTTACTAATGTTGAACTGTTTATATTCCTACACAGAGACATTTCTCAGTATTGTTGGGTGGATTATAATACATATAGATAGAGGGCACACGGTGAGTTGAACAGGTAGAGATAATATTTTAAATAATAAAATTAAAGAGTGAGGGAGAAATATATTGGCAGGAGAAACAGAGAAATGGAATGGGGAAAATTATCTCACATAAAAGAAGCAAGAGAAAGCTTTTTTAATGTAAGGGAAGAGGGGGGAGGTGAGAGGGAAAGAGTGAACCTTATTCTATTCACACTTGGCTTAAGGAGAGAATAACATGCATACTCTATTTGATATGAAGATCTATCTTACACTACAGGAAAGTAGAGGGGAAGGGGATAAGCTAGGGGGAAGATGATAGAAGGGAGGGTAAATGAGAGGAGGGGGTAATTAGAAGTAAACACTTTTGAGGAGGGATAGGGTCGAAAGAGAGAATAGAATAAATGAGGGATAGGACAGGATGGAGGGAAAAATAGTCTTTCACAACATGACTGTTACGTAAGTATTTTGCATAATTACACTTGCATAATCTGTATTGAATTGCTTACCTTCTCAGTGAGGATGGGTGGGGAGGGAGAATGGGAGAGTAGTTGTAACTGAAAGTTTTAAAAACAAATACTAAAAATTGTTTTTACATGCAACTGGGAAATAAGATATATAGGCAATGTGGTATAGAAATGTATCTAGCCCCAGAAGAAAACAGAGGGGATGGAGATAAGAGAAGGGAAGGGTGTGATAAAAGAGAGGGCAGATTTGGAAAGGGGTAAATGAGAATGCATCCTGTCTTTTTGTGGGTAGATGGGAAAGATGGGAAAGATGGGAAGATAATTTGGTGCTCCATATTTTGTAGAAGTATCTCTTGAAAAGTAAAAATAAAAAATTATTCTTTTCAAAAAGGGGTCAAACAGAAAAGACGGGGATAGTTACCTTCACATATGATAAGGGCTTCTTCTCCCTACTCTCAAGAATTCTTGTCCCAAGATTGAGAAGGACTATGCCAGAGGAAGGATTCTTTGCAGTTGATTTTGCCTATCCATCGGGTCTGCAAACTATTTCTGGGGCTAAACAGTGTTTCAATTTGCCCCTTGGCACCACAAGGTGTCTGCAAATCACTGATACAATACTGTCACCCATGGAGTTGGAGGAAATCCTACCCCATGTTCCATTATAAAAAACCTCTAGACACCCTGAGCACTTATGGGCCCCTCTCACCAGTCTGAGATCCAGGGATACTGTAAGTGGAGAGGAAGGTATGGCACAATCAGAGGGAACATTTGCTCCCATATTCTCTGGGTATCTTCCCTCTGGAAATTGTATTAGGTTGTCTGGTTCTGCTAGGATGTCTCCACTGGATAGATGCAGACACCACATCTTTTCCAGAATTACTTCCACTATATTTCTGAACATTTCCATCTGTCTAGTCCCTCTCATTGATAAAGGCAGGAATGCCTTGACTGTGATTTCACTAGTCTGTTTCAGAGTTTCAAAATCAGTGTGTATCTGTAAACCACGAAAATAAAGCAAATCTGTAGACACATAGTATGCCTATTCTGTGACAAGCACTTTACTAGGAAATGAAAGTATAAGGATTACACACACACACACACACACACACACACACACACACACAAACACATTCACACACACACATATTTTCATAAAGAAAGAGACATCACAACTGTAGGAGATGAATAAAATCACTCTTCAGATAAGTGGCCTTCTCCTGCATTTGAACCCTAGGGAAGGCTCTGGTTTGGGCAGGAAGTTCTCCTCCCTGCCTGAATCAGCTCCTTCTCCCTCAGGTCTCTAAGCCCCACCTCCTCAGGACTCCCATAAATCCCTCAGTGTTAATGGGTTATGTGTGGCCCAGACCTGAGCAGAAGATTCCTTCATCCTCTTTGTGTCTGCAGTCATGCTGACCCCAATGAAGTGAAGGGCACTCCCCTAGGTAGGATTCATTTCCAGAGCAGCTAAGCTCATCCAGCCAGATAGGCCCTGATCTTTTTCCAAAATGAGCAGAGACTGTGGCTTCAAGGGCCACTCCAGAGCACAGCTGCCTGCACAATACATGGGCATCACTCACATCCCAAGAATCATCACAGGGGATCCCCCAGATACCATTGTAATAGACTTCAACTCTTCCAGAGCAGGGACTTCTTTCATTCAATAGACAAAGTAGTCCATTTTCTACAGGGAGAAATTGAGATTAATTGCTTATTTTTCTAGGGAAAGAGAAGGGTTTCCTTAGATTGCCCAAATTTCTTTCTTATCCAGATATAGGACAGGTGCCTTTCCCTGGTCAGACTGTGAATTATTGAATGTGAGGGACTGTGTCCGGTTTCCTGCAAAAAGCACACATTGCTTAAATGTGAAGCTGGAAGTTTTAAGTAGGGAAGGAATGAGTAAAGTAAATATGTACTCTGAGGAAAGGCACTGGATGAGAGAAGGAGATGGTCAGCATATGGGAGAGAAGACAGATTGTGAGGGAGCGACAAAGGGATTTCCCAGTTTAAGAAGACAAGTCTTGGCTCCACCAAGTCAAACAGAATTGTTTTCATAGGCAGTTCTATTGTTCCCCTCCATATGCAAAGGGTCGTAAAAAGTCTGTGACCTTCCATGAAGAAGAGCTCCTGAAAGAAGGTTGCAGTGCTTGTAACTGATAATACTTCCTCAGACTTTGCTCCCCCATCTGCTAGGTCTAGCATCTATGAACTCTTTGGGGTAGCTTCCTCCTATCATATTTTTGCCACCATCCTATGTCAAAATAGAAGGACAGGAGTTTTTTACTTGAAGTACATGAATTTGTTTTAAAAAAAATTGATAAATATTGCTTAGGGTGGGGAGAATTGAGAGAGGAATGGAGAAAATTTGGAACTAAATTTTTTAAAATAAATGTTAAAAATTGCCTTTACATATAATTAACAAAAATATCATTAAAAATAAAATATATTTATAACTATATTTCAATATATCTTTTTCTTATTTGTGTAAGAAGAGCCCCACCTGTAGCAAGGACCTATATATAGTGAGACTTGTGTGTGATGAGCCCACCTGTACACAAAGGACTGTCCTTCCCACGTGTGACATGGGGGTGTCACTGTGTGACTCAAATGGAGGAAGAATAGACGTCTCTAGCACTCTTCTCCCCTTCTTGTTTTACTTCAGGCATTTCAGCAGTGTCCAGCTCTTCCTGATCCCATTTAGGATTTTCTTAACAAACATACTGGAGTGGTTTTTTAATTTGCTTCTCCAGATCATTTTACAGCTGTAAAAACTGAAACAAACAGGATTAAGTGACTTGCCTTGAGACATGTAGCTTGTAATTGTCTGCAGTCAAATTTGAACTGAGGTCTTCCTGATTGTTGGCCCTGCACTCTAGCCACTGTACCACCTGGCTGCTTCTCTACCTAGTTTCTCCACCTTCCTTTTTCCAAGGAAGACTTAAATTCCCACCAGGAGGGAAAGTTCAAGTTTGTGGCCAGAAGCTGCTCTGCTCTCCTCAGAGAGAAGCTTCACCAGACTAGAATTATTTTTATCTGCTCCCTTAAATATTGTTAATCTAGAAGGACCATAATCAGGTGCAATTTAATTCCTCATTTTTCTGACATCAATTGGAGGAGGAGATCAGTTAAAAGCATTCTCTGAAGTGGTCCCAAGGGTATCCTGAAAGAGGTCATGGCCCAGAGAAAGTCAAAAATCTCTGCTCAGTAGGGACAGGTCTCTCTCCTGGACTACCTAAATAGGAATTCCTTCTTTCCTCAGCTCAACAGAAAAAAAGGTTGAGGTTGTCAAAGAGTAGGCACCTATTAAGTGCTAGTAGATTGATTTTCCTAAGTAACTGAGGAAAAAGAAAACATAAAAGCAGAAACTTCACTTTTGCACATCATTGGAAATGACTTCTCATGGTGATGCTAATGCAACACAACTGAAAGGAGTTTCGCTAATTCTAACCTGTTTCTAAATTTCTCTCCTGTTCCCTGGGACTTTCCTACTGAGGATACTGGAGTAGCAAGTGGTAATGAGAATTCAGTTAACTACACTGACTCCATCTTGTGACTCAATACTAGAGCTAACTCGATGCTCTTTCCATTCACTTATGGATCTAGTCCAATTTCTATCTTGTGAGAAAACTTGATACAATGGTGGGAATTGGGAGAAAACATTATTGCATATTTTGAACCTAGTCCTGCATGCCTGGGAACTGGACAACTTTTACCTGATACCTGATTAAGGACCTATGTGATAGTGACTACAAACCCAGTCAAATCCAAAGATTGATGCAAGGAATTTTCTCACAAGCAATCCCAGTACTATTCAATCAGGTATTGTTTCTATGTTCTTTTGATTGAATATAGACACTCATAGGGAGAGAGGGCACTGGGAAACTTCTTCTTCTGATTTCAGGGAACTACACATAATTTTTCTCCCCTTCCCAACTTGGAAAGCCTCCAATCTTCCTTCCAATTAGGAAGCATATAACCCAATTTTGTATCCTTATGAACTGTTTTCTTTAATTCATTGTTCTCATTTGGTTAATGGTTTTCAACACATAAAAATCTGCCTCCCCTGTATTCCTAGGAGCAAAGCTGAGAAAGGACACTGGTCCTGATTTGTTAAGCAATAACCTTGTATTGCTTAATAATTGATAGGTTTGGGAATGTCAACCTTTGTTTGCTCAGTCATTTCATCATTCATACACCTCACTATCTGTTCCCTCAAGTTTTCTCCCCAGTTTCTGGGTGACCAGCAACGATCCAAAAGATACCCTCTTTTCCTTGAAGAATCCTGCTCCTCTGACCTGTGACTTCATGTTTTACTCTGGACCCTGAAGTATTTGTATGTCTGATGAAAAGGTTTTACCCTAATTCAAATCCTACTACCTCAAACAAATAAACAGAGAATATAAAACTGTGTAATCTTTGGCTCAAGGATCTACTTGCATAAGAATTTCTTCAGTGGAAACTGATTCCATAATTGATTTGATAATTGATTTCATGGTCTTCGGGCACAGGATCTTCTTATCATTCCAACTAGGATTTCCCTTTTCCCCAGCTTTCACCAACTGAAATCCTCATGAAATCAATTTCCAACAATAAGGAGATCTTTGGCAAATGTCCTTTGAGACAAACATTGCAATTTTCAAAGAACAAAGTCCTGTAATTTTATTCTAAGATGCTTGCAACATGGTCCACCCAATGTAGAATAGTATCCCAGTGTCTATGATGTTTCTCTAATCTATACTTTGTTTGCAGGGTGATCTTGCTCTGGGGAAATATCTAGTGCTTTCTGTTTAAGTTTGTTCATTGTTAGTCCTTCCTACAAATGTCCAAAGCCAGTATATCCCTGTTCATTCTTAGTACTACATATTATCATGAATTTATACTTTCCTCTAAAGTAGTTGATGGGTACATCTTCCCTACCTGGGAATTCCCAAAGAAAAGTCACGAATGAACAACTATGTATATATATATATATATATATATATTACTATATATATGTATATATACATAGTAAGTATGAACAAATGTCATACAAAATTCCCAACAACATATTTAGGACTCTTCATACTTCTATCAGAGAAAAGATGCCATGGCTCTCTTGTGTATACTGAAAAGGGTCATTTGACTGTTGATGGGTGTAGATATTTCTATCCTTTTGCTTTCTGAACACATCAATGCTTTCACTGGTCCATTATCTAGAGATATACTTTGAGTCTGAATTAGAGGTTTCCCTTCACAAATCTGAGTAGACCACAGAGGCAACTTTTCCTGTAGTCCCCAGAAAAATCACTACACAATTCCAAAAATGAGACTCAATCCCTGTGCAACAAAAGATATCCCCTGTGATCTGGACACTTCCTTTGCCAAAACTTGCATCTTCTGGAGGTTTCATGGCAACCCCATAGTGGAGCTGATGGCAGAGAACGTTGGCATCTGCCGTGTCCCAGTGGGAGCCACAGAGAGTCCTCCAGGTCCCCAAAACTTGGATCTCCACACTTCCTTCACATTGAGAGCTTCTATCCATCAGATGAAAATCTGTGTACCCTGGGGAGAAGACAGGGCTTTAGAAAAGTCATTATGACATTCTAATTTCAGGATCAAGTACAATGTGTGAGCAAGAGAAAGACATTGTACAATTTTTACTTCAACAAATGCCTCCAATATCCATACTGTGACTGCATTTTCCCTGTGGATGTTGTACCGTGGGGCACAATGACAGAAGTGGTTCACTTCCATTACATTGGAATTCTTTATCCCAGATATGTCCATTTCTTCTTCAAAACTGAGCTCCTTTCATAATGGAGATGGTAGTCCCACACTTTAACTCAGCACAGATGACTTTGGCAGTACAATTCCAATCACAGACAATGCTCCATTTTCTTCCAAAACTGAGCTCTACCCTCCCATTCCAGGGACTATCACCTCCAACCACCTTGACAAATCCGAAAGAACTCCAATGATTGGCCCTGAGTGCCAAGATTTTTCTGATGAGGAAAGAAACACAATTAATTATGTGAGACCCTGTATGGCATATTCCCAAGGCAGAAAAAGCAAAGGAATTTTCCTTAACTTAGCACATGACAACTAATACCTTAAAAGTGTGTTGACTATGATTAAACTTGAAATAATTCCTGGCACTCTTTGTGAAAGCAAGTCTGACAGATGTAGGGAAATGCAACCCTACTACACTTTTTGGGAGGGGAGAGGCATATGGGAAAAGCAAAGGGAACGGATACCTCTCACTCAAGGGGAATTAGACTCATATAATATCTCGCCATTAAAGAAGTAACCATCTCCTCTACCCCAAGAACCTGGTTACTCTTGGTAGATTTTCCTTTCTTTTTTTAATATTTTAATATTTAATATAAATATGTTAATATTTAAATATTAAAGTAAATTTAATATCTTAATATAAAATTAATTTCAAATTTATATTTTAAAATATTTAATATTTTCATATTTTCATATTAGCATAATTAATTTTTATTAATATATTTGAGTTTTCAACATTCACTGCCACAAGATTTTGAATTCCAAATTTTCTACCTGTCTCTCCTCTCTTCCTATCCCAAGACAGCATGCATTCTGATTAACCCTTACTCCAATCTACCCTCCCTTCTCTCACCACCCATTTCTCTTATCTCTTTCCCCTTCTATTTTAGATTTCTATACCCTACTGCTTGTATATCTTATTCCCCACTTCCATGTAAAAACAATTTTTAACATTCATGCTTAAAACTTTGAGTTCCAGATTGTCTCCCTTCTTCTTTCTGCATCAACCCTGAATAAGAAGGCAAGCAATTCAATTAGGTTATACATGTATAGCCTTGAAAAACACTTCCACAATATTCATGTTGTGAAAGACAAACTATACTTCCCTCTACCCTATCCCACCCAACCCCATTTATTCTATTCTGTCCTTTGACACTGTCTCTCCTCAAAAGTATTTGCTTTTGATTATCCCCTCTGCCATTCTGCCCTCCTTTCTATCATCCCCACTTCTCTTCTCCCCTTCCCCTCTACTTTTCTGTAGAATAAGATAGATTTCCATACCCAAGTGATTATGTTATTCCCTCCTTAAGTCAAATCCTATGAGAGTAAAGTTCACTCCTTCCCTCTCATGTTCCCCCTCTTCCTTTCCAATGTAAAAGGTTTTTCATGAATCTTTAGTGTGAAATAATTTATCCCATTCCACCTCTCCCTTTCTCTTTCTCTCAGTACATTCCTCTCTTACCCCTTTACTTTATATTTGACATATCATATAGATAGATTGTGTATGTATGTATATATGTATGTATGTATGTATGCAAATATACATGTACATCTGCATATACATATATATGAGTGTATATATACATATATGTATGTATACATATGTGTATGTGTATATACATACACACACATATTCTCTAACTACCTTAATACTGGGAAAGATCGCATGAGTTACAAATATCATCTTTCCATGTAGGAATTTAAACAATTCTACTTTAATAAATGCCTTACAGTAACTCTTTTCTATTTAACTTTTCATGCTTCTCTTGGGTCTTGTATCTGAAAGTCAAATTTTCTACTCACCTCTGATCTTTTCATCAAGAATATTTGAAAGATTGAATATCCGTTTTTCCTCTGAAGGACTTACTCAGTTTTGCTGGGTAGATGATTCTTGATTTTAATCCTACCTCCTTTGAGCTACAGAATATCATGTTCCAAGACTTCTATACCCTTAGTATAGAAGTTCTTGAATCTTGTATTATCCCAATTGTGCTTCCACAATATTTGAATTGTTACTATCTGACTGCTTGTAATTCTTTCTCCTTGACATAGGAACTCAGGAATTTGGCTAAAATATTTCTAGGAGTTTTTCTTTTCAGATCTATTTCAGGAGGTGGTTGGTTAATTCTTTCGATATCTATTTTTCCTTCCAGTTCTAGGATATTGGAGTAGTATTCCTTGATAATTTCTTGAAATATGATGTCTAGGCACTTTTTTGATTGTGTCTTTCATGTAGTCTAATAATTTTTAAATTATTTCTCCAGGATCCATTTTCTAGGTCAATAGTTTTTACAACTATATATTTCACATGGTCTTTTATTTTTCCATTCTTTTGGTTTTGCTTTATAATTTCTTGATCTCTCATAGATTTGTTAGCTTACATTTTCTCAATTCTAATTTTGAAGGAATTATTTTTTTTCAATTAGCTTTTGGACCACTTTTTCATTTGGCTAGCTCTTCTATTTAAGGCATTCTTTTCCTCGTTGGCTTTTTGGACCTCTTTTGCTGTTTGAGTTAGTGTATGTTCTACAGTATTTTTTTCTTCACCATTTTTTGTGTCTCCTTTAGCAAGCTGTTGAGTCATTTTTCATGATTTTTGTGAATCACTCGTATTTCTCTTCCCAATTTTTCCCCTACATTGATAACTTGATTTTTTTGAGCTTTTCCATGGACTAAGATGAATTCATACTTTACTTGGAGGCTTTGGATGTAGGGCCTTTGAATTTATTGTCTACTTCTGGTTGTGTGTTTTGATCTTATTTGTCACCAAAGTAAGATTCTATAGTCGGAGATTTTTTTCCCACTGTTTCTTCATTTTTCCAGACAATTACTTGATTTTTTAAATCTTTGTTAAGTTAAGGTCCTGCTTCAAGTGTGGAAGGTGTACTGTTCCAAACTTCACAGCTTTTGCACAGCTTTTTTCAAAGATTCTTATAGGGACCTGGAAATTTTCAGGTCTTCCAAAATGGTATGATCTAAGGAAAGGTGCTTATTCCTCTCCTGGCTGATGTTTTCCTCTGTAAATTGTTGCAAATATTCTTTTCTGCTTGGAACTGTGAGGAAGATTTTCTCTCCAATGCTTCCACAAGCTCTGTTGCACCAGTGCTCCTCCTCACTCCAGGACTGCCACACTGCACTTCAACCCAGATCCAAGAGCAGGCAAAGCAAGAGAATCCTGCTTTAGTGCCAGGAAAGAGATCACTGCAACCCCTGCAATGATCAGCAACTCAATCATCCCACTCTCTGTGGGCTGAGAGCTCCAAATGCAGTTGCCTCTGCCACTGCCACTAACCTGGGGATGGGGTTGGGTCCACAATTTACTCCTCTTTCACCCAGGCACAACAGACCTTTCTTATTGACCTGTGTTTAGTGTTTGTGGGCTGAGAAGTCTGTAAACCACCACAGCTGCCAGTGATTCAGTCCCCTGAGGTCTGCTCCCAGTTTGCTAGAGCCTAGTCCACTATACTGCACTGTTTTCCCAGGACAGTGTAATAGATCTTTCCTATTGAATTTTCATGTTGTCTTGGACTGGAAATTTGGTTCACTCTGTCATTTTTGTGGGTTATGCTCCTCTAGAATTTGTTTAAAGTCATTTTTCAGGTATTTAGAAAGGTTTGGGGGAGAACTTGAGCAAGTCCCTGCATTTGATCCACCATGTTGGCTATGCCCTCCAGGTATTCCTTTCTTTTTAATTTTCTTGGGCTTTATTGATCTTTTCTCTTCTTTTTTTTAGATAAGAGAAGCTTAAGGGAGCCTTATTTCAGCGACCTTTTTGAGACCTTTATAAACTGTTTATGAGATGTGGATGGTTTTTTCTATAATTTTGTGCTCCATATTTCAAGTACAGTTTCCATATTTTTCGTGGTTAATTTCCAGATAATTCTAGAACGTTCAAAAACTAGGACTCAGGTGTTAAGAAATAAGTGTATTTAACATACACTCTTTTAATATTGTGCTAAGCAAAGGGGGTCCACCACCACAAAGGGCAGCTAGGTGGTACAGTGAATAGAGCACCAATGCAGGAGTCAGGAGGACCTGGGTTCAAATCTCATCTCAGACGCTCAACACTCACTAGCTCTGTGACTTTGGGCAAGTCACTGAACCCCAGTTGCCTCATCCTGGGTCATCTCCAGTCATCCTGATGAATATCTGGTCACTGGATTCAGATGACTCTGGAGGAGAAGTGAAGCTGGTGACTTGCACAGCCCTCCCTCACTCAAAAAAAAAAAAAAAACAAAGTCAAGCTCAAGTCATGTCATTACTTCTCTGATGGCATGGTCTTCTTTGGCAACAAAGGAAGAACATACCACCACAATAAGAAATCAGGGAGGAAGAAGAAAAATAACTTGTTTATTTGAAATACAAATACTAGCATAATGAAGTCCAATGTACACTTATAGATTTGTAAATTGTGGGTTCAGGCCAGTATTATTCTGTCATACATACATACACACATACACACACAAATATATATGTAGAGAGATAGAGACAGAGAAAGACAGACACAGAGACATAGACAGAAAGGTAGAGAGAGAGCAAAGACATAGGCAGAAAGAGACAAGGAGAGATAGGAAGAGAGACAGAAAGAGACAGAGATAAAGACAAAGAAACAAGGAGACAGAGACAGAGAGAGAGGGAGAGGATAAGAGACAAAGAGAGAGGCAAATGGGTGGGGGAAGGTATTGGTTACCAGAAAATCATCTTTAGAGAACATCAGAAAACCTATTATTTTAATAATCAAAAAATAATATGCTTGCAGGAGCCCCAATATCAATCTCTCTGGGTCACACAATTAGAATGTAGTTGATGCAGGTTAGTTGCCATAGGCACCTTCACCCAGAGGAATACTGGCAACATAGGGATAGAAATATAGGTGAATGAAGCAACAACTCCAAATGATCTCTCCCAACATCTGTAGTTAGCCTTATTGCTATTACTCACAATTGCTATATTCCCACTTACTAGATTTGTTTGATTTAGAATGGATCCTCTATCTCTCTTTGTCTGTCTTTATCTTTTAGTATAAAACTATACAACTGAGGAGGTAGAGTCAAGATGACAGAATAACAGGAATTCGAATAAAGAGTTCTCCCCAAAAAAGCTTCTCCAGGCAGATATAAAAATATACCAGACCAAATCCTGATAAAGAAAATCTAAGAAAAAGTGAGGATAAGACATTTTTTCTAGTTCATGTCAAGAGAGTGAGAAAGATGGAGAAAACTCCACATAGTAGTCTGGCCAGGAATTTGTAAGGCATGGGAACCTCCAGAAAAGGGAGAGATTATCTGCAACAGATGCTCTATTCAAGTAGATAGGAAAGGTTCTCAAACCCCCTCCATACTCTCTTTCACCAGAGGGTTCTGCAGGGCAATCCCACAGAGAGGACTCCCTCCCTTTGCACTGCACAAGATTCAATGAGATAGGGCCAAATGCAGCCCCTACCAGAGCAGCCAGAGCAAAGCCACAGCCCAGCTGTTGACAAACATTAGCACCTGCTAAGACCCATGAGTCATCACATATTGTCCCCTAGGATCCATTGTGCCACATCTCTACTCATCCACAGCATTGAGTCTCCTCTCCCCTGAGTTGGAGTTTGTCCTTGTCTGGAAAAAAACAATATCTCCTGTCAAATTCTCAGGTTGGAAGTGAGGAACATCTGAAAGCCCCAGGTATAGAGAGGAAGGAACTGAGATATTTATGCAGGATGTGGGATATGAGGAGTCAATTTCCTTCTTGTATTTGTCAAAGCTGTTTTCACGTTATCTCCTCCATTAGACTTTGAGCTCTTGGAAGGCAGGGACTGCTTTCTTGTCTTACTTGGTATCACCAGGGTGCAGTACAGTGTTGGGCACATAGTAGTTGCTTGAAAAATGATTATTGACTTTGTACAAATAAATTATGTACAAGATGAATTGGTCACTTTTGAAAATGGAGAACCAGAATGGTAGATTAAAGGCAAAGACTCACCCAACCTCTCCCAAATACCCCTCCAAACACCTTTAAATAGCACCTCAAAATTAATTCTGTAGCAACAAAATCAAGTCAAGACCTGGGTAAAAGAATATTACAGCCCAGGTTGTCAGGAAAGTCCTCTCACAAGTGAAAGAGGGGAATGCAATCCAGTGTATGCCACACCTATAAGTGAGGCCCTAGGCTCTTGTACAAGACACAAAGTAACAGGCCACACCTGGTACCAACCAGCAGCAGTCCTTGGGGCAACTGGATTTGTGGCAGTGTCTTCCAGAGCTCTCAGCCCACAGATGATAAATGTGTCAGAAAATGGGTGAGAAGGAAACTACAAGGGACATTTTCTTGGCACTGGGGGTAGGACCCTGAAAAATTGTCCATACTCAATTCCAGATCACAGTCTTTGGGCAAAGATGATTACATACACATTAGAGATCCCAGCCACAGGGAAATAGAACTTTAGCCAGAATTCTAGGGCACAAAACTAATTGGGGTGACTTGCAGATCAGAGTACAGGCTAGGAGAGCAGTGATGTTTTAGTGACCTCTTCACCATAGGGGCAGAGACCAACATTAACATAGAGTTAAACATCAAGACAGAAGCTGGAAAATGAGCTTATGAATTATATGAACTTGATGAACTGTAAAAAAGAAGCAGATCCAGAGTGGATTAAAAACCAGAATTCTACAATATGTTCTTTACACAAAGACTTGAAGCAGAGAGTTGAATGAAGAGTAAAGGTAAAAGGCTAGAGCAGAATCTGTTATGTCTCAGCTGAAGTCAAAAAACAAAGTACATGTATCAGTCATGATCTCAGACAAAGCAAAAGCAAAAATAGATCTAATTAAATGAAATAATCAATGAAACTGCATCTTACTAAAAGGGACCATAAACAGTGAAGTCATAGCACTACTAAACACATATACACCAAATGGTACAGCATCCAAATTCTTCAAGGAACAGTTAAATGAGTTACAGAAAAAAAAATAGACAAAACTATACTAATGAGGGACCTCGAGTTTCCCCTCTTAAAATTAGATAAATCTAACCAAAAAATAAACAGGAAAGAAGTTATGGAGTAGAAAGAGGTGTTAGAAAAGTTAGATGTGATATATCTTTGTGTCAACAGTACATGACACAGACAAAAAAAAAAGTAACCATTTATTAAGGTACAAATGCTGAAAACCAGAAATATTAAAAGAATCTTTGTCAAATCATAATGCAATAAAAATTATATTCAGTGAAGGGATGTGGGAACATAGATTGAAAATTAATTTGAAATTAAACAATCTAATCCTAAAGGATGATTGGGTCAAAGAAAAACCATAAAAACAGTAAATAATTCTACTAAAAAGAATGACAATGAGAAAACATACCAAAATTTAAGGAATGCAGACAAAACAGTACTTAAGGAAAATTTTATATCTCTAAAAGCTTATATCAGCAAAAGAGAGAAAGAAGAAATCAATAAAGTGAAGATGCAACAAAAAAAACTAAATAGAAAAAAATTAAAATGCACAGTTAAACACCAAGTTGTAAATCATGGAAATCAAAGGAGAGATGAAAGAAACTTACAATAATAAAAACATGAAACGAATAAAAAAAATCAAGAGCTGGTTTTATCGGGGTAGGAGGGAAATACAATAGATAAAACCACTGGTTAATTTCATTTTTAAAAGTAAAAAGAATACGAGATTACCAATATCAAAAATTAAAAGGTTGAATTCACAATTGATGGAGAGAAAGTTAAAGCAATTATTAGAAGATATTTGCCTAATTATATGACAATAAATCAGGCAATCTAAGTTAAATGGATGAATATTTGCAAAAATATAAATTCCACAGATTAACAAAATACCAAGTAGAATACTTAAATAACCCTATTTAGGAAAAAGAAATTGAACCAGCCACCAATGAAGTCGTTTTTAAAAATCCCCCAGATAAACAAGAAGCCTTTCCATTAAGATTAGGGTGAAACAAGGATATCCATTATCACCACAGTTTTTCAATATGGTACTGGAAACTATAGCTTTAGCAATAAGAGAAGAAAAAGAAATTGAAGGAATTAGAATAGGCAAAGAAAAAACAAAGTTATCACTCTCTGCAGGTGACATGATGATATATTTGGAGAATCCTAAAGAATTAAGTGAGAAAAACTTGAAATAATAAACAACTCTAGCAAAATTTCAGGATATAAAACAAACCCACACAAATCATGAGCATTCTTATATATTACTAATAAAGCCCAAAGCAAAAGATAGAGAAATTCCACTTAAAGTTACTGTAGGTATTATAAGATATTTGAGAGTCTACCTGACAAAACAAACCCAAGAACCATATGAACACAATTACATAATAGTATTTACACAAATAAAGTCAAATCTAAATAATTGGAAAATCAGTAGTTGCTCATGGGTAGGCCAAGCTAATATAAAAATGACAATTCTAGCTAAATGAATTTAATTATTCAGTGCCATACCAGTTAAACTACTAAAAACTTATTTTATAGAGCTAGAGAAATTAAAAAATTCATCTGGAAGAACAAAAGTTTCAGAATATCAAAGGAACTAATGGAAAGAAAGACTAGGGAACATGGCCTAGACATACCAGTCCTTAAAATATATTTTATGGCAGAATCATCAAAACTGCTTGGTACTGACTGAGAAATAGAGTTGTGGATCAGCGGAACAGGTTAGATACATAAATCACAATAGCTAATGACTTTAGTAGTCTACTATTTGATAAGCTCAAAGACCCCAGCTTCTGGAATAAGAGCTCACTATTTAATAATAATTGCTTGAAAAATTGGAAAATACTCTGGCAAAAACTAGGCATGGAGCAATATCTTATACTGCTATACCAAAATGAAGTCCAAATAGGTACATAATTTGCATATAAAAGCTGAAACTATAAGCAAACTGGGAGTGCAAGGAATAGGTTACCTGTCAGATTTATGGAGAACAGAAGAATTTATGACCAAATAAGTGATAGAGAACATTGTGAAATGCAAAATGGATCATTTTGATTACATTAAATTGAAAAATTTTTGCATAAACAAAGCTAATGCAACCAAGATTAGGAGGGAAGCCAAAACTGGAAAAAAAAATTTTACAACTAATGTCTGTGATAAAGGCCTCATTTCTCAAATATATAAAGAACTGAGACAAATTTATAAGAGTAAAAGTCATTACTCAACTGCTAAAGGGTCAAAGGATATGAACAGGCAGTTTTCAGAGGAAGAAATTAAAGCCATGAAAAAAATATCTATGTCACTATTGCCTACAGAAGTGCAAATCAAAAATCTCTTAGTACCACATCACAGCTATCAGATTGGCTAATATGACAAAACAGAAAAATGATGAACACTGAAGAAGATGTGGGAAAATTGGAACGCTAATGCATTATTGGGGGAGTTGTGAACTGATGCAACTATTTTGGAGAGTAATTCGGAACTGTGGCCCAAAACTTCTAAAAATATGTATAGTGGTTGACCCAGCAATACCACTTCTAGGGTTATATCCCACAGACATCCAAAAAAGGACCCACATTTAGAAAAATATTTAGAGCAGTTCTTTTGGTGGTGTGGAAGAATTAGAAATTGAGAGTATGCCCATCAAATTGTGAAAATGACTGAACAAGATTTGGTATATTAATGTCATGGAACACTATTGTGCTATAAGAAATGATGAGCAGGCATACATCAGAAAAACCTGGTAAGACATATATAAACTGATGCTAAATGAGGTGAGCAGAATCAGAAGAAAATTGTACTCAGTTACAGCCCCATTGTGCAGTGACTAACTTTGATAGACTTAGATCTTCTCAGAAATGCAATGATTTCAGACAGCTTCAAAAGGTTCATGATGGAAAATGCTATCCACATTCAAAGAAAGAACTATAGAGTCTGAATCCAGAATGCAGATCAAAGCGTACTATTTGTTCCCTCTCTTTTGTTTGTTTTGTTTCTTATGTTTCTTTTTTCTCATGGTTCAACCCATTGGTTCTCATTCTTCTTTACAACATGACTATAAAATATGTTTAATATGAATGTATATGTAGAACCTATATCAGACTGCATGCCATCTTGGGTGGGGGAAGGGAGAGGAGAAAGGAGGGAGGTGGAGAAAATTTAAAACTCAAAAGCTTGTGGAACTGAATATTGAAAACTAAAAATAAATTGATTAATTTTTTAAAACGCCCCAGGACAAGATGGATTCACAAGTGAATATTACTAAGCAAAAATTAATTCCAGTGCTGTGTAAACTATTTGGGAAAAAATGACAAAATGGAATGCTATCAAATGTCTATTATGATACAAATATGGTGCAGATACATAAACCAGGAAGACGGAACACAGAGAAAAAAAACTGTAGTGCAATATCCCAAGTGAATATTGATGAAAAATTTAAATCTGATATGAGCAAAGAGATTATAACAATATATCATAAAGATATTTATACACTATGAGCATGTGGGATTTATATCAGGAATTCAGGAGTGGTTTAATATTGGGGAAAACTTCAGTATAATTGACTATATAAATATAAATAAATAAATATAAACAGCAAAAGAAATAAAAATCACATGATTATCTCAATAGATACAGAAAAAGGCTTTAACAACTGTGGAGAGAGGAGAACATGGGCCAGGGCAGTACAAGATCAGAAGCCAACCAGCCTCTACATTTCATAAGGCTAATCTTCTATTAATAATTTTTATATGTGATGGTTTGGAAATGCAATTAATGTAATATAAAACTTACTGTTGGTGTTGTTCTTGTGCTTCTAAATTGTAGTAAACCTCTCTAATATTGTAAAAAATGTAGTGACCACTGTGAGCCAGAAATAGTATTAGACAAAGCACTTTTTAATCTGAATTTTGTTGAAACTAAAAGATGTTGAAAAAATTATATAAAATCAGTTATGTTACTTTATCAGCCTTACTAACCCTGTCTTATAATGTTTTATAACTGTCATTTAAAAAACCAGGTGTTTTCAACTTTCCCATAGTTAAAAAGAGGTTACAGCTAAAACAATTTGTCTATCATTTATCAAAGCTGTAAGACTGTTGACTAAGTCATTTGGGGTTACAGTTTTAATGTTATAACAAAAAATTGTTAATTGATTACTGGGTATGGAAAGGAGAGAATTGGGTGAAAACTTTATTTAGATTGGTCCTGCTCATTCAGAATAGTTCTCCTGTATGCTGGTAGGCAGAGGCACTAGCATCAGCCCCCTCCCTGTGGTCTATGCCAATTGCTCTTATTTTCTAAAATTGCCAAGGCCCCTGGAAACCATCCACATGGGCAAGATCATCAGCCATAGGAAAGGAACTTGTTTGGGTTATGTGGTTTCTAAAGGTCTAATATGACTTGCTCAGAAGTTGTAATAGATAGAAAGAATCTTTAACATCAGAACAAGTTTTAAATTCAAGAAGGAAAATTTTAAATGGAATCCCTTATGTGTGTGAGTCCTGGTAAATCTTTATTGCTAATTGCAACTCCATGAGAGTGAAAATAACTGTATCTGACTCTAAGCTATGATTAGTGAAACTTGCTGTATAAGGTAAAAGGAATTTGGGACCATAACTAACTTTGTTTTGAGTTTGAATTTGGGTGTAGTTGTTTGCATTAAATCAGTTTCTGAGAGAAATGCCACTAGCTACTCAGAGGGAAAATGATCCTGTACTGGTAACAGGTTGAAAGTTGTATCTGGAAAGCAAAGGCCAAGGAGACAATTCTAACCTCAATCTAGCATGGGATCCTCCTTGCTCAGTTTCCCCATTGTGTTCCTTTAAAAGGAAATATTTCTCACTTGACTATTCCTGCATGTTACTACATGATGGAAGAATTTCACTCTTATCTGAATTCAAACAGAGTCAGGGATGTTTTAACTTGTCCTATTTGGCATGTCACATGTCCCTGTCTTTTTATTGTATAGCAAATTTCTATGATCAGAGCAAGTATTCAGTAAACATGTGAGCCCTTTTGTGTAATCTTCCAGGGAAATCTAAAGTTATTTTTTATCTAGAATTACAACAGGTGCAGAAATTTATCCCCTTAAGATATTCTCATTGTTTAAAAGAATTTTCAAAAGCAGTAGTATTTTCCTGTGATCAGTCTCTTACTGTAATCAATGTGACATTCTATTCCAACACTTTTTTGACTAAAGTATTTTGTGATATTTAGGAATTCTGCAATAACCAAGAATTTAGTTTGTTCTAATACTTTCAGAATGTATGTTACTTTAATGATATTTTTATACCAACTAAATTTTAATAAATTTTAATTTTAAAGGTTTACTTTGCTTTAGGGTGAAAAGAGAACTATCAGTTTTAAAGTTTTCAACTAATTTTTTATGAAAGTTGTGACTCTCTTAGCATCAGGATAAATTTTAAACTGTTTTAAAAGGAAATATTTTTAGAAGAAATGTTTTTATAAAATCTCTCTTCTAAGTGCTACTAAATTTTCATTTGTAAGATAATGCATTGATAAATTAATGTAATAATCTATAAAGCAGAAGAGATCTTACTGTTTTGATTTGAATTTGTAGCCTAAACAAGAGATAAAATTAGTATTTGAACTTATCATATGTAAAAAACAAAACTTAATTTCTGAAATTTCTCATCCAGAGTGAATACAATCAGAGAAGGATGAACAAGTCTGTGAAACAAGGATGTATATCCATTCAGTTTCAAGGTCCAAATCAGAAGCCTCTTTTGTTTAAGGCAATACAGTTAAGCTGGTGAAGAGTAATACCTTGTGAGCTATCTTGTCTATGGTAGAAATATAAAGGGAAGTAAAGGAGTCTGAGTAATGAGTTCAAAAGATTTGAAAAAATAAATAAAAGCTTGATCAAAAATATAGAAAGTAGAAAAGAAGTTTTGGGACACGTGGGGATCGCCCAAGTCCCTCTTTTCCCTGGATAGTTACTAAGTATGTTGAAAGGGTGAAGGATGCTTGACAGTATTCTAATACTCAATACACTATTCTAATACTCAATACACTTCTAGTAATTTTCTTTCTACTGCTTTTTGGTCCTTGTTTATTTAATCTCTTTTCCAGATTTATGTCTTCTTGGTTCAGGACCCTGAACTTGCAGATGACAGCTCAGACTAGGTACCAACCACTATCCAAGAACATGACCCATCACCCTCTGGACCTGAAATCAGCCAAGTTCCCAACTCTGACTACAGACCCAACTCCTTGATTGGCAGGACCCTGTAATACAGGGTCAGGTCTATGTCTTCTCTCAGCATGAAGCAGTTTCAGAAACTGAGACCTTGATCCCTTACTCCAAAAGATTTGGGGTCTCATCTGTTTAAAGGGGGATTGATGGGGTGCTTGAGTGAAGGTGCTTTGACCCCAATTCTAATATTACATCTCTCTTTGAAAATCACATTTCTCCTAGGCACTAACCCTGGCAGTTTCTCCCCAACCCAAGGACACAACCTGCCCCAGCAACTGTTACCTCCCTTCCTGCTACAGTAGCCAGCTGCACCTATAGAATTTATTAGTCTGTATCAGCTGTGTACTGACTGAACTGGCTGTGCACTGGATCATAAAGACATTTACTACTCACTGACCAATCATGTGTATCCTAGACTTATACATATGCTCCCTTACATTCATCTTGTCTAACAAAACATTAATTAATTATTCAGTCCTAACCACTAGCTGAATTGGTGACCTTTCAGGCCTAAAATCACACCTCCATGTAGCCTCACCCCAGGCTATTTCCCAATGAACTCTGGGTAAAATACCTGTGCAGTAGATGCCAAAAGTACATGTTCTTTTAAGAACTAACTACTCCTTAACCACTCTCTAATTCCACCCTGAATCACTCACTTAGCATAACTGGTGCAGACTTTACTGTGGAATATCCC
This sequence comes from Notamacropus eugenii, assembly GCF_028372415.1. NCBI lineage: Eukaryota > Metazoa > Chordata > Mammalia > Diprotodontia > Macropodidae > Notamacropus > Notamacropus eugenii. Next base: position 86,674,220 of record NC_092873.1, on the reverse strand, counting down.
ATATAAAATTTACCTGTACTGCTCTAAAGTTGCAGGTTCCCTAAGAACTCTTGCCTGTTGAAAAGCGTTACAAATCTTTACCTTGACCTCAACAGCTCTTAAGCATGTAATTTCTTTGCCACACAGGGAACTCCAGTCTTAGAGTTCCTGTTACCTCCCCCTTCCAGCCCTCATCATCTCTTGTCCCAATAAAGTAGGTTACACAATATGTGGGAAATATAAATTCTGGATTACCCTACCCTTTAACATTTTTTCAAACGTAGAACAGGGAAGAAGAACAGCAATCCTGGAGTCCACCCCCACTAAGGGATGCTTAACAATAAAAATTCATTACATATATTTCTTGTTTTATGCTTGCAAAGTGCTTCAAATATATTATTTCATAAGTCCTTAATTTAATTATGTCTTTTCATTTAATCTTATTAATCTGTTTTATCAATGACAAAATCAAAGAGGGAAAGTAACTTGTGCTGTTTCTGTCTCTTTGTCTCTATTTTTTATGTGAAGTTTGGATTCAAACAAAGGGCCCCACATGAGGACCAAGAATGTGGCCTCAAGGCATCAGTTTCCCTACCCCTACAATATCTCTTTCTAAAAGTTAATCAAGTCTGGATAACTAATTGATAACAGTTATTAACTATAGGGAAGTGCAAGCACACTGGAAGGAGTAGTGAGATATACTATTAGATAATTAGGTAACTTGTTATGTGCCTACTAACCCGACCCTCCCACCAGGCATCAGAGGACCCTGAAATCTTCAGAGGACAAGTAAGCATCTGTCCTTTGAGACCTGCCAGTGTGAGTACAATGTGCCCCAGAGCACGCGCTACAAGCGAAAATGTATAATTTTGTTTACTATAATTTATGCAAACCCAGAGACCATAGTAAAATAGCCATACCACCACTCATTTAAACAAAACCTTATAGTTACACGAGTAGTTGTTTGTCCTTAGTTTCAAAGACGACCAATGACATCCTGGGGCAATGTGTTGACTTGTGTGTAAATTGTATTTCAATAACAAAGACACCAAAGGTATCCACTGCACACTGGGCCATTTGTCCCGACTTTTGTCTTGCCATGGGCTTTGGAGGACTCTGGAAAAAAAGAGTGAGGCTGATGACCTTATGCAAGTCTACATCACTTCAATCCAGTCCAATTTTCCCTCCTCTAGTCTTCTCCCTGATGGGTTTGTAAGAAAAGCTTGCACAGGGGCAGGGACAAAGGAATCACTAGAGACAAAGTCAAGGCTGACAGAGAGGAGGGGGAGCAGGTAAAGAAGAAGAAGAATATATGAAAGAGTGGTGTAGCCCATTGGGAGGGTAGGGGCCAGATAGAAGGAGGAACAAGGTCTCTCCTCAATAATAACTATTCTGAACAACTAATAGATATACATAATGCATACACTAGCATACCCCAACCCCGAAGAAGGTCCTGTTTGACTACCTGCAGATGCAAGGTTCTAATCCCTTGCATACATTGTAATGAGTATTCTTCTGTATCATTGACAGAGCAGGAATTGCATCTATGAGCAAAGAACAGGTGTTTTAGATGGGCTTATTGAAAGAATAATATGGATGGATGGAACATATCTCACAAAGCAATTAACAAAGTATAATGTGGAAATTGAGGTAGAAGGAATAGGACAAGGGTTGGAAGGGGAAGGGAACAGGAGGAATTACGGGATGAGTTAACTTCATAGAAATATTTTTCAGTTTCAGTTATTACCAGTGAGACATTTAAAAAATTCAAGAGACAGGGGGAGGAGCCAAGATGGCGGAGTAGAAAGATTCACATACGCTAGCTCCAAACTCACAGGCCATAAATTACCTGTAAAAAAGAACTCCCAACAAATTCTGGAGCAGCAGAAGCCACAGAACAACGGAGTGGAGGAGATTTCTGTTTCAGAGAGCCCTGAAAAACTGAGCAGATCCAAGCAGGCTTCAGGGACAGAATCTCCAGTGGCCACACAGGTCCCTCCACCTACAGGCACCAAAGATCAGTAAGAGAGTCTTTTCAGCTGGCCAGGAAGGGAGCGGGGTGTCTCCATAACTCAGGACCCCTTGGGAGGCAGCAGCTGAGGCAGCAGCAGACAGGGGCTCCCGAAGCAGGCAGGAGCTTGGATCCATTGTTGAAGGTCTCTGCATAAACCCCCTGAGGGAACTGAGCCCCATGTGGCAGCCCTGCCCCCACCTGAGCACCCGAACTTAATCTCACACTGAATAGCAGCCCCGCCCCTGCCCAAAACGCTGAGGATGGGAATTAGCATTTGAATCTCAGACCCCAAGCCCTGGCTGGGAGGATCTCAAGGCAAAGTGGGTGTGAAGAGAATACTCAGAATTCAAGTCACTGGCTGGGAAAATGCCCAGAAAAGGGAAAAAAAATAAGACTATAGAAGGTTACTTTCTTGGTGAACAGATATTTCCTCCCTTCCTTTCTGATGAGGAAGAACAATGCTTACCATCAGGGAAAGACATAGAAATCAAGGCTTCTGTATCCCAGCCCACTCAATGGGCTCAGGCCATGGAAGAGCTCAAAAAGGATTTTGAAAATCAAGTTAGAGAGGTGGAGGAAAAACTGGGAAGAGAAATGAGAGATGCAAGTAAAGCATGAAAAGCAGGTCAACACCTTGCTAAAGGAGACCCAAAACAATGCTGAAGAAAATAACACCTTGAAAAATAGGCTAACTCATTTGGCAAAAGAGGTTCAAAAAGCCAAGGAGGAGAAGAATGCTTTTAAAAGCAGAATTAGCCAAATGGAAAAGGAGTTTCAAAAGCTCACTGAAGAAAATAGGTCTTTCAAAATTAGAATGGAACAGATGGAGGCTAATGACTTTATGAGAAACCAAGAAATCACAAAACAAAACCAAAAGAATGAAAAAATGGAAGATAATGTGAAATATCTCATTGGAAAAACAACTGACCTGGAAAATTGATCCAGGAGAGACAATTTAAAAATTATGGGCCTACTTGAGAGCCATGATCAAAAAAAAGAGCCTAGACATCATCTTTCATGAAATTATCAAGGAAAACTGCCCTGAGATTCTAGAACCAGAGGGCAAAATTAGTATTCAAGGAATCCACAGATCACCACCTGAAAGAGATCCAAAAACAGAAACTCCTAGGAACATTGTGGCCAAATTCCAGAGTTCCCAGGTCAAGGAGAAAATATTGCAAGCAGCTAGAAAGAAACAATTCAAGTATTGTGGAAATACAATCAGGATAACACAAGATATAGCAGCCTCTACATTAAGGGATAGAAGGGCATGGAATAGGATATTCCAGAAGTCAAAGGAACTAGGACTAAAACCAAGAATCACCTACGCAGCAAAACTGAGTATAATACTTCAGGGGGAAAAATGGTCTTTCAATGAAATAGAGGACTTTCAAGCATTCTTGATGAAAAGATCAGAGCTGAAAAGAAAATTTGACTTTCAAATACAAGAATGAAGAGAACCATGAAAAGGTAAATAGCAAAGAGAAGTCATAAGGGACTTACTAAAGTTGAACTGTTTACATTCCTACATGGAAAGACAATATTTGTAACTCTTGAAACTTTTCAGGATCTGGGTAGTGGGTGGGATTACACACACACACACACACACACACACACACACACACACACACACACACACATGCACACACACAGAGAGACAGAGTGAATTGAAGAGGATGGGATCATATCTTAAAAAAATGAAATTAAGCAGAGAGAGAAATATATTGGGAGGAGAAAGGGAGAAATGGAATGGGGTAAATTATCTCTCATAAAAGAGGCAAACAAAAGACTTTTTAGTGGAGGGAAAAAGAGGGGAGGTGAGAGAAAAACATGAAATTTACTCTCATTACATTCCACTAAAGGAAGGAATAAAATGCACACTCATTTTGGTATGAAAACCTATCTTACAATACAGGAACGTGGGGGATAAGGGGATAAGCAGGGTGGGGGGGATGAGGGAAAGGAGGGCTTTGGGAAGAGGGAGCAATTTGAGGTCATCACTCATGGGGAGGGACAGGATCAAAAGAGAAAAGAGAAGCAATGGGGGGCAGGATAGGATGGAGGGAAATTTAGTTAGTCTTATACAACATGATTATTATGGAAGTCATTTGCAAAACTGCACAGCTATGGCCTATATTGAATTGCTTGCCTTCCAAAGGGAAGAGGTGGAGAGGGAGGGATGAAGAGAAGTTGGAACTCAAAGTTTTAGGAACAACTGTCGAGTACTGTTCTTGCTACTAGGAAATAAGAAATACCGGTAAAGGGGTATAGAAAGTTATTTGGATCTACAGGACAAAAGAGAAGATGGGGACAAGGGCAGAGAGGGATGATAGAAGAGAGGGCACACTGGTGATAGGGGCAATTAGAATGCTCGGTATTTTGGGGTGGGGGGGGAGAAATGGGGAGAAAATTTGGAACCCAAAATTTTGTGAAAATGAATGTTAAAAGTTAAATAAATTAATTTAAAAAAGAAGAAGAAAAAATTCAAGAGACAAAGTCACTGGGTTCTTAATCGTTTTAATAATAATGTTAGCAAATTATCAAGAAAAGAGGTCAGTGACATTCTAAATTCCAAGACTGTTTATTGACTCCACTCAATGCTTAGATGTACTTGGAAGAGAGGATGGCCCTGAGGTGACTACTCTAATGAAGGATGGAAGATATGGCTTGGTTCGTGTAATTTACTTTGAAATCACCCCCAGGCTTGGGCAATTTAATGAAAGAATGTATTCCCAATAAAACCTAAGCAGAACATAATGAACAGAAAATCAACTAGTTAAGATAATTTAGGTGGGGTAAATTTTTGGCAGAGGTAAATAATGTCCTTCAGAAGACTGGGCTTCAAAGAAGGAAGTAGGAGGCAGGAAAAACCAGGATCTCTCTCATAGTTGGTTATTAACAATCATTTCTCTCACCAGCTAGGTGAGGGGTATAATGTTGAAGCAAAACCCTGACTTATGATGTGAATTGGGCCATGGATTACTCCCTGAATCAAGGGAGGCTCTTATAGGAGATAGTAGAAGAGATGGAAAAGAATTGGAATCTTGTATTCAGACTTCTGTCTAGCTGAGAGTGAACATAAGATCTCCATTTCTACAGGAGTAGAGGACTACACTAGCCTATATAGTCTGGTAATTCAACAGTGACATTGTTTCTTGGAAGAGGTGTGTTTTCTGTACTCCAGACAATATGTCTGCACTCTTTATGAAGCATCTTTGCTTACACAGACATTTTCTGAGCAGTTGAGAAGGCTGATCATTCTATTTGATGAAGGGAAGAAAGACAAATGAATTCATGCTGTAGGTTAAGGAATGAAAGAAAAGGTAGAAAACAGGACGTTAGAGCAAAAGATATAGGTAAAGGAAAGTTTAGTGATGAGGACATAGGAAAAGGATAAAAGAGGGAAATTTCAGAATTCAGGGTCCTAACGAAGTACTTTCGGTAAAGGTAAATATCTCACTCTGGTGGGTATGTTCAGGATAGTGGAGAGGTGTTCACCACATGTGAAGAGGAAACCCTCAACATTGTCCTCTCAGGATAGAGTGTTTGAGGGCAGGTGAGTTCTTAAACTATTTCAGGTATCACAGGAAACAGATTCTACTCCATTTCAATTCAATAAACAGTTATTAAGAGACTTTTTGCAGCTGACAGTCTTAAAGTGACATCTGAGGGACACCAATCTCAGCTTCATCATATCCCAAGTCCTCAGAGGACATTGGTGGGGCATCTTCTCCCATCCTGGAGTCAGGGGATCCCCCAAAGAACTCAGGAGACACACCTAGAAACAGAAAATTGGAACTGAATTTGGACTTATGTCTGAAGAAAAGCAAGAAACCTTCAGTAGTGTCACAGGAGGGTGAAAAGAATGCCACCTTCAAGACTTGGGTGAAGAGACTTTTCTCAGCCTTGATACACCATTGATAGAAAAGGGAGCAGGAGTGGCCAGGACTGAGACAGGGCTAAGGAAAGGCTTCTCTTTACATTGAGGATGTGTTGGGGTCAAAGGGAATGTCAGTTGTAGAACCCCAGGGCCTTATCATTTTGTTGTTTAGTCACATTACTGTGGGTACAATTTTCCCAGGTATATTTCTGAAAGATGTCAATATGGAGAATTTTCAAAAACATAATGTTTTTCTCATATGTATATGTATGTATATATATATACATGTTGATATATACATATATACACATATATAGAGAAACATATACCTATACATTTGAATGTATGTAATCACATATGTATTGCACATATGTGTATGCATACATTTTAATAGACAAGCATATCTGTATATAGACGTGTACGTTTGCACATGTGTATGGAAAGGTAGTGCCACCACTTCATCTTTCAAAATAAGTTCACCCATAGATGGAAATCTCACTTGTCAAATCAATAATTCTGTGGGAACCACTCACCTGTGTTTGATTCCCTGTGATCATCCCACTCATCTGTAGATGCCAGAGCATCCCCCTCATTCATTTGTGGGACAGGGAGAATTTCAGGCCCAAAAAATTCTTCAGCATCATCATACCCATCACCTGGGGAATCATCAGGCCAATTTGAGATATCTGAGGAAGAGATGACAGTTTTGTTTTCAACTCAATTTTTCTGTAAGTGTGGGGGTGTCCTTGTGCACTTGAAAATAAATGTGTAATTTTATTTTATTTAACATAGAAGGGAATGTCTGGAGGCATTCAAAGCTGAATTCAGCCGAAGAAGAAGACTATTTAGGGTTAGAGTGAGAGACCTGAACTTGCACTATGAATCACCCCCATATAGGATAATGAATTCAGTCCCCTTGTGTTATTTTTCTCTTCATTTCTTTTAGCATCAAAATTCTCCTCATTTAATTTCTATTACCTCACTGCTTATCACTGTTCCCACTTTCAGGGAGGAAATCATTTAGCCCAGAACCTTCAACCCTGTCATAATTCAATTCACATTGCTCTCTTAATAATGACCTTAAGACTGGATACATCAGAAAGAATAAGCTGATTCCCTGAATTATCTTCCAGATTCTGATGCCTCTGACAGTTATTCTGACCCTTAAAAGAAGCGCTATGCCCATTTCAGGGTCCAAGTCACCCATCAAATTGAAGCTGACTCCCTTCCTCCCTTTGTCTGAATCATTTCCCTTGTTTCAGTTCAAAGTTCTATATCCCAAACATGTTTGGAGCCAAATACTGTCGAGCTGCCTTTGAGAGTTGTATTTTAGCTGATGCCTCACAGGTCAGAAAATGCCTTGGGAAGCATCAATCCTTCCCTTTAAGGCATGCCCTCTCCTGTTACTTGGCTTTTCCTTTCATTTTTCCCTGTATAATATGGAAGACTGTTTCTCACATTACCAACACTAGACTCTGAGGAGAAGAACATGGCAGAAGTAAACAGGAAAAGGAAGCTCATTTTCCCCCTTCATCCCTCAGGTTGGGTCAATTGACAGATTTCGGGACAATGTGCCAATGTATTCTGACACCAAGGGAGCTGCGTTTAAACAGGGGGCATTGACAGTCTTTGATGACAAAGATGAAGTCATTCTGAAAGGATTAATCAAAGGGTTCTAGATGATACTAAGGTATCTCTCAAATGTGACAAATTTTTATGATGCCTTCCTAGAAGGTTCCATATTTGGCTGGTGAAGAACTTGATTGACAAGGCATTAATAATGTAAAACAACTTATGTTATAAAAATTGAAGCATATCATCAGTGATGTTGTTCTAACAAAAGGTTGCTGATCTTCATGCAGAATAGGGGAGAAATGTGGAGAAATGAAAGTTTGGTAGTGAGTGAGGGTCCTAGGGCTGTCCAGGGGGAGATGGAGATGGTAGCTCTGTTCATAAGGATCAATACAATTCATGTGGTTTGGGAAATTCCTAAGGGTGTGGAAGGAGATTTCATAAACAGCTTCATATTATTAACTTTTAGGGAAATTCAACAAATCGTACTTCAATTCTGTTCTTACCAAGAAACTCCAAGATTTAGGGAGAATGGTATAATGGTTTTAATTAATAGTAATATTAACGAGTTGGTTATCCTCTTAGAGAAATGAAATCATTACATCTTTCAACTTGAAAAAATAAAGACCTAATCTGAACTTGTAGCCACTATAATCAAGGGAACCCAGATTGACAAAAGGACATCAGAACAAAACAAACACAAAGCTCTGGGTATTTTCCCCCTAGAGATGAAGCTCAGAACTAAGAATGGGCTGGTGGACCTGCCTGCCCTTGTAGAAAATAGGAAATGAAAACAAAAATGTTATGGGGTGGAGGAGAGCCAGAGCAGGCAGTTATAGGCAGAGATTTAAGAAGATGCCTAGACCACAGATTCTAATACTGACCAAAGCATATAATTCATGTCCAGAGTGTCCAAGGGAGGAGGTTGGGCAGAAGATACACATACCTGGGCTGTCAAGAAGCTCCTTTTTGTCTCCTGTCAGGTAGTAATCAATCTCTTGGTAGACAGCTTCATGAGGAGAATACTGATATCTGGACAAAGCTGGGACAAACGGCAATGGATCAGAAACTTGGCCTGAGACTATCACCTGACATATATTTGTCTTAGGGGCCCTCCTCAATATACTTTCTGTTCACACTCAGGCCTCTCCCAAGTTCTAATATGGATGCCTGCTCTGCCCAGCCCCACACTGTATGACCTTGACTGGAATCTCATACCTAACACAAGTTCTGTGCTCACAGTTTAGTCTCTCCTGGGCCAATGAGAGTCACAGCTATTTGGGGCTGGAAAAGCAGAGCAAAATATGTGGGTCACATCCAGTGCTAAGATCCTTTATTTGCCCTTGCCCAAAACCCCTAACCCTATCATTGTCTCCCTTCATTCACCCACACCCTTGCCTATGTTATTCAGCGCCCCCAGGTTGCTCACCTTGTTGCTGGATTCTCCCTCTGTGCATCTGAATCCCTAGCAGGATGAAGACCAGGAATAGAAGGGCCCCTAAAATGAGGCAGACAATCCCAAGAAGAGAGGAGATGCCAGCGTTCAATGAGGCTTTAGCTTCTTTGGAGAAGAAAAATCATAAAGCTCTAGATTATGGAAGAAGTTGTGAAAGCCCCCAGGACAAGTCAGTGAGGTGAATATGGAGACAGGAGGGAAATCTGAGGCTCAACTTCAACCTGAAGATCCCCCAACTGGGGAACACTCAGCCCTGATTACCATATACAGGGGCCTGGGATAGGCCTGGATGCCTAGAAAAGGACAGTGAAGGAAGCATTTTTCCTTATGGGGACTGAGCTCCAGGTCTCCAAACTGAAAATTGGCAGGAGGTGATATATTCTTGAAGAACATTCTATGGACTCTCCCAAACCTCTCCTCAACTCCCAAACCACTCCTCAACCCCCAATCCACAAGCCTCTCAGCAGCCTCTCAGGGTTCTTGGATAGCAGATCTCCTCAGAGATGAAAGAATTCCACAGGTCAGTCTTGGGCCTGAGAAGGTTGCTGCTGTCATATGAAACCTGAGTTGGTAGAAGGCAGAGTGAGCGAGCAGTATACCTGTTGTGGTAGATGGCACTGTTGTGATCTCAGCTGGAAAAAAATAGAAAAAGCACATGAAGAATGGGGAGAGATCAAATTGGGCATGGACTCTGGATCCTGCTCTACATTTCCCTATAATGTAAACATCCTCCCTTAGTACTCTATAGAAACAGCTTAGGAAGGCTTCTAGATTTCATCAATCCCTTCATCCAGCTCAGGCTTAAGAAGAGACTTAGAGATTGTAGGGACTGGAGTAAAAGGACCTGTGCTGAAGTCAAATCCCAAGCCCAGATGCCAAAATTGGAAATTTGTGGAAGGACCACATATTCTCTAAGATACTTCTGTAGGACCCTCAACTTCACCCCAACCTCTAACTCACAAGTTTCTCAACAGATACTCTGACCTAAAAGAGTTAATTCTCCAAGACATGAAAGATTCCCAAAGGGAATCCATGTCTCATATAACCTTCCTCCTGTCGCATAGATTTCTCAAACTCAATGTGTCCAAAAAAATACAGATTATCTCATATTGTTTCTCCTTCTTATACACTTCCCCCCTTCTAAACTTTTCTATTACTACTGAAGACACTACTACACTCCCAATCTCTCAGACTCATGATTTTGGTGCTATCCTAACAAGCTCACTCTCACTTTCCTCAAAGATCAAATTCTTTGGATAATCTTGTCGTTTCTATCTCCACATAGTCTTTCTCTCAACTAATAGAGCCAACACTAATTCAGGTCCCCACCATCTCCAGGACTTTTACAAAGCCTTCTGATTGGTCAATATATCTTCTTGTCAATATATCTTTTATTCACCTGCTAAAGTGATTCATCTACAGCAGAGGTGGGAAAAGTGTTGTCTCAAGGCCACATTTGGCATTCTAGGTCCTCAAGTGCAGTCTTTTGTCTAAATCCAAACTTCATAGAACAAATCCTTAATCAAAGGATTTGTTCTGTAAACCCTGAATTCAGTCAAAAGATCATAAGCAAGGATCTAGAAGGCCACATGTGGCTTCAAGACCACAAGTCCCTCCTGCTGCTCAAGAGGGCTTTTTTGGCCACATGATTTTTCTTGTTGCTAAATCGATATTCAGTCATGTCTGACTCTCTCTGATGCCATTTGGGGTTTTCTTGGCAGAAATGCTGGAGTAGTTTGTTATGTCTATCTCTACTCATTTTGCAATTGAAGAACTGAGGCAAACAGTGTTAAGTAACTTGTCCAGGATCAGACAGCTAGTAAGCATCCCAGGCCAGATGCAAACTTCAAGAAGTTCACCTGCCTGCCCACATCATGCCCATGTTCAATAAAATGCTGTAGTTCTCTGTTACCTCCAGTACCTAATAGAACTCCTCTGTTCTCCACAACTTGGTTGCATTGCACCTTTCCACAATTCTTATACATGCCTCCTCTCCACACACTCTAAGCTATACAGATCCACTCCCTGATCCTCACACGTGATGCTCCATCTCTACACCTGAATATTGGTTTTCTGGCTCTCTTTACATGAAATGATCACCCTTCTTACCTTCACCTCTAGTTGTGCTTAGTTTCCTTCAAGACTCATCTCATATACTTCCGTCTAAAGGAAGCTGCTTTGAGACATGCCAGATGCTTAAGTTTTCCTTTCTAGGTTACCTTCATTCTACTCTACATGCAGCTTCGATGTATCTAGCTATTTATATGTTTTTTTTCCTCCATTATTTGTAAAGTTGCTTGAAAGTGTAAAATGATTTTACCTTTCTTTCTATTGCCAGGCCTGGCACATAGAAAGCATTCATTAATCAATCCCTGTGGATTGATTGGTCTTGAGCCACTCTGACATGGCCTAGAGCTGAGGGGCAGGGTGGCTGAACATCATACTTATATGAAAACAAAGAGGTATCAGGTGTAGCAATGGATAAAGCACTGGGCCTAGAAGATAAGGAGGATATGAGTTCAAATATAAGCTCAGACAATACCTGTGGGACACTGGACAAGTCACTTAATCCTTATTTGCCTCAGTTCCTCACCTGTAAAATGAGAATACACTGGAAAGGGAAACAGCAATCTATTCCAGTATCATTCCCAAGAAAACTCCATGGAAATAGTCCATGGAGTCATGAAGAGTCAGATAAGACTGAAAAACTTGATATCATTGTCCTTTTGACTGGAAGAAAAAAACAATTGGAGGTATGAGTACAGACCAAGCTGGCCATATTGACTTTGAATTCTGCCTGAGTCCTCTGTCATTTGAAGATCTGCTCAAGATATGCTATTCAAATAGCTCAGGAAGGTTCCTAAATTCTCTATCTACCTTCCCCTAGCATAAGCTTAGGGAGAGAACTGGAGGATAGAAGAGGGATTTTAAATTAAGGAGTCACAGGACATATGTTCAAAAATGTCCCAGCAAGTTACACTTGTTAGTCTGTTGACCTTATGACAGTCACATGATGCCACTGAACTTCTTTTTCCTCCTAAGCAAAGAAAAGAGATAAGAATGATGACCATAGATTTTACCTTCTAAATTCTATGACCCTAGAATCAGATTATATGCTCCCATGGTAACAGAGGACAGACCTGTGGAAGCTCCATTCAAATGCATACTCCAGCCCACATCCTCCAACTCAGTATCTGTCATCAAAGCTCCCAGCCCCATCTATTGTCCTTTAACTCACCTGAGCACTTGACACCAGCATCTTCCTTATGCTTACAGTCATTCTGCCCCCAGGGCCTTGTAGGGCAATCCCACAGAGAGGACTCTTTCCCTCTGCATTGCACCTCATCCAACCAGATGGTCGCATTTCCTGGACTAAATGCAGGCTGTTCCAGAACAGTCAGAGCAGAGCCACAGCCCAGCTGCTGACAAACCACATTAGCATCTGCTAGGTCCCATGAGTTATCACATACTGTCCCCCAGGAGCCATTGTGCCAGATCTCCACTCGTCCAGAGCACGGAGTTCCTCCTCCAATGAGTCGGAGTTTATCTTTGTCTGGAAAGGAAGCAGAAGCCCCTGTTAGACTACCAGTTTGTGAGGACCTTCTGAGAGTTCCAGGTATAAAGACAGAAGAACTGAGGTACCTGTGCAAGGACCAGAGGTTGGGCAGTCAAAGACCTTCCTTTCTGTCAAAAGAAGACATTGGAAAGGGGTTGCATTAATGATAATCTTAAAATATTTGGGGGGCACTAGGTTTTCCTGTTTCAAGGCAGAATTCACAAAGATCATTTAATTTATTCCAAAATACAAAATAGCACCATCTTCATCTTTATCACATTCAATGATTTGTTGAATTCGTAGTATGAGCTATCATCTAAGTAAAAATATGTATATCAATATAAAATACTAGGTGCATGCCTTTAGCAAATTCAGAGTATAATGAGAGGGATATGTGCATGAAGTGGAGACTATAAGGAAACAGATCAAAGTAGTCAGTGGGGAGAATGAAGAAGTCTGAAGCAAAGTGAGGCTGCTTGATGAAGCAGTGCTGGACAAAAGATGCAGAAAGAGTGAATAGCCAGGGGAATGAATTTTGATGTCCTTCTTTTTGTAATAGGACAGAAAGAAGAAAAATGGGTTATATTGCCAAGAAATTTTGAAGGCTATAGGATGGAAGGGAAATGAATTTCAGTCAGATCTCATCAAACTGCTTAGAGAAGTAGGTGTCCAAGTTGTCTGCTTTAAATGAGCAGTTGAAGGTTTGAGTAGAGTAAAAATCAAGGTGAACAAGTCAATAGCCGTTTTTTAACCAATTACTCTGTGCAAGGCAATGAACAAAGCCCTGGTGATACAAAGAAAGGCAAAAAAGCAGCCCCTGCCCTCAACAAGCTCAAAGTCTAATTAGGGGGAAAAACATGAAAACAGCTTTGAACAAACATGATATATACAGGAGAAATTGGAGAAAATCAAGAGAGACAGTGCTAGCACTTAAGGGATGTGGTAGGTACAACATTAATTGGGACCTGAATGAAGCTATTAAGTGGTACAGGGGATGGAGTGCTGGGTCTGAAATCAGGAAAATCTCATCGTTCTGAGGTCAAATATGGCCTCAGACACCTACCAGCTATGTGACCCTGAGCAAGTCACTGAGTCCTATTTGCCTTAGTTTCCTCATCTGTAAAATGAGCTGGAGAAAGAAATGGCAATGACACTTTGAAAAGAAAACTCCAAAGAGTTTCATGAAGAATTGGACAGGACTGAACTGACTGAACAACAACAAGAAATGAAGCCAGGGAAGGCAAGAGAAAGAGATGAGGAAGGAGAGAATTGTAGATGTGGGGAGAAACAGTGAAAATGCAGTCAGGACATACAGTATATAGTACAAAGAATAGCAGAGATTGATGTCACTGAATTGAAGAGTATATAGAGGAAAGTAAAGTGTTATATGACTACAAAGGTAGGAAGGGACCAAGATAGAAAAGGTTTAGAATGAGATGATGTGATATTGGGATTCCAGACTAACAGGGAGCCATGAAAGTCATTGTTTGGGAATGAAGAGGTGACCCAGTCAGACGTGCTTCAGGAATATGAATGTAACAACTAAAATATCCTTCACAAAGGTTTTACCCACCAAAGGGAGGGAAAATATAAGGTGATACTTAGCTGGAATTCGTGGATTCAGTGAGAAGAAGACATAGTGCCAAAAAGTATCTTGGTGATATGGCATGTGGAGGTAAGAAAAGGCAGCTCTTGAGGAATGACTTGAATTTTTTCAGTGAAATGTGAGAGAAGGATGAGAGGGAAGGAGAGAGATTTGAGGAGGAATCAAAAAGTTTGGAAAAGTCACTATGGAATGAAAAGCAGATCAGCTCCCTGCTAAAGGAGACCCAAAAAAATGTTGAAGAAATTAACACCTTGAAAACTAGCCTAACTCAATTGGCAAAAGAGGCTCAAAAAGCCAATGAGGAGAAGAATGCTTTCAAAAGCAGAATTAGCCAAATGGAAAAGGAGATTCAAAAGCTCACTGAAGAAAATAGTTCTTTCAAAACTAGAATGGCACAGATGGAGGCTAAGGACTTTGCGAGAAAGCATGATATCACAGAACAAAGAGAGAAGAATGGAAAAATGGAAGATAATGTGAAATATCTCATTGGAAAAACAACTGACCCGGAAAATAGATTCAGGAGAGACAATTTTAAAAAAAGTCACTATGGAGAGGGAGTTAGTTAATCAATTAAGGAGGCATTAAAGTATTCACATGCTACAGTGAGGACTTGTTAAGATTATGTAACATTGCAATGAACTCAGTCAGCATGATTTCATGATTTTCTCCAGTTTCATTCAGGTTTCCCTGAGTAGGAGCAAAGGCAGTGGTTAGTGAGAATAATAAACTAGGACTAAGACTTGGAAGGGCAAGTTTGGATAAAGAAAACGGGACAAGAGACTCATTAAAAGAGGGTAGACTGACCTATGAATCAGAAATCAAGGAACCACCAAGAAAGCAAGGAGGAGAGTATAGCCAGGACAGTGATAATGACCTTGGAAACAGCTGAGGAGTAAAAGTCATGGTGAAGATGAAGAGTAGACTTAGGAGGTTGCAAAGCAATGAGAGAGTTGTAATGACCATCAATTATGATCATAAAAAGGAATTTCAGAGTTCACAAATATGTAAGTGGAAGACTTGTAGGTGATAGCAAGATCAAGGGTATGACCACTTTTTGAGTCCCCAAGACACATGGAGGTATTTGAAAATGAAAAAGGTGAAGAACTGGGAGGTCAATGTGTTTGGAGGACTATTTAATGTCCTGCTATGAGTACAGGAATTGTGGTGGAAAGGAAAATTGACCCAGAACTTGTTCATATCAAGGTTTTAGTTAGCTAAAATAAAAAATATGAGGTCTTTGTCATATAACTCCTACCAACTGAAGTCACTTCCACTGTTTACTTGGATGGATTAAAATGAATTTTGGTCAAAATCTTGTACACAGATTGAATTCACTTGGACTAAAAAATAATCCCATTAAAAAGGAGTCAAACAGAAGAGACAGATGGTAGTTACCTTCACATGTGATAAGGGCTTCTTCTCCCTGCTGGCAAGAATTCTGGTCCCAAGATTGAGAAGGACAATGCCAGAGGAAGGATTCTTGACCTTGACAGTTGATTTCATCTATCCACCGGGGAAGCAAACTTTTGGGGGGGCTCAACTGCACTTCAATACGTCCCTTTGCACCACAACTCAGGTGTCTGCAAATGACTGATACAGTATTGTCGTCCATGGAGTTGGAGCAAACACTACCCCATGTTCCATTGTAGAAAATCTCTAGCCACCCAGAGCACTTATCATCCCCATTCACCAACCTGAGATCCAGGGATTCTGTAAGTGGAGGGGAAAGTAAGGTACAATCAGAGGAGACATCTGTACTCATATTCTCTAGGTCTCTTCCCCTTGTAAATTGTATTCAGTTCTCTGGCTTTCCTGGGAAGTCTCCACTGGATAGACACACACTTCACATCTTTTTCCAGAATTACTTATGCTGTAGTTCTAAACATTTCTCAATGTCTTGTCTCCCAAATTGATAAAGACAAGAATGCCTTGACTTTGATTTCACTACCCTTTTTCAAAGTTTCAAAATCAGTGCACCATCAAGCAAAACAAATCTACAGACACATAGTATACACCTATTCTGTAAAAAGCACTCTAATAGGACATGAAAGTATAAGGAACACACACACACACACACACACACATACACACATACACACACACACACATTTTCATAAAGAGGAGATCCACCTATACAATTGTAGGAAATGAATAAAATCACCCTTCAGATAAGAGGCCTTGCCCTGAAATTGAACTCTAGGGAGAGCTCTGCTTGGAACAGGAATTCAAATTAATTGCCCATGCTCTGGCAGAGTTGAGCTGTGTGTGGCCCAGACCTGAGCAGAGGACTCCTGCATCCTCTTTGTGTCTGCAGTCATGCTGACCCCAGTGGAGGGAAGGGCACTCCCCTAGGTGGGATTCATTTCCAGAGCAGCTAAGCTCATCCAACCAGATGGGCCCTGATCCTTGTCCAAAGTGAGCAGAGACCATGACTTTGAGGGCCACTCCACAGCCCAGCTGCCTGCACACCACATGAGCATCACTCAGGTCCCAAGAATCATCACAGATGGTCCCCCAGGTCCCATTGTAATAGACTTCAACTCTTCCAGAGCAGGGACCTCTTCCATTCATCACACGAACCTGTCCATTTTCTACAAGGAGAAATTCAAATTAATTGCCCATTTTCCCAAGAAAAGAAAACAGTTTATTCAAATTGTTCAATTTTCTTTCTTACCTGAAAATAGGACAGGTGCATTTTTCTGGTCAGAAAGTGAATTGTTGAATGTGAAGGACTGTGTCTGGTTTCCTGCAAAAAAGCACACACAGCTTAAATCTGGAGCTGGAAGTTTTAAGCTGGGAGGGGATAAGTGAAGCAAATATGTACCAAAGGTAATTATATGAGAGAGGGAGAAGGTTAGCACTTTGGAGAAAAGACAGGTTGTGAGGAAGGAACAAAGTGATATCCCAGTCTAAGAAGCCATGTTTTGGCTCTACCAAGTCAAATAAAATTGTTCTCTTTGACAGTTTTATTGTTCCACTCCCCCAGTTCAAACCATACCCTCCATATACAAAGGGCCCTAAAAAGTTTGTGACCTTCCATGAGGAGGAGCTTCTGAGAGAAAGGTTGCAACACTTGTCACTGATCATTCCTCATCAGGCTTTGATCACCTTCTTCTAGGTCTAACATCTATGAACTGTTTAGGGCAACTTCCCCTACCATATTTCTGCCACCATCATATGTCTAAAAAGAAGAGCAGGGAATAGAACCAAGATGGCAGAGTAGAGGGATGGGCCTCCTATAACTCTCCCCCCATAGCCCACAAAATGCCTGTAAAAATGACTTTAAACAAATTCTACAGCAGCAGAAGCCACAAAGTAATAGAGTGAAACAGATTTCCAGCCCAAGAGAGGCTAGAAAGCCAACAAGAAAGGTCTATCACACTAGACTCAGAGAAGAATGCAGCTCAGTCTTGGTCGCACTGAATAGCATGGACCAGATGGGAGCAGGCTTCAGCACATGGAATCACGGGTAGTAACTGTGGCTCCCAAATTTCTCAACCCACAAATGCCAATGATAGCTTGGGAAATCAGTAAGAAAGATCTTTCACCTGGGTAAGAGGGGAGCATGATCCAGTCCCAGCCCCAGCTTCAGGGGGGCAGTAGCTACTGCAATATTTTCCATGGAGGAATCAAGCATTGAGCTGAGTCTCAGTCCTGAGTGGTGGTCCTGAGGTGAAGAAGAGTGCTGGCGTGGTGAAGCTAGAGGCAGTTTTGGAGAGGGAACTTTTCTCACAGTTCCAGGACAGAAAAGAGTGCCTTTGATTGCTTACAGACCAGAGCACAGGACAGAAGAGGATTAAATTCCTCTCCCTTGACTGTGCAACCTTGGAAGAACTGAGAACTTACAGGTCCCTAGAGATATCTCAGTGAACAGCTTCACAAAACCTCTGAAGTCTAGGGTAGTGTACCTGCCACTTGACAAGGGACTCAAAAGTCAAGTAACTGGATGGAAAAATGCCCAAAAAGGGTAAAAAATAAGACTATAGAAGGTTATTTGCTTGGTGAAAAGTTAATTTCTCTCATCCTTTTAGATGAGGAAGAGCAAAGCATAGCATCAGAGGAAGACAATAAGGTAAAGGCTTCTGCATCCAAAGCCTCCAAAAAAATATGCAATGGTCTCACACAATGGAAGAACTCAAAAAGGATTTTGGAAATAAAGTAAGACAGGTGGATGAAAAATTTGGAAAAGAAATGTGAGCAATGCAAGAAAATCATGAAAAGTGAGTCAACAGCTTGCTAAAGGAGACCCCAAAAATGCTGAAGAAAATAGCACCATTAAAAATAGACTAACCCAAATGGTAAAAGTGGTCCAAAAAACCAAAGAGGAAAAAATTACTATAAAAAGCAGAATTGGCCAAATGGAAAATGAGGTTCAAAAGCTCACTGAAGAAAATAGTTCTTTAAAAATTAGAAGGGGGGGGGGGGGGCGGAGCCAAGATGGCGGAGTAGAAAGATGCACATACACACAGCTCTGAACCCACAACCCATAGAACGGCTACAGGGAAGTAACTCACGACGAATTCTGCACCCAGAGGCCACGGAATATTGGAGCGAGGGAGATTTCTGTTCTGGAGAGACCTGCAAACCTCTCGCGGGGGGTCCTTCACGCTGCAGACTGGGCGCCGGGACTGGGAGCTGAGTGCAGCCCTGCCGCGGCCGTGGCACCAAGAGTAAAAGATCCAAGCGGGCTTCAGGGACGGGATCTCCAGCGGCCACGCGGGTCCCTCCACCCACAGAGGGACCTGCAAACCTCTCACAAAAGGTCCATCGCGCTGCAGATGCGGAGCCCAGCCCAGACCTGCTGCGGCCGGGGCCGTGAAACCGAGAGATACAGATCCCAGCAGGCTTCAGGGATGGGATCTGCAGCAGCCGCACAAGTCCCTCCACCCACAGGTGACGGGGGTCGGTGAGAGAGTCTCTTTGGCAGGTCGGGAGGGAAGTGGGGTGCCCCCATAATTCAGGCCCCCCCGGGAGGTAGAAGCTGAGAGGCGGCTGCAGACCAGGGCTCCCCAAGCGGGCGGGAGCATGGATCCATTGTGGAAGGTCTGTGCATAAACTCCCTGAGGGAGGTGGCCCTGCCCCCACCTGACCACCTGAACTTAATCTCACACTGAATAGCAGCCCTGCCCACGCCAAAAGCCCTAAGGCTGGAAGCAGCATTTGAATCTCAGACCCCAAACGCTGGCTGGGAGGATCAGGAAGCGTGGTGGGTGTGAGGAGAATATTCAGAGGTCAAGTAACTGGCTGGGAAAATGCCCAGAAAAGGGAAAAGAAATAAGACTATAGAAGGCTACTTTCTTGGAGAACAGGCATTTCCTCCCTTCCTTTCTGATGAGGAAGAACAATGCTTACCATCAGGCAAAGACACAGAAATCAAGGCTTCTGTGTCCCAGCCCACCCAATGGGCTCAGGCCATGGAAGAGCTCAAAAAGAATTTTGAAAACCAAGTTAGAGAGGTGGAGGAAAAACTGGGAAGAGAAATGAGAGAGATGAAAGAAAAGCATGAAAAGCAGATCAGCTCCCTGCTAAAGGAGACCCAAAAAAATGTTGAAGAAATTAACACCTTGAAAACTAGCCTAACTCAATTGGCAAAAGAGGTTCAAAAAGCCAAAGAGGAGAAGAATGCTTTCAAAAGCAGAATTAGCCAAATGGAAAAGGAGATTCAAAAGCTCACTGAAGAAAATAGTTCTTTCAAAATTAATATGGCACAGATGGAGGCTAATGACTTTTATAGGAAACCAAGAAATCACAAAACAAAACCAAAAGAATGAAAAAATGGAAGATAATGTGAAATATCTCATTGGAAAAACAACTGACATGGAAAATAGATCCAGGAGAGACAATTTAAAAATTATGGGACTACCTGAAAGCCATGATCAAAAAAAGAGTCTAGACATCATCTTTCATGAAATTATCAAGGAAAACTGCCCTGAGATTCTAGAACCAGAGGGCAAAATAAATATTCAAGGAATCCACAGAACACCGCCTGAAAGAGATCCAAAAAGAGAAACTCCTAGGAACATTGTGGCCAAATATCAGAGTTCCCAGGTCAAGGAGAAAATATTGCAAGCAGCTAGAAAGAAACAATTCAAGTATTGTGGAAATACAATCAGGATAACACAAGATCTAGCAGCCTCTACATTAAGGGATAGAAGGGCATGGAATAGGATATTCCAGAAGTCAAAGGAACTAGGACTAAAACCAAGAATCACCTATCCAGCAAAACTGAGTATAATACTTCAGGGGAAAAATTGGTCTTTCAATGAAATGGAGGATTTTTCAAATATTCTTGATGAAAAGACCAGAGCTGAAAAGAAAATTTGACTTTCAAACACAAGAATGAAGAGAACCATGAAAAGGTGAATAGCAAAGAGAAGTCATAAGGGACTTACTAAAGCTGAACTGTTTATATTCCTACATGGAAAGACAATATTTGTAACTCTTGAAACATTTCAGTATCTGGGTACTGGGTGGAAGTACACACACACACATGCACAGACGCACACATACATAGAGACAGAGTGCACAGAGTGAATTGAAGAGGATGGGATCATATCTTAAAAAAAAATGAAATCAAGCAGTGAGAGAGAAATATATTGGGAGGAGAAAGGGAGAAATTGAATGGGGCAAATTATCTCTCATAAAAGAGGCAAGCAAAAGACTCATTAGTGGAGGGATAAGGAGGGGAGGTGAGAGAAAAACATGAAGCCTACTCTCATCACATTCCACTAAAGGAAAGAATAAAATGCACACTCATTTTGGTAGGAAAACCTATCTCACAATACAGGAAAGTGGGGGATAAGGGGACAAGCAGGGTTGGGGGGATGATAGAAGGGAGGGCATGGGGAGGAGAGGCAATTCGAGGTCGACACTCATGGGGAGGGATAGGATCAAAAGAGAATACAAGTAATGGGGGACAGGATAGGATGGAGGGAAATATAGTTAGTCCTATACAACACAACTATTATGGAAGTCATTTGCAAAACTACACAGATTTGGCCTATATTGAATTGCTTGCCTTCCAAAGGGAAGGGGTGGAGAGGGAGGGAGGTAAAGAAGTTGGAACTCAAAGTGTTAGGATCAACTGTCGAGTAATGTTCTTGCCACTAGGAAATAAAAAGTACAGGTAAAGGGGTATAGAAAGCTATCTGGCCCTACAGGACAAAAGAGAAGACGGAGACAAGGGCAGAGAGGGGTGATAGAAGAGAGAGCAGATTGGTCATAGGGGTAATTAGAATGCTTGGTGTTTGGGGGGGGAGGGGATAAAAGGGGAGAAAATTTGTAACCCAAAATTTTGTGAAAATGAATGTTAAAAGTTAAATAAATAAATTTAATTGATTAAAAAAATAAAAATTAGAATGGAACAGATGGAAGTAATGGCTTTATGAGAAACGAAGAAATTTTAAAACAAAATCAAAAGAATGAAAAAATAGAAGACAATGTGAAGTAACTCATTAGAAAAACAACTGACCTGGAAAATACATCCAGGAGAGAGAATTAAAAAATTGTTGGTCTACCTCAAAACCATGATCAAAAAAAGAATCTAGACGCCATCTTCCAAGAAATTATCAAAGAAAACCACCTTGATATTCTAGAACCAGAGAGTAAAACAGAAATTGAAAGAATTCACTGATCACCTCCTGAAATAGATCCCAGAAAGAAACTACTGGGAATATTGTAACCAAATTCCAGAGTTCTCAATTCCAGGAGAGAATATTATAAGCAGCCAGAAAGAAACAATTCAAGTATTGTGGAAATACAATCAGGATAACACAGGATTTAGCAGTTTCTACAATAAGGGATCGAAAGGCTTTAAATATGATATTCCAGAGGTCAAAGGAAATAGGATTAAAACCAAGAATCACTTACCCAGCAAAACTGAGTATAATAGTTCAGGGGAATGGAATTTCAATGAAATAGAGAATTTCTAAGCATTCTTGTTGAAAAGATCAGAACTGAATAGAAAATTTGACTCTAAAATACAAGAATCAAGAGAAACATGAAAAGGTAAACAGGAAAGAGAAGCCTTAAGGAACATATTAAAGGTGAATTATTTACATTCCTTCATGAAAAGATGTTATTTGTAACTCATGAGACCTTTTCCAGTATTAAGGTAGTTAGAGGGAATATGTATGTGTGTGTATGCATACATGTGTACATAGATAGATAGATAGATAGATAGATAGATAGATAGATAGATAGATAGATAGATAGATAGATATACATATATATGTACATATGAATATGTGTGTGTAGGTATTTATGGGCATGCATGGGTATATGTTATAAATATGTAGGTTTATATGTGTACATGAGTGTGTGTTTGTATGTATGTAAATATACATAGTCAGAGGGTACAGAGTGAGTTGAATATGAAGGGAGGATACCCAAAAATATAAAATTTACTATTGAGTGGAATGTACTAGGAGCAAGCTAAAGGGAGAGGCAGAATGTAGCAAATCATCTCACATAAAAGAGGAGAAAAAATAGTTTTTACAATGGAGGGAAAGAGGGGGTAAATGAAAGAAAATAAGTGAGCCTTACTTTCATCGGATTTGTCTTAAGGAGGGAATAACACACACCCAATTGGGTACAGAAATCTATTTTGCTCTGCAGGAAGGCAAGGTAGAAGGGGATAAAAGAGGGAAGATAATAGAAGGGGCAGCAAATTGGGGAAATGGTCATCAAAAGCAAACAATATTGTAGGAGGACAGGTCAAGGAAGAGAATGAAATCAATGGAGGGCACGATAGCATAGAGGGAAATTTGGTTAGTCCTTTGCAATATAACTACTACAGAAGTGTTTTCCATTGTCACACGTATATGACCTATATTGAATGCTTGTTTTCTCATTGAGGGTGGGTGGAGAGGGTGGAAAGAAGAGAATATGGAGCTGAAAACTTTAATAATAAATGTTAAAAATTATTTTAGTATGCAACTGGAAAATAAGATATTCATGCAATGGGGTATAGAAATCTATTTTGTCCTACAGGAAAAATAGAGGAGAAGGGGATGGAAGAAGACGGGGTAATAGAAGCGAGGACAGATGTGGTACATGCTGTCATGGGGTAGGGGGTAGAGAGAAATAGGGAGAAAATTTTGAATTCAAATTCTTGAGGAAGTGAATGTTGAGAACTGAAAAATAAATGTATATTTTAAAAAAGAGAAGAGCAAGAGCTTTTTTTTTTTTTTTTTACTTGAAATACAGGAATTTGTTTTAAAATATATTGGTAAACATTGCTTAGGGTAGGGAGAATTGAGGCAGGGAGAAAATGTGGACCTAAAATTTTTTTTTAAATACATGTAAAAATTGCCTTTACATGTAATTAGAAAAAATATTGTTTTTTTAAATAAATGAAATATATTGATAACTATATTTAAATATAATTTGTTTCTTATTTGTGAAAGGAAAGCCCCACCTGCAGCAAGGACTGATATGTAGAGATGCCTGTGTGTGTTGAGACAATATGTGAACAAAGTTCTGTCCCTCCCTTATGTGGCATAGAGGTGTCATTATGTGCCTCAAAGTAAGGAGGAATAGACATCTCTAGCCCTCTTCTCTGCCTCTTATAGTTCAGGCATTTCTATAGTGTCCAAATCTTCGTGCCCCCATTTAGAGTTTTCTTGACAAAGACGCTAGAGTACTTTTCCACTTCCTTCTCCAGAACATTTTACAGATAACGAAACTGAATCAAACAGGGTTAAGTGACATGCCTAGGGACATGCAGCTAGTAAATGTCTGAGGTTAAATTTGAGCTCAGGCATTCCTGACTCCTGGCCCTGAACTCTATTCACTGTATCACCTAGCTGACTCTCTACCTAACTTGTCTCGCAGCCCTTCCCCAAGTGAGACTCTAATTCCCACAAAGAGGGAAAGCAGGAGTTTGGGGCCAGAGGCTGCTCTGCTCTCCTCAGAGAGAAAGGGTACCAGGCTAGAATTATTTTTATCTGCTCCCTTAAACTTTTTTAGTCTAGAAGGACCACAATCTGGTTCAATCTAACTTCTCATTGTTCTGACATCAATTGGAGGGGAAGATCAAGTAAAAAGAAGTAGTCCCGAGGATACCCCAAAGGAAGTAAAGATAAAGACCTAGATAAAGTCAAGAGTCTCTGCTCTAGAAGGATAAGTATCTGTGTTGGACTAGCTAGATATGAATTTCTTCTTTCCACAGATCAACAGAGAAAAGGTTAAGGTTTTAAGATAGTAGGCACCTAATAAGTGCTAGTAGATTGATTTTCCTAATTAACTGAGAAAAAAGTAAACAAAAATAGACACCATTCACTTTTGCACATCACTAGAAATGACTTCTCAAGATGATAGTAATGTAGCACAGCACAACTAAAACAAGCATCACCTAATTCTAAACTATTTCTAAATTTCTCTCCTGCTCCCTGGGACTTTCTTACTGAGGACATTGGAATAGTAAGTGGTATTAGGAATTGAGTGAACTGACTCCATCTTGTGGCTCAGTTCTAGAGTTAGCTCATTTCTCTTTCTATTCACTTATAGGTCTAGTCCAATTTCTATCCCGTGAGAAAATGTTATGCAATAGTGAGAATGGGAAGAAAACATTATTGCATATTTTGAACCTAGTCCTGCATACCTGAAAAGTGGACCATCTCTACATGATGTCTAACAAAGGATAGAGGTGATGCTGACTAGAAACCCAATCAGATCCAAAGACTGATGGAAGGAATTTTCTCACAAGCAACCTATAAGTTTTATCTGAAAACTGGCCCAGTACTGTTCAATCAGGAATTGTTTCTATGTTCTTTTGGTTGAATACAGACATTGGCAGGGATAAGAGGCAGTTGGAAACCTCTTTTTGTGATTTCAGGGAACTATAAATATTTTTTCTCCCCTTTGCAACTTCAAAAGCCTCCAATCTTTCCTCCAATTAGAAATCAGATAACCTAATAATTGATGGGTGTAGATGCTTCTATCCTTTTCCTTCCTGCACACATCAATCCTTTCACTGGTCCATCATCTAAAGATATGCCTTGAGTCTGAATTAGGGGTTTTCCTTCACTAACCTGAGCAGACCACAGAGGCAACTTTTCCTGTGGAACATGGAGAAGTGCCCAGGATAGTCACAGAACAATTCCATAAATGAGACTCAGTCCCTGTGCAATAAAATGTGTCCCCTATGATCTGGACATTTCCTCTACCAAAATGTACTTCTTCTGGAGGCTTCATGGCAACTCCACAGTGGAGTTGACGGCAGAGAACGTTGGCATCTGCCAGGTCCCAGTGGGAGTCACAAAGAGTCTTCCAGGTCCCCAAAACTTGGATCTCCACTCTTCCTTCACATTGGGAGCTTCCATCCATCAGTTGAAAGTCTGTGTACCCTGGAGAGAAGAAGACAGGGCTTCAGAAAAGTCCTTGTGACTTTCTAATCTCAGGATCAAGTGCAATGTGGGAACAAGATAAAAGCATTATGTAAGATTTACTTGAACAAATGACTTCAACATCCATACTGTGACTGCATTTTCCCTGTGGGAGTGGTACTGTGGGGCACAATGACAGAAGTGGTTCATTTCCATTACACTGGAATTCTTTATCCCAGATGTATTCATTTCCTCTTCCAAAATGAGCTCTTTTCATGATGGAGGCTGCAGTCCCACATTCTAACTCAGCACAGATGACTTGGGCAGTAGAAAGAGTAAAATTCCAATCACACACAGTTTTCCATTTTGTTTCAGAATAAACTTCTACCCTTCCTTTACAGGGGCTATCCCCTCCAACCAACTTGACAAATCCTGGAAAGACAAGAAAGAACTCCAGTGATTGACCCTGTACACCAAGATTTCCCTGATAAGGAAAGAAACACAATTAACTATGTGACTCTGTCACAAGCAGAAGAAGCAAAAGAATTTTTCTTAACTGAACATATGACAGCTAATACTTTAAAAGCATGTTGACTATGATTAAACCTGAAATAAACCTGAAGGTGCTTAATTCCTGGAACTCTTTGGGAAAGCATGTCTGAGAGATGTAGCAAAATACAGTCCTGCTACTCTTTCAGGCAGGGGAGAGTCAGATGGAAACAGCAGAAGGAATGGATGTGTCTCACTCAGAGAGAATTAGACTCATATGATATCCCACCATTAGAGAAGTAACCATCTCTTCTACCCCAAGAACCTGGGTAGTCTTAGCAGATTTTTTTCTTTTTTTCTTTTGCTTTCCTTTATATTTTTATTAATTTGTTTATTTTTAGTTTTCAACCTTCATTTCCACAAAATTTTGAGTTCTAAATTTTCTCCCCATCTCTCCCCTACCCCCATCCCAAGATGGCATTCATTCCAATTACCCTTTCACCCAATCACCCCTCACTTCAATTATCTGCTTCTCCTTCTATTTTAGATTTTTATATCCTACTTCCTGTGTATTTTATTTCCCAGTTGCATGCAAAAACAATTTTTAGCATTCATTTGTAAAACCTTGAGTTCAAGATTCTCTCCCATCTTCCCTCCCCACCAACCCTCAATGAGAAGGCAAGAAATTCAACTATGTTACACATGTGTAGTCTTGAAAAACACTTCCATAATAGTAATGCTTTGAAAGATTAACTATATTTCACTCCACCCTATTCCACCCACCCCCTCTTATTCTATTCTCTCCTTTAGTCCTGTCCTTCCTTAAAAGTATTTGCTTTTGATTATCACCTCCCCCAATTTGCCATCACTACTGTCATTCCCCTTCTCTTCTCCTCTTCCCTCATACTTTTCTATAGGGTGAGGTAGATTTCCATACCCAATTGAGTATGTCATTCTCTCCTTAAGCTAAATCCAATGACAGCAACATTCACTCATTCCCTCTCACCTCCCCCCTCTTCCCTTCCAATGTAAAAGCTTTTTTTTGCTTCTTTTATGTGAGTTTATCCCATTCTACCTTTCTCTTTCTCTTTCTCTCAATATATTCCTCTCTCACCCCTTCATTTTATATTTTAGATATAATCCCTTCATATTCAACTCACCCAAGTACCTATGTCAATATGTGTATATGTATGCATGTATATACACATATACATATATGTATTTTCCCACCAACTGCCATAATACTAGGAAAGGTCTATTGAGTTACAAATATCATCTTTCCATGTGGAAATTTAAACAGTTTAATTTAATAAATCTCTTATTATTTCTCTTTCCTATTTAACTTTTCATGCTTCTATTGAGTCTTGTATTTGAAAGGCAAATTTTCTACTCAGCTCTGGTCTTCTCATCAAGAATGCTTTAAGATACTCTATTTAATTGAACGTCCATTTTTCCTCTGAATGATTTGTTCATTTTTGCTGGGTAGTTTATTCTTGGTTTTAATCCTACCTCCTTTGACCTACAGAATGTCATATTCCAAGTCCTCTGTTCCCTTAATATAGAAGCTGCTAAATCTTGTGTTATCCCAATTGTGTTTCCACAGTATTTGAATTCTTTCTATCTGGCTCCATGTAATATTTTCTCCTGGACCTCAGAACTCAGGAATTTGGCTATATTTGTAGGAGTTTTTCTTTCAGAAGCTCTTTCAAGAAGTGACGGGTGGATTCTTTCAGTATCTATTTTGTCCTCTGGTCTAGGATATCAGGGCAGTTTTCCTTGATAATTTCCTGAAAAATGATATCTAGGCTCTTTTTTAAATCATGTAGCCTAATAATTTCAGGCAGCCTAATAATTTTTAAATTATCTTTCCCGTATCCATTTTCTAGGTCAATTGTTATTCCAAAGAAATGTTTCATGTTGTCTTCTATTTTTTCATTCTTTTGGTTTTGTTTTATAATTTCCTGATTTCTCATTGATTTATTAGCTTCCATTTGCTCTATCTTGATTTTGAAGGAATTACTTCCTTCAGTTAGCTCTTGAACTTCCTTTTACATTAGTCTCTTTCTGCTTTTTAAGGCATTCTTCTCCTCATTGACTTTTTGGACCTCTTTTGCCATTTGGGTTAGTGTATGTTCTAAGGTATTATTTTCTTCTCTATTTTTTGCATCTCCATTAGCAAGCTGTTGACTCATTTTTCATGATATTTGTTCATCATTCTCATTTCTCTTCCCAATTTTTCCTCTACATGTCATTTAATTTTCAAACTACTTTTTGAGCTCTTCCATGGACTGAGACCAATTCATACATTTTGTGGAGGCTTAGGATGTAGAAGCTTTGACTTTTTTGTCTACTTCTGGTTGTATGTTTTGATCTTCTTTGTCACCAAAGTAAGATTCTATATTCAGAAGGTCTTTTTTTGGTTTGCTTATTTTCCTAGCTACATACTTGACCTTTCTAACTCTTTGTAAAGGTGGGACTCTGCTTCAAGTGTGGAGGGTGTACTGATCCAAATTTCCCAGCTCTTGTACGGCTGTTTTCAGAGATTCTTGTAGGGACCTATAAATTTTCAGTTCTTCCAAGATGGCATAATCTAAATAAAGATGTTTACTTCTCTCCTGGCCAGTGTTCTGGTCTCTGAGTTACCACAAATACTCTTTTTTGCCTTGCAAATGTGAGAAAATTTTCTCTCCAATGCTGCTACAAGCTCTGCTGCACCAGTGCTACTCTGTCATTTTGTGGGTTCTGCTCCTCTAAAATTTGTTTGAAGTCATTTTTACAAGTATTTGGAAGGGTTTGGGGGAGAGCTCAAGCAATTCCCTGCAATTACTCTGCCATCTTGGCTCTGCCCTCCAGGTATTCTTTTCTTTTTAATTTTCAGCAGTTTTATTCATCTTTTCTCTTCCTTTATTTCAGATAAGGCATGTTTAGAGGATCCTTATTTCAGTTACTTTGAGATCTTTATAAACTGTTTATGAAATGCCCAAGGTTGTTTCTGGAATTTTGCACTTCATATTTCAAGTACAATTTCCATGTTTTTCCATGGTTAATTTCCAGCTACTTCTAGAATATTTGAGAACTATAACTCAGGTGCAAAGAAATAAGTGTATTTAACAAACATTCCTATAACTTTGTGCTAAGCCATGGGGGCCCACCACCAAAATAAGAAATAAGGGAAGAAGAAGAAAAAACAACTTGTTCATTTGAAATACAAATGCCAATATGAAGAAGTTCAATGTACATATATAGATTGGTGAATTGCAGGGCCAGGCCAGTATTATTCTGGCACACGCACACACACACACACACACACACACACACACACACACACACACACACATAGTCATATACATAGAGAGAGAAAGACAGAGAGAAACAGAGACATAGACAGAAGGACAGAGACTGAGCAGAGACATAGACAGAAAGAAAGAGACAGAGAGAGATATAAACAGAGAACGACAAAGGCAGAGACACAGAAACATAGATAAAGACAGAGAAGTAAAAAGACAGAGACAGAGTAGGAGAGAATGAGAGACAAAGAAAAGGATGAGAGAGAGACAGATCAACAAGTGCCATTTCTGCTGACTTGGAAGGGAAGTGATCACTTCTGTCAACGAGACTGTTTAATGAATTGGTAGTCCTATGTACGAACCATTCTCCTCAGTGTGTGAGTCTGGAACAAGCCCAGAATACTAGACCTGGGGAAGCTCCATTTAGATACACACTCTAGCCCTATGTCCTCCAGCTTAATATCTGTTCGCAGAGCTCCCAACCCCATCTTGTGTCCTTTACACTCACCTGAGCACACAACACCAGCATCCTCGGTATGATAACAGTTACTCTTACCCCAGGGATCTGCACGGCAATCCCACAGAAAGGACTCCCTCCCTGTGCACTTCACTTCATCCAACCAGATGGTTCCACTTCCTGGGCCAAATACAGCCTTTTCCAGGGCAGCCAAAGCAGATCCACAGCCCAGCTGCCGACAAACCACATTAGCATCTGCTAGGTCCCAGGAGTCATCACATACTGTCCCCCAAGAGCCTTTATGCCAGATCTCCACTCGTCCAGAGCATCGGGTCTCTCCTCCACTGAGTCGGATTTTGTCTTTATCTGGAAAAAAAAAAAACAACAACACCAGCTGTTAAAGTCCCAGATAGAAGTGAAGAACCTCTGATTGCCCTGGGTACAGATAAGGAGGAACTGAGATACCTGTGCAGTGACTGGAGGTTGGGGAGTCAATTTTCTTCTTTCTATATCATGTTCATACAAAGCTGTTTTCATTTTGCCTACCCCATTAGACTTTGAGCTCTTTGAAAGCAGGTATGGCTTTCCTGAATTTCTTGGTGTCACCAGGGCTTAGTATAGTGCCTGACACAAAGTACTTGCTTTAAAAATGGTCACTGACTTTGTATAAACAAGCTATACGCAAGACAGATTGGACACCTTTGAAAAGGCATAGTCAATATGGTGGAGTAAGGCAAGGACTCACCCAACCTCTCCCAAACTCCAAACAACTTTAACTAGTGCCTCAAAATAAACTCTGGTGTGGTAAAGCCAACAAAATCCCTGGGCAAAAGAATATTCCAGCCCAAGACAATTTTGAAAGGTTGCCAGGAACGTTCTGTCTCAAGGGAAAGAGGGGAATGCAGTGCAATGCATGCCACACCTGCAAGTGAGGCCCCAAGCCCTTGCACAAGGGAGCAAGTAATAGGCCACACCCCACACTAGCCAGCAACAGACCTTGGGGACAACTGAATTTGTGGCACTGTCTTACAGAGCTCTCAACTCACAGACAATAAGGTGTCAGACAAGTGGTGAGAAAGAGACTACAAGGGATACTTTCCTGGCACTGGGTGCAGGACACAATTACTTTGTCCGTACTCAGTTCCAGGTCACAGTATTAGGGCAAGAAAAAGCACTTGAACATTAGAGAGCCCAGCCACAGGGGGCCAGGACTTTAGTCAGAATTCGGGGGCAGAAAACAGTAATTGTGGTAATGTGCAGTCCACAGTACAGGTTAGGAGAGCAGTGATGTTTCAAACAGTGTCCCCTCTACCATGGGAGCAGAGACCAACATTAACATAGAGTTAAACATAAGGAAATAAGCTGAAAAATTATCAAGCATCTATTTAAAAAGCGCATATAGCAGAGTGGATTAAAAACCAGAATTCTACAATATGTTGTTTACACAAAACAGACTTGAAGAAGAGAGTTGTATGCAGAGTAAAGGTATAAGGCTGGAGCAGAATCTGTTATGTTTTAGCTGAAGTTTAAAAAAAAGCAAGTGTAGCAATCAAGATCTCAGACAAAGCAAAAGCAAAAATAGATCTAATTAAATGAGATAATCAAGGAAATTGCTTCTTGTTAAAAGGTATCAGAGACAATAAATTCATATCATTACGAAACATATCTTCACCAAATGGCATAGCATCCAAATTCTTCAAGGAAAAGTTAAATGAATTACAAGAAGAAATAGACAATAAAACTATACTAATGGGGTACCTCAAGTTTCCCTCTCAGAATTATTTAAATCTAACCAAAAAAACAAGCAAGAAAGAAGTTAAGACATTGAAAGGGATGTTAGAAAAGTTAGATGTGATATACATTTTTCTCAGCAGTACATGATATCAACAGAAAAGAATGATCATGTATTAGGCCATAAAACATCAGAACCAAATGCTGAAAACCACATATATTAAATGCATTATTTTCAAATCATAATGCAATAAAATCATATTCAATAAAGAGACATGGGAACATGGATTGAAAATTAATTGGAAACTAAATAACATAATCCAAAATCATGATTAGACACAGTAAATAATTCCATTAAAGAGAATGACAATGAGACAATATATCAAAATTAAAGGGATGCAGACAAATCAGTACTTAGGGAACAATTTGTATCTCTAAAGGCTTACATCAACAAAACAGAGAAAGAACAAATCAATGAAGGGGACAAATAACCAAAAAAAACTGGAAAGGAAGTCAAATTAAAATCAACAATAAAATACTTAGTTGTAAATCTTGAAAACCAAAGGACAGCTGAATAACGCTGATGACAAAAAAACCATTGAACTATTAAAAAAAAAAACCTAGGAGTTGGTTTTATGGGGTTGGGGGAAGTGAAACAGATAAAATCTTTGGTTGATTGGACTTTAAAATTAAGAATAAAATTCAATTACCATTATCAAAAATTAAAAGGTTGAATTCACCTCCAAAGGAAAGTTATAACAGTCATTAGGAGCTATTTTTCCCAATTATATCACAATGAGTCAGGTGAATCTAGGTGAAACTGATGAATATGCAGAAAAATCCCACAGATTAACAGAAGATGAAGTAGAATACTTAAATTATCCTATTTAGGAAAAAAGAAATTGAACACGTTATCACTGAGAGCCTTTAAAAAAAATTCCCAGGATAAACAAGAAGTCTTTCCAAAAAGACTGGGGCAAAACAAGGATGTCTGTTATTACCATAGCTATTCAATATGGAACTGGAAACTATAGATTCAACAATAAGAAAAGAAAAAGAAATTGAAGAAATGAGAATAAGCAAAGAAGGAACAAAGCTATCACTCTCTGCAGATGATATGATGGTATATTTAGAGAATCCTAAAGAATTAAGTAAGAAACAATGTGAAATTATAAACAACTGTGTCAAAGTTTCAGGTTATAAAATAAACCCACATAAATCATTAGCATTCCTATATCTTACCAAGAAAGCCCAAAAGCAAGAGATAGAAAGAGAAATTCCATTGAAAGTTATAGTAGATATTATAAGATATTTGGGAGTCTACCTGCCAAAACAAGCCCAAGAATTATATGAACACAATTACAAAATACACTTTTCACACAAATAAAGTTAGATCTTAATAATTTGGAAAATATTGGTTGCTCATGGGTAGGCCAAACTAATATTACAAAAATGGCAATTCTCCCTAGATTAATTTACTTATTCAGTGCCACACCAATGAAACTACCAAAAAATATTTTAGAGACCTGGAAAAAAAATTTTTTTTAAATCATCTGGAACAACAAAAGGTCCAAAATATCACAGGAATTAATGAAAAGAAAGGCTAGAGAACATGGCCTAGTCATACCAGTCTTTAAATTATATCATAAAGCAGAACCATCAAAACTACTTGGTATTGGCTAAGAAATGAGGTGTTGGATCAGTGGAATAGATTAGGTACACAAAACACAGTAGTCAATGACTTCAGTGGTATCCTGTTTGGTAAACTCAAAGACCTCAGCTTCTGGGATAAGGGCTCACTATTTGAGAAAATCTGCTGGGAAAACTGGAAAATTGCAAGCAGAAACAATATCTTACATTGTCATACCAAAATAAAGTCCAAATGGGTACCCAATTTAGATACAAAGGCTGATACTGCAAGCAAACTGAGAGAGGGAGGAACAACTTACCTGTCAGATTTATGGAGAAAGGAAGAATTTATGACCAGACAAGTGATAGAGAACATTATGAAATGCAAAATGGCTTATTTTGAATACATTACATTCAAAAATTTTTACACAAACATGTTAATGTAAGCAAGATTAGAAGGAAAGCAGAAAATTGGGAAAGAATTTTACAATTAATGTCTCTGATAAAGGCCTCATTTCTTAAATACACAGATAATTGAGACAAATTTATAAGAATACAAGTCATTCCCCAATTGGCAAATGGTCAAAAGATATGAAGCAGTGGTTTTCAAAGGAAGAAATTAAAGCTATCTATAGTCATATGAAAAATGCTCTAAATCATTATTGACTATAGAAATATAAATCAAAACGACTCTTAGGTACCATATCACACCTATGAGAATGGCTAACATGACAAAACAGAAAAATGATCAATGTTGGAGAAGATGTGGGAAAATTGGAACACTAATGCATTGTCAGAGGAGATATAAAGTGATCCATCCACTTTGGAGAGCAATTGGAAACTACGCACAAAGGACTATAAAAAAGTGCATACCATTTGACCCAGCAATATCACTTCTAGGGCTATATACTAAAGAGATCAAAAAAAAAAAAAAAAAAAAGCAAAATTACCCATATGAACAAAAATATTTACAGCAGTTCTTTTTGTGGTGGCAAATAGTTGGAAATTGATGGGAGGTCTATCAAACTTGGGAAATGGCTGAACAAGTTGTGATATATTAATGTAGTGGGACACTGTTTTGCTATAAGAAATGATAAGCAAGCACTCTTCAGAAAAACCTGGTAAGACATATAAGAACTGATGCTGAGTGAGGTGAGCAGAATCAGAAGAACATTGTACACAGTTACAGCCTCATTGTGCAATGACTGTCTTTAATAGATTTAGCTCTTCTCAGCAATGCAGTGATTTAAGACAACTTCAAAAGGCTCATGACGGAAACTGTTATCTACATCCAAACAACTATGGAGGCTAAATGCAGAATGCAGATCAAAGTATACTATTTTTCTGTCTTGTTTTTGTTTGTTTTGTTTCTTTTTTCTCATAGTTCAACCCATTGGTTCTAGTTCTTCTTTACAACATGAAGAATGGAAAAATATATTTGATAGGAATGTACACCGTAGAGCCTGTATCAGACTGCATGCCATCTTGAGTAGGGGAAGAGGAAGGAGAGAGAGAAAATTCAAAACTCAAAAGTTTGTGGAACTGAATGTAGAAAACTAAAAATAAGTAAATTATTTTTTTAAATCCCCAGAACTAGACAGATTCATAAGCGAATACTACCAAGCAACTATTAATTCTAATGCTGTGTAAACTATTTGGGAAAAAAAGACAAAATGGAATGCCACCAAATCCCTTTTATGATACAAATATGGAGCAGATACATAAACCAGGAAGAGGGAAAACAGATAAAGAAAACTACAGAGAAATTTCTCTAGTGAATATTGATGAAAAATTTAAACAAGATATTAGCAGGGAGATTATAGCAATATATCATCATGATATTCATATAGTATGAGTATTTGGGATCTATACCAGGAATTTAGGAGTGGTTCAATATTGGGGAAAACTTCAGTATAATGGACTATATAAATAACAAAACAAATAAAAATCACATGATTATCTCACTAGATGCAGAAAAAATTTTGGCAAAATACAACACTCATTCCTATTAAAAACTCAGGAAAGCATTAGAATAAATAGAGCTTCCTTTAAAATGATAAGCAGTGTTTATCTAAAACCAACAGGGAGTATTATCTCTCATGGGGAGAAGTTAGAAGCCTACGCAGTGAGATCGAGAATGAATCAAGGATGCCCACTTTGAGCACTAGAAATGCAATCTATAGCAGTAAGCAAAGGAAAAGAAATTGGAGGAATTAGAAGAGTAAATGAGGAAATACAACTATTACTCCTTGCAGATGATAAGATGATACACTTGGAGAATCCCAAAGAATCAATTAAAAATGTTAGTTGAAATGATGAACAATTTCAGCAAAGTTGCAGGATATAAAATAAATCCAAATAAACCATCAGTATTTCTATATATTTATTACCAACAAAATCCAGCAGCAAAAGATACATAGAGAACTCACACTTAAAATAATGACAGATAATATAAAACTACTTGGGAGTCTACTTGACAAGACAACCCTAAGAACAATATGAATAGAATTACAAAACACATTTCCCACGAAGAAAGTCAAATATGACTGCAAAAATATGACTTACTCATGGGTATGATAAGCCAATATAATAAAATGAAAATCCTTCCTAAATTAATTTATTTATTCAGTACCATACCAAACAAATGGCCAAAAATATTTTTAGAGCTGCAAAAAGTGATAAAATTCATCTGGAAAAAAGGTCAAGAATATCAATAGAATTCACAAAAAAAAAAAAGGTGTGAAGGAAGGTGACCTGGACATGCCAGATCTCAAACTGTATTACAAAGTAGTAATCATCAAAATAACCTGATACTGGTTAATAAATAGTGTAGCTTGTCAATGCAATAAATTAAATACACAATACACAGTAGTAGGTGACCATGCTAATTCTTATTTGTTAAATAATAAGATCTAGACTTTTGAAACAAGAACTCACTATTTGACAAAAACTGCAGGAAAACTGAAAAGTGGTTTGGCAGAAACAAATTAGAGACCAACACCTACTCTTATAGGAAGATAAGGTCAAAAGGGATATATTATGGGGATGGAGGAGTAGGGAACTGAGACTCAGAGGGGGAGAGGGCCACGAAATATTTAACATTTCAGAGCAGGAAAAACTCCTTTGAGAAAATTCATCTGAGCCCCTTTCTTTGACAGGATAAAATAATGAAGTTGAATGTAGTAAAGTGACTTTCTGAAATTCACATCACTACTGGCAGAACAAAGGTCTCTTGACTATCACCACTCCTCTTGCCACTATAGCTAAGAGCTTATTTTACAGAAGGAATAGGCATGTAAGTTGTTCAATATCTTCTCTTGGGAAAGTTAGCATAAATGAAACCAGTGCAATCATTCTTAGTGAGCATCTACTATGAACAGGGCTTGATATTTCTGGAAATATAGAAAAGTGTGTGAAATTCTAAGCAGTTGGAGAAAGTTTCTACTCAATAATTTTGAGGAGATAAAATTAGGAGCTAATTAGAGGAGTCCTGAGCCTCTGACCATATCCCAGCTCCTCTTCCCTCTGACCATATTGGTGATTCTGGGAAGAATGAAGTGATATTACCCATTCTCAGATACATCCTCTATAAAATGGGAATGGAATTGACTAGTCCCTTAAGTTCAGGGAGGACTAATTCCAGGGAGAGAAGTTCAAAATCGTCTTTGAAGCAAAATGTTTGCAAAATACTTTGGTTAAGGGAAGAGTGTAAGCCCTTGTGTTTAAACTGAGCAGTGTAGATCTTAAAAGCACAATCTCTAGATTGGGGTTCAGACCTAGGCTGCAGGTGCAAAGTTATTTAAGTTGTATAGTAGCTTATATCTGTATTTCTTCTCTCCAGTCACAGAGACCACATAAAATTTTCAGGTCATTTCATAAACTAACAATGGTCTCCCAGCTAGTCAACCAAGGCCAATACAGTATAGTCTCAACAAAGTTTCTTTTGGCTAATGGGTTAAGTGACTAGATTAGGGCACCTCTCTGCTTACTTCATGTAGGAAGCCTTCCTTCCATATAATCAGACACTGAATTTGACAGATGGCAAGGATTTTAAATTTCCTTTCGTCATTTAGAGGGATGGAATGACACTGAGATGATGCCCCATAGCAGGCCAAAGCAAGTCAATGAGACGAAACTATGCAGTCATGGGTCTTCTATTGGTTTCTTGACCTTCTGCCACACTAGAAGTCACATGAAACCTCAGATCATTCCTGGGACTTTACTGGACCTTACAATCTAATTTTGGGAATAAATACCATCCTTCCTGATGAATAATCCCCCTCCAAACCTAATTAAGAAGGTCTCCCAAAATTCAAACATTGTAATTACTTTGAATTCCCCCAAACAGATGGTAAATATCATATTATGGTTTTTTGACTGATAAGTTTTCCCCCCAAGTCCAGCAGCCCAGTCCTGCTCAGTCCAACTCCTGGTATCGCAGATCCTGGGGAAGAAGGAAAGCAAAATCTTACCAGAGTTGGTCACAAGAAAACTGCAAAAAAGGAGCATCAGCGTCTGGGCAGTAGGAAGTCTCTCTAAGACCATGCTGACATCACCAGTCCTATAGCTGTCTTGAAAGCACCAAATCGTCTTGAAAGACCCCAGAGCACTGAAAGAGGGGTGTACAGCAATAGGAGAGGAGTATATAGATTCAGCTCCTGACCACACCACCTGTGCTGAGATCCAATAGAAACTCCCTTTACCATTTCAGACAGTATCAGAGACTTGATCTGCCACATCTGAAATTCAGAAACCAATTAAATTCTTACCCCTACATATCTCCTTATATGAGAGAAGAGGTTTTGTGCTGAAAATTCTGTCTATGAAGATTGGAATGAGCTGTGCATCTCAGAAGGGGGTGTAAAAGCTATATCCGTATGACTCTAACTTCTTTGTGAGTCCATCTCATTTTACAAGGAACAAAATATGAATCCAGTCTCAGTCAATGATGTAATCAGTCACTCAGTGCAGTTCATGGACTGGAACCAGGGACAGCTTTCATGTAACTGGGTTTATTTGAACTTATATTAAGTGAACCACTTCTCATTAGATGAAACCCAAGGCAAAATCTGAAAGAGAAAAAGAAGTTAACTTCAACATACAATTGGGACCCTTAGAAAGACATAATTTTGGAATTGGAGAAAATTAACTTGAGCTAGGACTAGAAATAAAGAATGTAGACTTTGGAAGGAAGCGAACAAAAGGACCCTAGACAAATAGCACATTGGACTCAAGGACATTACATGGGAATCTCAGGGAAACTATGATTCAATGGCACAAATGTGTATTCAATGACAAATACGTATAAGGTCCTGTGCTGTGATTACTCCTAAGCTGAACACTCACCTCTGTACTGGGTCTTACTGAGCCTCGTGTGACTTGCTACCTTACAGAAATCCTCACACCTTGTACTGCTTTTGTTCTCAGGAAGTCTGACTTAAGATAACAACTAAAAAGATAACTTTCTACGAGGTTTTGGACATCATCATCTAGGAGACAGCCACCTTAGGGTCTTGGGTAGTGACGGGAAGGCAGAAACAAGTCTATCTAAGGCTGCGCTGTGAAAATATTGATGGTTTGTCTAATGAAGTGAAGTATGGGTAAATGTGTGTATGTTTGTGTATGTCTGTGTGTGAGTATGTATGAAAAAAATGTGATTAGCTCTTATACAGACTATTCTGCCTTCTCTATTTCTTATGGGCACTAGTGCAGATTATACTCTAGGCCTAGAACTTCCTCCCTCATATTTCTGTTTCTTGAATTCCTTCTCTTTCTTCCAGTCCCACTTCAGGTGCCCCTTTCAGGAAACTTTATCTCATTTCAAGTTTTTTCTATCACCTTATCTTTAGGCAGGGGGAAGGGGTCCCATGGTGTCTGAGTTACAGAGTACAATAGGCTCAAGGTTGAGGGAAGGGAAGGGAAGAGAAGGGAAGAATGGCTTGTTTGGCCTTTCCCTAATTGATTGGGATCCCTTTGACTTTCAATTATTAGCCATCATAAAAGGAGCTATTATAGGGGGTTGAGTCAAGATGGCAAAGTAGAACAATGGACCTGTAGAACCTCTCCTCACATAGCCAATAAAATACCTGTAAAAAATGACTCTAAACAAATTCTAGAGCAGCAGAAGCCAGAAAAGGACAGAGTGAAATAGATTTCCAGCCTGAGGCAGCCTGGAAAACCAACAGTAAAAGTCTATCACACCTGGCGCAGAGCTAAGTGCAGCCCTCAGAGTACAGCCCAGCCTTGACTGTGCATCACGGCAGGGACAGGACTGGAGCAGGCCTCAGGGAGCACAATCCCTGGCAGCAACTGCGGTTCCCAGATTCCTCAACCCAAAAACACCAAAGACAGCTTCAAAGGTCAGAGAGAAAGCTCTTTCATCTGAGTAAGAAGGGAACTTGGTCTGACCTCAGCCATGGTGGTGGCAATGTCCATTTTAGAGCACTCAACTGAAGACCCTGGGGGAATCAAGCTGCTGATCTGAGTCTCAATTCTGACAGGAGGTCCTGGGGTGAGGAGAAATTGGTGGAGGCTCTGCAGAGAGAACTCTACTCGCAGATTCTAGGCATGAAACCTTGTGGTTGCTCCCAGACCAGAGCACAGATCAGGAGAGGAGGAAGCTCCTTTCCCTTGTTTGTGCCATCTTGGAGGAAGTGAGAACTTACAGGTCCCTTGAGTATACCTTACACTTGATAAAGGGCTCAAAAGTCAAGTAACTGGCTGGGAAAATGCCCAAAATAGGTGGGGAAATAAGGCTATAGCAGGTTACTTTCTTGGTGAAAAGATATTTTCTTACTTTTTTAATGAGGGAGAACAATGCATACCATCAGAGGAAGACATAAAAGTCAAGGCTTCTGCATCCAAAATATCCAAAATAAATATGCAACGGTCTCAGGCCATGGAAGAACTCAAAATGGATTTTGAAAATCAAGTAATAGATGTGGAGGAAAAATTGGGAAGAGAATTGAGAGTGATGAAAGAAAATCATGAAAAAGAGGCAACAGCTTGCTAATTGAGACCCAAAAAATCCTGAAGAAAACAACACCTTTACAAGTAGACTAACCCAAATGGCAAAAGAGGTCTGAAAGGGCAATGGGGAGAAGAATGATTTAAAAAGCAGAATTAGTCATATGGAAAAGGAGGTTCAAAAACTCACTGAAGAAAATGTTCTTTAAAAAAATGGAATAGAGCAGATGGAAGCTAATGACTTTATAAGAAACCAAAAAATTTCAAAACAAAACCAAAAGAATGAAAAGCTAGAAGACAGTGTGAAATATCTCATTGGACAAACAACTGACCTGGAAAATAGAGCCAGGAGAGAAAATTTTAAAATTATGGGACTACTTGAAAGCCATGCTCAAAAACAGAGCCTAGGTATCATCTTTAATGAAATTGTCAAGGAAAACTGCCCTGATATTCTAGAACCAGAGGATAAAATAAATATTGAAAGAATTCACTGATCACCTCCTGAAAGAGACTGGAAAAGAAAAATTCTGAGGAATATTGTAGCCAAATTCCAGAGTCCCCAAGTCAAGGAAGAATATTGCAAGCAGTCAGAAAGAAACAACATGAGTATTGTGGAAATACAATCAGGATAATGCAAGCTCTAGCAGTTTCTACAATAAGAGATCGAAGGACTTGAAATATGATATTCAAAAAGTCAAAGGAACTAGGATTAAATCAAAAAGAGCTGCTCTAAATAGTTTTGTACAAATAGGTTCTTTCCCCCTTTTTTGGATGTGTCTGGGATATAGACTTAGCAGTGATATCGCTGGATCAAAGGGCATGCAAAGTTTTTATGCTCCTTTGGATGTAGTTCCAAATTGCTCTCTGGAATGGTTAGATCACTTCACAATTCCACCAGCAGTGCTTTAGTGTCCCAGTTTTCACACATACTTTCCAATATCCAACTTTTTGTCATATGACTCACTCTGATAGGTATGAGATAGTACCTCAGACACTTTTTAATTTGCATCAGTATTTATTTATACTATTTTTCATATAACTGTAGATAACTTTGATTTCATCTGAAAACTACCTGTTCATATTCTTTGACCACTTATCAATTAAGGAATGAGTTATATTTTTATAAATTTGACCCAGTTCTATTTATATATGAGAAATAAGACCTTTCTCAAACATAATTGTTGCAATTTTTTCCAATTTTCTGCTTCGAATATAATTTTGGTTGCATTGGTTTTGTTTGTGCAAAAACTTTTTATTGTTATATAGTCAAAATTATCTACTTTATATGTTGTATTTCTCTATACATCTTCTTTAGTGGCATATTCTTCCCTTATCCATAAATCTGACAGTATTCCATGCTCTCTTAATTTGCTTATGGTGTCACTCTTTATGTGTAAACAATGTACCCATTTTGACCTTCTCTTGATATACAGTAGGAGAATTTGGTATATAATTAGTTTCTGCTACACTGGTTTTTTTTTTTTAATTTATTTATTTAACTTTCAACATTCATTTTCACAAAATCCAGGGTTCCAAACTTTCTCCCCATATGTCCCCTCCCCCCACTCCAAAACACCGAGCATTCTGATTGC
The DNA here is from genome assembly GCF_028372415.1 of Notamacropus eugenii. Lineage (NCBI taxonomy): Eukaryota > Metazoa > Chordata > Mammalia > Diprotodontia > Macropodidae > Notamacropus > Notamacropus eugenii. The sequence continues at coordinate 86,632,679 of NC_092873.1, read as the reverse complement.
CCCCATCACCAATCTGCCCTCTCCCCTATCATCCCTCCCTTCCCTCGTCCCCATCCTCTCCTCTGTCCTGTAGGGCCAGATAACTTTCTATACCCCCTTACCTGTATTTCCCATTTCCTAGTAGCAAGAACAGTACTAGACAGTTGTTCCTAAAACTTGGAGTTCCAACCTCTCCTTATCCCTCCCTCCCCATCCATTCCCTTTGTGAAGGCAAGCAATTCAATAGAGGCCATATCTGTGTAGTTTTGCAAATGACCTCCACAACAGTCATGTTGTGTAAGACCAACTATATTTCCCTCCATCCTATCCTGCCCTGCATTGCTTCTACTCTCTCTTTTGATCCTGTCCCTCCCCAAGAGTACTGACCTCAAATTACTTCCTCCTCCCACTGCCCTCCCCTCCGTCATCCCCCCCACCCTGCTTATCCCCCCCACCCTGCTTATCCCCTTCTCCCCCACTTTCCTGTATTGTAAGATAGGTTTTCACACCAAAATGAGTCCCCATAACTCAGGCCCCCTCAGGAGGCAGCAGTGGAGGGGGCAGCGGAGAGGGGCTCCCAAAGCAGGCAGGACCTCAGATCCATTGTTAAAGGTCTCCGCGTAAAGCCTCTGAGGGAACTGAGCCCGTGTGGCGGCCCTGCCCCCACCGGAGCACCTCTCACACTGAATAGCAGCCCCACCCCTGCTGAGGCCCTTAGGCTGGGAAGCAGCATTTGAATCTCAGACCCCAAGCACTAGCTGGGCGGATCTGGAGGTGAGGTGGGTGTGGAGAGGAAACTCAGAAGTCTGGGAAAATGCCCAGAAAAGGGGGAAAAAAATAACACCATAGAAGATTACTTTCTTGGTGAACAGATATCTCCTCCCATCCTTTTCCTTCACTTTCCTGCATTCCTTCTCATTTTTAGCCTTGTTTGTGAAAAACCTTTGAATGTAATATAATCAAAAGTGTCCATTTTACTTCTTAGAATTCTCTCTGTCTTGGTTGGTCATAAACTCTTCCTCTTATCCAAAGATCTGAAAAATAATTTTGACATGCTCTTCCAATTTGCTTATGTCATCAACCTTTATGTCTAAATCATGCAAGTCTGTTGACTTTCTCTTGGTTGATGGTGTAAAAAGCTAATTTCTGCCTAGTTTTTACCAAACTGCTTTCCATTTCCCCAACGATTTCTTGTCAAATATTGACTTCTTGCACCACAAGCTTGGGACATTGGTTTACCAAATACTAAATTACTATGATCATTTACTACTAAATGTTGCGTACCGTATCTATTTCACTGATCCACCATTCTGTTTCTTAGCCAATTAGATTGTTTTGTTGATTACCACTTTGTAATGTCTTTTCAAATCTGGTAACACTAGGCTGTCTTCTTTCACATTTTTTTCTTCATTTATTCCCTTCATATTCTTGATTATTTTTTCTAGCCCTATAAAATAATCCTTTAGTAGTATGATAGGGCACTGAATAAGTAAATTAATTTAGGTAGAGTTATCATTTCTATTTTATTAATTTAGCCTACCCATGAGCAATTAGTATTTCTCCAACTGTTTAGATCTTTCTTTATGGGAAAACTGTTTTGTAATTGTATCCATATACCCCCTGGATGTTTCTTGGCAGGTAGACTCCCAAGTATTTTCTATTGTCTACTTTTATTTTCAATGGAATTTCTCTTTCTATCTCTCCCAGTTGGGTTTTGTTTGTCATATATAAAATGCTGATAATTTTTGTGGATATATTTAGTATCCTGAAAATTTGCTAAGGTTGTTAATTGTTTCAAGTAGTTATTAGTGGATTCTCATGGCTTCTCTAAGCGTACAGTCATATGATCTGCAAAGATGATAGCTTTGGCTACTTTTATTCCTTCAGTTTGTTTTACTTGTCTTATTAGTATAGCGAGCATTTCTAATACAACGTTGAGTAATAGTGGCAATAATGGACGTTGAAGAGGATCTATTTTCGAAATCAATCTTTTTTAACAAAACATATTTCATATTCTACTTTTTCAAACTTTTGACATTGTTTCATTGTTTATTGATTTCTCATTCTTATTAAGTCTTCACTTGCTAATTCTAATTTTTCAGGAATTATTTTTATGAGTAAAGTTTTATACCTCGTTTTGCATTTGGTCAGTCATGGTTTTTAAGTAGTCATTTTCATCAGTGAAATTTTATACCTCTTTTTTTACCATTTGCAAAATTTTGTTTTATAACAAGTTCTCTTCTTCAATGAGGCTTTGCACATCTTTTCTCATTTGACCAATATTGTTTTAATATGTAGTTTTCTTCTGTATTTTTGTGTCTTTTACCAAGCTGCTGTCTTTTGATAATTATGTGTTATAGTTCTAATTTCTTTTCTTCTACCATCCTTATTTAATTTTTAAAAGAAAGGTATTCTCTTTTTTCATCTCCTTCTTAAACTCTTTTGGGAATTCTTATCAAATTTCTATCATCTGCATTTCCATTTGATTCTTTGCTTGTAGATCTTCTCATATCATTGTTTTCTGCTGAGTTCATATCTATATTCCCTGTCACCACAGTAGCTTTTTGTGGTCAGATTCTTTTTATTAAAGTTGGACTTTGCTCATCTGGTGAGCAGGGTAGTGTCCCAAGCTTCAAGTGGCTTTTTTATGCCAATGTTCTCACAGCAAACTTTGGGGTTTTTTTAATTTTTGTATTTCCAAGATAGTGTGATCCATGCAGAGACACTGTCAATGTTCTCCTGGTCCACACTCTAGTTCTTCTTCAGGAAGGACCTTTGCTCCTTTGCAACTATGAGCACTAGTGTTCCTCTGTGCTTTGGAACTACATCCCATAAGTGATTAGTAGGCAATGGGGTTGCCCAGTCCTGTGTCCAGTGTCAACACAGAGGTCTTCTATAATCTCCTTCTGACAAGTTATCCAATCATTTTGCCATTCCTGGTTGGCAAGAGAACTGAAAAGTTTTTCTGATGCTGCTACTGCTGCTGACAGCTTTCAAGACCCACAGCGGATGGTGCTATCATACTGCACTCTTTGCCAGTCTCACAGAGTTCTCATTCCAGTCTCCTGAGTTCTCTTGAACTGGAAAACTGTCTCACCCTGAACTTTTGTGGATTACGCTAGCATATAATTTGATTTGACATGTTATTTTAAAGTTCATTGGAATCAGGGTTGGGAGAGTTTGACTTGAATCCTCACTCTACACTGCTACTTCCTTCTGCTGACTTTTCAAACTCAGTTTGAAGGCATATAAGTTTTGAGAGCTTCCAAAGTGGTATGATGTGGGGAAAGATATGTTCACTACCCTCCTGATCTGTGCACTGCAAGTTCCTGGCCCTTTATGAATCAATTGCCTTGTGTGTGATTCAGTTTCAATAAATTACTGCTGGATCCAGTTGCTGTTAGCCAACTGGGGGGTTGTAGAAGTTCAGAGAGAAATTAACTTATTGGCTTCCCCTCATTTTGGTCTCCTGAAGTGGTTTATTTCACTTCAGGCTCACGTGTAGGAATAAAGATTAAAACTGAGTCCTCACTCTGTCCTTGGGCTCTGAACCACCCAGCTATGTTTAAGGAATTTGCTCCATGGCCCTTACACAGGAAGGGCCCCCATTCCCTTGCACACTGTCACTTCTCTCCTCCCTGCAACTGTGACCGAGAACTGGAAAATGGGCGACAGAGCTTCCAGATGCCCCCATTTCTGCTCACAGCACTAGTATAAAGGTCATTTGAGATCTCTTTTCCCAAGTGTTGTCTCCTTGCCAACCCTGGGTACTGGTCTCTTCCCTACTGATGATGCTGTCATTACAACTTGCTGCCACTTCCACAATACTACTGTGTGACACTTCTGATCAACCCAAACCCCAGGTTCCACAGAGCCTTTCATCTAACATCCTAATCTTCCTAGGACTGGAAAATAGCTCACCATGAACTACTCTTCGCTTCCTGATCAGAATTAGGTCTGGTCATTGTGGAGGAGATTGTGATGGAATCCACCAACTACTCTCTCTCACTCTGTCATCTTGATTTTACCACCACCACCAGAACCTCTTCCAGAATATGCTGTATTACTGAGTAGTTACTTGCCAAGTATCTGAAAATAGGGGAGAGTCCCAGTGAATAGAAAAGTGTTGTCAAGATACTTGAGGAGATAGCTTCTGGTGCACAGGAAAGGACATTGAATTTGGACTCAGAGGAACTCCATTAAGCTCCTTGGGAGAAGTCAGTATACCTCTGAGGGAGGGCCTTAATTTCCTCATCTGTAAAATGTGGGGGGTGCTGCCTAAATGTCTTTTAGGAATCAATCTAGTTCTAAATCTATAATATGATGGACCATAAGGGACCAAGACTCTTGGTTACTGCTGAAGGCACCACAGTCCTCTTAGTCACCTATGCTAACAACGTTGATATCATCATCAACTCTTCCCTTATTCACTCCACATGTTATCTGTTGCCACACTTTGTCAAGTGACCAAAATAAAGAAAATAAGTGAGATAAATTCTCAATGAATAGAGAGGTAATAAAATGTTATGTATAAATATGTATCACAAAGAACGATAATTTCAAGTAAAAGGATAAACATCTCTAAAAACACAAAAAAAAATGCTCCAAATTAACAAACTGTCTGTATACAAATGCCCAAAGTTTTGGGAACAAACAAGATAACTCAAAGGTGCTAATGAAAGGAGGTAAATTAGACCTCAGAGTTTGCATTAAGAAATGATGTGATTAGATGCGTCTAATGAATGAAATATGGTTCAGGATTGATAGACTTTTTGAAAAGTATAATTAATAATAACAATAATCACATCTATATAGTAGCAATTTATGTATAGTAAGTAACGTAAGATTTTAAAAATCCTTTACAAATATCTTCTTATTTTATTCTCATAACAACCCTGGGATATAGGTACCATTATTATTGACATTTCACTGAAGGAAAATTAAGGAAGAAAGAAGTTAAGTGACTTGTCCACGGTCACAAAGCTAGTAAGTGACTGAGCCTAATTTTGAACTCAGGGTTTCTAGATTTCAGTCCCAACACACTGTTTGTTGTGCTCTTTCTGTCATCTAAGTGAGCAAATTAGTGTGGAGGAGTAGGGATTGGCATTCTATATTAAGAAGGGTCAGAGAAAGGAATTACAATTCCAACTCTGTCACTCCCCTGTCTGAGAGGCTCCAATATATCTAGAACAAAATGCAGTCTCCTTTCTTTGACTTTTAAAGCCTTTCACAGTCCGGCTTCAGCTACCCTTTCAAGGCTTGAGGTTAGTCTATCCTTCAAGTCTGCCTTCCCACATCTTATTTCCCACATAATTCTCAGATAATAGAAAAATAATAGTAATGATAATAATAAATGTTTCTATAGAGCTTCAAATTTGGTAAATTGTTTTGCTTTTTATTTCCTTTGAATAGTAGATGTGTGCCAATGTAACATATATTTATGGCATATTACATAATAAATTATATTTTACATCAATATATTTTCGCATTGTTGTTTGGTCGTGTCTGACTCTTCATGACTACATTTAGGGTTTTCTTGGCAAAGATAGTAGAGCGGTTTGCCACAATCTTCTGCTCATTTTGCAAATGAGAAACTGAGGGAAACAGGGTTAAGTGAGCAGCCCAGGGTCACACAGCTAGTAAATGTCTGAGGCTAGATTTGAACTCAGAAAGATGAGTCTTCCTGACTTCAGACACTGCACTCTATCCACCTCACCACCTAGCTGCCCCATATTAATATATATCTACACATAGATGTAGATGCAAATACACACATATACGTATATATATGTATATATGGCAGGTATCATCTCTCTCTTAGCCCTTTTTATTCTATCTTTTCCTTTGTTGTTGCTGCTGTTCAGTCATGTCTGACTCTTCATGACCTCATGCACCATATCTCTCCAGGTTCTTCTATCCTCCACTATCTCCCAAATTCTGTCTAAATCATTGCTTCCACTTCACTATTTGTCCATCTCATCCTTTGCCATCCCCTTTTCCTTTTGCCTTCAAACTTTCCCAACATCAGAGTCTTTCTCGATGAGTTTTCTTCCTTTCCTATCCATAGATTATTTGTTGTCAGAGAAAATGAAACAGAATAAAAGTCAAACAGCTCCCCACTATTATGATATCAAAGAAAATAAAACAAATCCCTCTTTCCTGCTTCTAGGCCCTCCTCCCTCCCACCTAAACTCCACATCAGTCACAATTAGCCTGATTCCCTAGATCTCTGCCAAGATTTCAAGTAAGGTAGAGAATTCTGGAGCACTCAGCTTATCTATCCACAGACAGCTGAGTCATCTCAAAACTCACAAGCAGCTGTGACAGAGTAAGCAGGATGCTAAGACCTGTATAATTTGCTCTGATTAAAAACCACGCAAAAGAAGCTCTGTGAGCCTGTCAAGTGTAGAAGCTTTGAAGAATCACAGAATTTTGTAATTTGAAGAACTATAAAGATCTCTCATTCAGCTACCATACTACTAGACATGTAGTATCTGAAGTACTTTCCTCTCACTCATATGACCTTCAAATTAACTACTCAGGGATTCCAGTATTTAAAATAATAAATAGATAATAAGCCCCATGACTATGGTTGCTGTTTTGCCAAATCAATCAAGGAATGTAATCAGTTCAAAACACAAAAGCATTTAAAGAACAATGATAGTAATGAAAGTATCAAAGAATATTTCCTCCATAAACCTGGGCTTAGTCTTCCACAAATGCAAATCTACACATGGGAAGTGCGGCCATGCACAGATATTGCACATGAAGGGACACGTAGCCAGAGCAGATGTTTACCAAAGCCTCTATCTACAGAGCATCTATAACCAGGGCACAGGCATGGAAAAGCAGCTCCTGACCCTGTCACTGCAGGGCTTCTCAGTTCCTCTAATGCCATAATTACTATGCCCCTTCTCCCTGCTGGAGGTTGCTCTATAGTGGAACTGTACCACCTTAGGCCACTTCAGGGGATGTTCTAATGATTTTCCACCCTATTCACGGTAACATTAGCTAACTTTTTCATCCAGGACCATTCAAACTATCACTGAATGAGGCAGAAATCCTGTCCTTTCACGAACTTACAACAAACCACATTTGATGAAGAGGTGCCAATGTTCGGAGTTATTCGAAAGAAATGGGACGTTGGGTGGAAGGTGGAGGAAGGAAAGGCTACGTGAGGTGTTCATGTCATAGAAATATTAAAAATATAATCATAGACTGGGAAATCACATAGAATTCATGTAAAGGAATCAACAATGTAAACAGTAATATTGAATGACATGTATGTTCTAATAATAATCATATATATACATATATAATGAACACAAGGGAAGGAGGGAATTACCAGTTTCAGGGGATCAGGACAAGCATTCAAGATCACTCAGTTAATAAATATTAATTAAGTACATACTGGGTGCCAAACAATATGCTAGGTAATAAGTATAAAATACAAAGAATGAAGCAATTCCTACACATATAAGGAGCAATAACATTTCATTTCCATCCCAACTCATTTGTTCAGAAAGGGTCTGATCCAGGATGACCTTGAAAAGAATCAAAAGGTACTTTATTGGATCCTGGAGGTAAAAAAAGAGTGTATTAAACCTTGAAATTTATTGAGTAGGGTGGATGATGTAGACAGAAGTAATTCTAGAGGAAGGAGCTTTAGAGGAAGAGAAATTATATAAAAGAAGGTCACTTAAGAAGGCAGAGGACAGATTTCAGAGGGCTTCAAATGCCTGGAAATGAACCTATTTTACATGTTCAGACCTTAGTAAAAAAAATATTTTGGGCAGAGGGTGGATTAGAGAGGAGAAACTTGAACTGATGTTTAATATTAAGTTCATAATAAATCATTTACAATGTAAAAATCATTTTTCATTTAAATTATGAAGGTGGTATAGTTACAGGTAATATTAATGTCTGAGTGATAACCATCTGACTGAGTTTGAAAGTAGGATATGGAAAGTGGGGAGTCTGATGACTCAGATATTTGGGATATTTGAAGAGACAGCAACATATACAGTGAAGTTATCAAGCACAAGACAAGGTTAAAGGACAAAAAGACTGTGACCCAAGTACTAAACTGGGAAGCGGGGCGAGTAGTGAAAAAGCTAGTGCCAAGCTTCTTGACTTTGGGTGCAAGAGGAAGATGAAGGAAAGGATGGATAACATTTATTATCTACCTCTGATATGTCCGGTACAATGTTAAGTGCTTTACAAACATTATGTCAGGTGATCCTCACAATAGCTCCAGGAGGTATGTGGTTCTAAGGAAAGTTAGGTGGTACAGTATACACAGCAACAACCCTGGAGTCAGGAGAACCTGAGTTCACATCTGGCCTCAGACACCTGATACTTACTAAGTGTGTGACTCTGGGCAAGTCACTTAACCCTAATTACCTCAGCCAAAAAAAAAAAACAATCCCATGTTACAGTTGTAGAAGTTGAAACAGACATACTGAGTGACTTGGCCAGGATCACACAGCTAGTTAGCATCCAAATCTAGATTTAAACTCAGATCCTCCCAATTCTAGGCCCATTGTTCTACCTACTGTGCCACCTAGCTGCCTCTCGTTATCATTATTCATCATTACAGCATTAACCTCATTATATAAGTGACTTCACCACAGTCACACAGCTAGTGCATGTGAGTCATAGTTTAAAACCCAGGCACAAAGACTCAGGATTATCTAGCATCAAGGTTAATTGTCTAAGCCTACAAAGACAATGTAATGAGAACAGTAACACACAAGTGGCTGACAATGTGAATACAACAAACACAAAACTTCAGCACCCACCACCCCCACTACAAGAGACAGATTTGTCCTCAGATCAGCAAGTAAAGGAATCTTTAATATTTACTTAAGCTCTTGATGCATCCTCCAACATACATGATGCAAACGCAATCTTCTGGCAGGTGAAAACCCACAAGACTGATTCTAACCCTGATCAGTCAGGACAGTGTTAGCAGGAGGATATTTATACGGTGATAATCAGTGTGGTGCTATTTGTAATTAAATCCACACCTGCTAGTTATGTGTGTGGCTTGCAGGTGTGTAACTGCTGAAGGTTATCACAGACAGCTCAAATGCCCTGCAAGTGTGAGATTTTCTGCTCTATTTCCTTAGTAGCTGGGTCCCAGAAAAGAAAGGAAGATACACCAGCTACTCCAAAGCACTAGTTTTAGCGTTATCGTGTCTCTCTGTTGATATGATAAAGTTTCTTCATTCCCTCTCTCTAACCTTCAGGCAGAGTGGTGGGAATCTTCCCATTTACAGAAATCTGATTTCTTTTCAATAAAGTTTCCTAAATATGCTGTCACTTCTCACCTCTCCTGTCCCAATTCAATAGGTTATTTAGTATTTGTCTAATGTAAACTCTGGGGTTACCACCCTTTTAATATTATTTCAAACATAGAACAGAGAAGAACAGTAGGCTTGGGGCCCACCCAACTTAAGGAAGCCTAGTAATAAAAACTGGTTACATCTATTTAGTGCTTTAGCTTGTAAAGTGTTTCAAATACATTATTTTGTGAGTTCTTCATTTAGTTATTTCTTTGCATTTCATCTTACTAATCAATTTTATCAATGACAGTTCAAAGAGAGAAAGTAACTTGCCTTTTCGTTGTCTTTGTCTCTGTCTCCCTGTCCTTATTTGTTCTGTGAAGTTTGGATTCGCTCAAAGGATCACACTGGAGGACTTAGAGTGCTACATGTGGCCTTGAGGCTTCAGGTGTCCCACCCCTGCAAAATCACTTTCTAAAAGATAGTCATCTGGCTTAATACTTGATAACTACTATTAATCATTGGGGCAGTGATTCACTTGGAAGAGTTCACTTGGAAGGACTAGTGAGTTACAATATTAAACAGGTAGCATTCATTAACTTATTATTGTATGCCTGATGACCCTCTGCACAAGCCCTTCAGAGTCCCCTAATACCCTCAGAAGACAAGTAAGCATCTGCCCTCTGAGGCCTGTCAGTGTGAGTAGAATGGGCCCCAAGGTATGTGCTGTAAAAGAAAACAAATACTTTTGTTTACTATAATTTATACAAACCCAGAGTCCATACTAAAGTAACCGCAGCATTCCTCATTTAAACAAAACTTTGAAATTACATAACCTGTTGTTTGTTGTTAGTGTCAAAGATGACCAATGACATCCAGGGACAGTGTGCGAATTGTGTTTAAGGAACAAAGGCACCAGAGTCATCCACTGCATCCTGGGCCAGTTGTCCCGATGTTCATCTTGCCACTGGCCTTGGATGACTCTGGAAAATGAAATTGCGCAAGCGTGCCTCACTTCAATCCAGTCCAATTTCTCTTCCCATAGTCTTCTCCCTGATGGGTTTGTAAGAAAAGCTTGCCCAGGGGCAAGGACAAAGGAATGGCTACAGAGAAAGCCAAGGCTGACAGTGAGGAGGCCAGGTAAAGAGGAAGAAGAACATGGGAAAGAGTGGTGTAGCCCATTGGGAAGGGGGGGCCAGAAAGAAGGGTGAACAAGGCCTCTCCTCACCAGCACAATAATGACTATTCTCAACAGCTACTAGACATGCATAACGCACACAATAGGATACCTCAACCCGGAAGAAAGTCTTCTTTGGCTGCCTATAAGTGCAAGGTTCTAATCACTTCCCATACACTATAATGAGTATTCTTCTGCATCATCGGCAGAGCAGGATTTAACATCTGTGAGCAAAGAATAGGTGCTTCAGATGAGCTTATTGAAATAATAATATGTATGAATGGTCCATATCTCACAAAGCAATTAATGAAGTACAATGTGGAAATGGGTGGAGAAAGAATAGGCAGGCATTGGAAGGGTAACAGGAGGAGCTGTGGGATGAGTTAACTTCATAGAAATATTTTCAGTTTCACTTATAACAAGTGAGATATTTAAAAAATTCAAGAGAAATTGTTACTAGATAATTAATCATTTCATTAAGAATGCTAGGATATTGTCAAGGAAAGAGAGGTCAGTGACAGCCTTTAATGCCCAAGACCGTTTATTGACCCCATTCAGTGCTTATATGAACTTGGAAGAGGGAATGTTCCTGAGGTGACTATTCTAATGAGGGATGGAGGATATGACTTTGATCTTCTCAGTTATTCTGAAATCACCTCCAGGCTTAGGCAATTTAATAAAAGAATTTACTCACAGCCAAACCTACATAAAACATAATGAGCAGGAATTCAACTAGTTAAGGTGGCCTAGGTGATGTAAATTTTTGGCAGAGGTCAGGACTGTCCTTCAGAGACTGGGCTTCAAATAAGGAAATAGGACAGAGGAAAATGGATCTCCCCCATAGTTGGTTATTAATAAGCATTTCCCTCAACAGCTAGATCAAGGGCATAATGTTGAAGAAAAGCCCGAAGTTATGATATAAATTGGGCCATGGACTGATCCCTGAATCAAGGGAGGCTCTTCTGGGAGATAGCAGGAGAGATTGGAAAGAACTGGAATCTTGGATTCAAAGTCTTCTATCCAGCTGAGACGGAAAATGAGATCTGGAGATCTTCATTTCTACAGGAGAAGGTACACTAGCCTACATAGTCTGGTAATTCAACAGGGAAGGTGCTTCTCTGAAGAGGTGTGTTCTCTATAGTCCAGACAATATAGCTCCACATTTCATGAACCATGTTACCTACATAGACATATTCTGAGCAGTTGAGAAGACTGATCATTTTATTGATGAAGGAAAGCAAAACAAATGAAACCATACTGTGGGTAAAGGACTGAAAGAAAAGGTACACAAGATGAGATTAAGCCAAAGATACAGGACAATCAAAGTTTAACAGCGAGGATATGGGGAAAGAAGGATAAAAGAGGGAAATGTCAGAACTAAAGGTCCTAAAGGAGAAGCACTTTTGATAGAGGTAAATATCTCACCCTGGTGAGCAAGTTCACCACATGTGAAGAAGAAACACTCAACATTATCCACTCAGGATAGAGTACTTGAGGGCAGGTGAATTCTTAAACTATTTCAGGAAACTGATTCCACTCCAATTCAATTCAATAAACATTTATTAAGAGACTGCTTGCAGTTGATAGTCTTCAAGTGACATCTGAGGGACACCAATCTCAGCGTCATCATACCCCAAGTCTTCAGAGGATATTGGTGGGGCATCTTCTCCCATCCTGGAGTCAGAGAATCCCCCCGAAAACTCAGGAGATACACCTAGAAACAGGAAATTGGACGTGAATTTGTACTTACATCTAAAAGAAAGCAAGAGGCCTTTGGTGGTGTTACAGATGGGTGAAAAGAATGCCACCCTGGAGATCTCAGTGAAGAGTCTTTTCTCAGTCATGATGCACCATTGTCAGAAAAGGGAGCAGGAGTGACCAAGACTGAGAGAGGGCTAAAGAAAGACTTCTTTTTCCATTGAGTGTATATTGAGGTCAAAGAGAATGGGAGCCTGGAGGAGGCACTTGTAGAACCTCAGGATCTGCTCATTTTATTGTTTAGTCACACCACTGTGGGTACAATTGTCCCAGGTATATTTCTGATAAATGTCAATACAGAGAATTCTCAATATACTGACAAAATATTTTTGTTATATATAAACATATATGTACATATACATATATTCATAAATGGATACTTATGTATGTGTTATATACACATATAGAGAGAAAAACTTATCAATGTACTTGCATGTATGTATGCATATATATATTGCACATATGGGTATGCATACATTTTAATAGACAAGCATATGCATATAGAGACATATGTGTGTGTTTGTGTGTGTGTGTGTGTAGGTAGGTAGTGCTTCCCTTTTATCTTCCAAAATAAATTCACCCACAGATGGAAATCTCACTTGTCAAGTCAATCAGTCTGTTGGAAAATACTCACGTGTGTTTGATTCCTTCTGCTCATCCCATTCATCAGTAGTCCCCAGAGCACTGCCCTCATTCATCTGAGATACAGGGGGAATTTCAGGTCCAGATAATTCTTCAGCGTCATCATACCCATCACCAGGGGAATCAACAGGCCAGCTTGAGATATCTGAGGAAGAGATTTTTCTGTAAGTGTAGGGATGTCCTTGTGTCTGTGAAAATAAATGTGTATTCATATTTTTTAAGACAGAAGGGAGTCTGGAGGTGTTCAAAGCTAAATTCAGCTGAAGACAAAGACTAATTAGGGTTAAAGTTGGAGACCTGAATTTTCACTAAGAATCACCAAATTCAGAAAGGGGACAAACACTCCCTCATATAGGATAATGATTTTAGTAGCCTTAGTGTTATTTTTCTCTTTATTTCTTTTAGCTTCAAAATTCCCCTCATTTAATTTCTATTACCTCACTGCTTATCACTGGCCCCAGCTTCAAGGTGGAAATCACTTAACCTTCAACCCTGTCATAATTCATGTTGCTCTGCTAAGAGTGACCCTAAGACAGAACACAATAGAAAAAATAATCTGATTCACAGAAGTATGCTCCAGATTCTGTCGCCCCTTTGATCATGATTCTGACCATGAGATGAAGCCTTATGCCCCTGTCAGGGGTCTGGCACCTAGCAAACCACACCTGACTCCATTCCTGCCCTTCTCTGAATCATTTCCTTGGTCTCAGTCCAAACCTCTATCTCCCAAGCACATGTTTGCAGTCAGAGAATATTTAGCTGCCATTAAGAGTACTTGGGAAAAGCTTGACCTGGGGAGTTATGGAATGTCTGGGATGGGGGGGAGCTGAAGACAACAGAGTAGCATTTTGGCTGATGCCTCCCAGGTCAGAAAACACCTTGGAAAACACCAGTCCTTGCCTTTAAGGTCTGGCACTTCCTGTTTCTTGGAGAAACTGCAGGTTGGATTTTCCCTTCATTTTCCCTTGTATACCATGGAAGCTTGTCTCTCATACCACCCAGAATAGACCCTGAGGAGAAAAACATGGCAGATGTAAATAGTAAAAGGAAATGTATTTTGCCCCTCCATTCCTCAGGTTGGGTCTATCCACAGACTTCAGAACAATGCAACAAATTTTTCTGACAGCAATGAGGCTAACCTTAAACAGGGAGTTCTGACAGTCTTTGGTGACAAGGACAAAAAAGTCACCCTATGAGACGAGTAATCTAAGTGGTCTGGGTGAGAGTAAGGTATCTCTCAAATGTGACAGAAATTTTTTATGCCACCTTCGTAGAAGAGTCTATATTTGGCTGAAGAACTTGATTGACAAGACATTAATGATGTGAAACAAGCTATGTTCTAAAAATTGAGACGTCATTGGTGATGTTGTCCTAACAGAAGATTGCTGTTCTTTATGCAGAGTACGGGGAAGGTGTGGACAAATGAAAGTTTGGTAGTGAGTGAGGCTCCTGGGGCTGGCCAGGGGGAGGTGGAGATGGTGGCTCTGCTATTAAGGATCAGTACAATTCATGTGGATGGAAAATCCCTAAGGGTGTGGAAGGAGGTTTCATCAACATCTTCATATTATTAATTTTAGGGACATTCAACGAGTTTTGCTCCAATTCTGTTCTTAGCAAGAAACCCCCAGATTTAGAGGGAAGAGGATAATGGCTTCAATTTATAACAATGTTAATGAGTTGGTTATCCTCTTAGAGAAATAAAATCATTGTATCTTGGGAAGTGAAAAAATAAGGACCTAACTTGAACTTGCAGCCAGTATAATCAAGGGGACCAAGACTGATAAAAGAACATCAGAATAGAAAGAACATGGAGCTCTGGGTATTTTCCCCTTGGAGATGAAACTCAGAACTCAGAATGGGGCAGTTGGACCCGTCTGCCCATGTGGAAAATTGGAAATGGAAAGCAAAATGTTATGGCAAGGGGGAGAGCCTCAGCAGGCAGTTATAGGCAGAGATTCAGAAGATACCAAGACCACGGATTCTGATACTGACTAAAGCATATAGTTCATGTCGAGAGTGTCCAAGGGAGGAGGATGGGCAGAAGATACACATACCTGGGCTGCTGAAAAGATCCTTCTTGTCCACTGTCAGGTAGTAATCAATTTCTTGGTAGACAGCTTCATTAAGAGAATCCTCATATCTGGACAAGGCTGGGACAAATATGGCCATGGATCAGAAACTTGGCCTGAGACCATCACCTGATATGTATTTGTCTTAGGGGCCCTCCTCATTTCTACTTTCTGTTCACACTCAGGCCGCTCCTGAGTTCTAATATGGTTGCCTGCCCTTCCCAGCTGCAATCTGTATGACCTTGGCTGGAATACCATACCTAACATAAGCACTGTGCTCACAGCTCAGCCTCTCCTGGGCCCATGACAGTCAGATCTATTTGGGGCTTGAAAACCAGAGTAAAACACTTGGGTCATATCCAGTCCTGAAGTACTTTATTTGTTCTTGTCCGTTGTCTCCCTTCACCCACCCACACCCTTACCCACATTATTCAGTGCCCCTCAGGTTGCCCACCTTGTTGCTGAATTCTCCCTCTGTGCACCTGAATTCCTAGAAGGATGAGGACCAGAAAGAGAAGGGCCCCTAAAATGAGGCAGACGATCCCAAGCAGAGAGCCGATGCCAGAAATCAAAGGGGCAGAAACCGTCGTAGTGATTGGTCCTTTGAAGAAGAAGAATGATAAGGCTCTGGATTATGGATGAAGTTGTCAAACTCCCCAGGACAGTTCACTAAAGTGAGTATGTAGAGAGGAGGGACATCTGAAGCTCCCTCTCAACCTGAAGATCCTCCAACTGGGGAACCTCCCCCACAATTGCTCTGCAGAGAGACCTGGATAGGCCTGGATGCCCAAATATGCACAGTGAAGGAACCATCCTTCCTTAAGGGGAATGAACTCCAGTTCTCCAAACTGGACATTGGCAGGAGGTGATATACTCTTGAAAAACATTCTGTGGACCCTTCCAAACCCCTCTTCAATCCCCAGTCCACAAGCTTCTCAGAAGCCTCTCAGGAGTCTGGGACAGTAGATCTCCCCAAAGATAAAAGAATCCCAAAAGGTTAGCCTTGGGCCTGGGAAGGTTTCTGTTGTCAAATGAACCCTGAGTTGATAGAAGGGGGAGTGACAGAGCAGTGTGTCTTTTGTGGTAGATGCCAATGTTTTCCTCTCAGCTGGAAGAAATTACATGAAGAATGAGGAGAGATCAAGTTGGGCATGCTCTCTGGATCCTGTTCTAATCCCCCGATGATTGAAACATCCTCCCATAATGCACCATCTAAACAGCTTAGAAAGACTCCTAGGTCTCCTCAATCCCCTGCATCCAGCTCAAGTTTAAGAAAAGACTTAGAGACCATATGGATTGAAGTCAGAGGACCTGTGTTGAAGTCAAATCCCAAATGCAGATGCCAAAATTGGAAATTTATGGAAGGACCACATATTTTCTAAGATAGTTCTATACGTCCCCACAACCCCACCTCAACCTCTAGATTACAAGTGTCTCAACAGATGCTCTGATCTAAAAGATTTGATTCGCCAAGGCATGAAAGAGTCACATACAGAATGTGTCTCATATAACCTTCCTCCTGTGCCATTGAAATCTCAAACACAATGTGTCCAAAGAAACACAGATAATCTCATGTTATTTCTCTTTCTCATACACCTTCCTCCTTTCTAAACTTTCCTATTACTACTGAAGACACTACTACCCTCCCAAGCACTCAGACTCATGATTTTGGTGCTGTTCTTAAAACTCACTCTCATTTTCCTCAAAGATTAAATTAGTTGGATATTCTTCTCATTTGCATCTCCACAAATTCTTTCCCTCCACTGATACAGCCAACACTCTAGTAAAGGTCTCCACCATCTGCAGGACTGTTATAAAGCCTTCTAATTGTTCCTCATCATAGCAATATATTTTTTATTCACCTGCAAAAGTGATCATTTTAGAGCAGAGGTGGAAAGCCTGTGGCCTCAGGCCACATTTGGCCATCTAGGTCTTTAAGTGCACCTTCCTGTCTAAATACATACTTCACAGAACAAATCCCTTAATGAAAGAATTTGTTCTGTAAAACCTGAACTCAGTCAAAAGGCCATAAGTAAGGACCTAGAAAATGTGGCCTCAAGACCATAGGTGCACCCCGATGAACGAGAAAGCATTTTGGGTCACGTGACTTTTGTTGCTGCTGAATCAATTTTTAGTCATCTCTGATTCTCTGTGATGCCATTTGCGTTTCTCTTGGCAGAGATGCTGAAGTAGTTTGTCATTTCTATCTCTACTCATGTGAGAGTTGAAGAACTGAGGCAAACATTGTTAAAGTGACTTGTCCAGGGTCACATAGCTAGTAAACTTCCCAGAACAGATACAAACTTCAAGAAGAGGAGTCCTCCTGATTCCAGACCTGTGCTACCTGGTTGCCAACATCATGCACATGTTCAATAAAATCTTGTAATTCCCTGTTACCTTCAGAATCCAAAAGAACTCTGTTCTTCACAGGTCTTCACAACTGGGACTCATTGTGCCTTTCCACAATTCTTATACATTCCTCTTCTCCACATACTCTACTAGTTGACAATACATGTTCACTCCCTGTTCTTTATATGTGATATTCTATCTCTGCACCTGCATATTGACTTTCTGGCTCTCCTTACATGGAGTGCTCACCCTTCTCATCTCCATCTCTTGATGTGCTTAGTTTCCTTCAAGACTCACCTCACTTATTTCCTATTAAAGGAAGCTTCCTTGAGATGTGCCAGATGCTTAAGCTTTCCTTTCTAGGTTACCTTCATTCTACTCTATATGCACCTTCTAGAGATTTATAAGGTTTTTCCTCCTTTATTGTGTAAAGCTGCTTGAAGGAAGGAAATATTTTGGCTATTCTATTGCTAGGGCTTAGGACAGGGTATGGCATAGTGTAAGCACTCACTAATAAATCCTTGTGGATTGATTGGTTTTGACCTACTCTGATGTGGCCTAGAGCTGAGGGTCAGGGTGCCTGAAAATCATCCTTTGAGGATACCAAAGAGTTACCAGGTGGAGCAATGGATAGAGCCCTGGGCCTAGAAGAAAAGGAGGATATGAGTTCATAGACAGGCTCAGACAATAGCTGTGTTACCCTGGGAAAGTCACTTATCTTTCATTTGCCTCAATTCCTCGTCTGTAAAATGAGCACACACGGGAAAAGAAAATGGCAAAATACTCCAGTAACTTTCCCAAGAAAACCCCATGGAAATAGTTCATGGACTCATGAAGAACTGGACACAAATGAATGACCTGGTAACATCATACAGTACTTTTTACTGGAAGGAAAAAAAACAATTGGAAATTTGAGTAGAGATCAAACTGGGAATGTTGGCTCTGAATTCTGCCTGAGTTCTCTGTCATTTGAATATCTGATCAAGATATGCTACTCAAACAGGCAGGAAGGTACCCAAATTCTCTACCTATATTCCCCCAAAATGAGCTTAGGGAGAGAGTTGGAGGACAGAAGAGGGATTGTAAATTAAGGAGTCACATGACATATGTTCAAAATTTTCCAGCAAATTATATTTCCTAGCCTGTGTGACCTTATGGCAATCACATGACTCCCACTGAACACCTATTTCCTCCTAAGCAAAGCAAAGAGGTGAGAAGGATATCTATTAATTATACTTTCTGTTCTAAATTCTATGACCCCAGGATCAAGTTACAGCCTCCCCTGGTACCAGAGACAAAACTGTGGAAGTTCCTTCTAGATGCACATTCTAGTCCCGTGTCCTCCAGCTCAGTATCTGTTCTCAGAGCTCCCAGATCCAACCAATATCCTTCACACTCACCTGAGCACATGACACCAGCGTCCTCCTCATGCTTACAGTCATTCTGCCCCCAGGGACTTGCAGGGCAATCCCACAGAGAGGACTCTATCCCTTTGCATTGCACGTCATCCAACCAGATGCTCCCACTTCCTGGACTAAATGAAGGCCATTCCAGGCCAGCCAGAGCAGAGCCACAGCCCAGCTGCTGACAAACCACATTAACATCTGCTAGGTCCCATGAGTCATCACATACTGTCCCCCAGGAGCCATTGTGCCAGATCTCCACTCGTCCAGAGCATGGGGTCTCTCCTCCAATGAGTCGGAGTTTGTCTTTGTCTGGAAAGGAAGCAGAATCCCCTGTTACACTTCCAATTTGGAAGTGAGGAGCATCTGAGAGTCCCAGGTACATAGAGAGAGAAAGTGAAATACCTGTGCAGGGACCAGAGGTTGGACAGTCAATGACCTTCCTTGCTGCAGAGAGAAGACATTGGGAAAGGGCTGCATTAATGATAACCATAAAATGTTATTTGGGAACTAGGTTTTCCTGTTTCAGGACAGGATTCCCAAAGATCGCTTAATTTACTTCTAAAATACAGAACAGCACCATCTTTACCATTATCATATTCAGTGATTTGTTGAATTCATACAATGAGATATCAACTGATTCAAAAAACATATATAAATAGAAAATAATAAGTTCCTGCCTTTAGGGAGTTCAGAATGTAATTAGACAAAAGGACATGAATGCAAAAAAAGAAACTCTATAAGGAAACAGATACAAGTAGCCCATAGAAAGACTGAAGAAGTCTGGGGCAACGCGAGGCAGCCTGTTAGACAAGGCAGAGACTGACAAAAGATACAGAAAGAAGGAGGAGCCATAGGGATTAAAAGGGACATGCTTCTTTTTATAATAGAAGGGAAGGGAAAAAATGGGTCAGGTTGCCAAGATATTTTGAAGACTATAGGATGAGAGGTAAATGAATTTTGGTCAGATCTAATCAAACTGCTTAGAGAAATAGGTGGTTCAGTTCTCTGGTCTAAATGAGTACTTCAGGGTTTGAGAAGAGCAAAATTCAAAGAAAACCAGTGAATAACCATTTTTTAAGTAACCACTCTGTGCCAGGCCCTGCTGACACAAAGAAAGGCATAAAAGCATTCCCTGACTTCAAGGATCTCAAAGTCTCTTTGGGGGAGAAAATGAGACAATATCTTTCTGTAAACATGATAAATACAGGAGAAATGGCAAATATCAATAGATGGACAGCACTAGCATTAAAGGGAGATAATAAAAGGTTTCTGTGTGGAAGGTAGTACTTTAACTGGGACCTGAATGAGGCAGCTAGATGTTACAAGGGACAAGGTTCTGGGTCTGGAATCATGAAAAACTTATCTTCCTGAGTTCAAATCTGGCTTCTGACACTTACCAACTATGTGACCCTATCCAGTCCGTAAACCCAGTTTGCCTCAGTTTCCTCATCTGTAAAATGAGCTGGAGAAAGAAATGGCAAAAACTCTTTGACAAGAAAACTCCAAAATTGGTCATGGAGACTTGGGTATGATTGAAATAACTGAACAACTACAGCAACCACAGCAACGAAGTCAAGGAAGGCAAGAGATAGAGTTGAGGAAGGAGAGAATAATAGACTTCGGGAGAAACAGTGAAACTGCACAATCAGGAGATAGAGTGTCTTGTACAAAGAACAGCAGAGATTAATGTCATTGAACTGACGGTGAGGGAAGTAAATTGTTATAAGACTAGAAAGGTAGGGGGGGTCTAGGATAAGAAGGTGTTTGAATGAGAGGATTCAATATTACATCCAGGGAACAAGGAGCAGCTAATTGTTTGGGAATGGGGAGGCAACACAGTCAGACTTGTGCTTTAGGAAGGTGAATGTAACAGTTGAGTGGAAGATGAACTGGAAGAGAGACAGAGCAACCAACCAGAAGGCTCTTCCAAATACCCAGAGTGGGCCTGGACCAATGTGGCAGCAGTGTCATAAAGAAAAAGGGGGTGTGGATGAGAGATGGTACAAAAAGAGCAACAACAGGATTTGGCAACCGATTGTATATGATAAGGTAAAAGAGAGAGAAGAGTTGAGGATGGCAGTTGGACTAGATGAGGCTGGAGGTTTCCTCCACAGTAATAGGGAAGTTACAAGGAAGAAAAGTTTAGGGAGAAATAAGTCCAGTTTGAGACATATAAAATTTAAGATGTCTGTAAAACATCTAGTTCAAGATGTTCAATAAGAAATGTGAGGCTGGAGGTCAGGACAAAGCATAGGGTTAGGGAAGTAGATCTGAGAATTATGCGCATAGAGGTTCTATTGTGTACAGTGGACCTGATGAGATCAACAAATGAGATGCTATTGAGTGTGAATAGAAGAGACCCGAGGACATATCTTTGGAAGAACAATACTGATTAGTGGGGGTGACCTGAGGAGATTGAGGAAGAGATGCCAGACAAGTGGGAGAAGAACCAGGAAATAGCAATATCATGAAATTCTAGAGAAAAGAGAATATCAAGGGGGAGGTAGCATTTGAGTGTCAGTGGTTACAGAGAGGGTGGAAAGTCCATTAGATTTGGTAATTAAGGGATGGTTGATTATGTTGGAAACAGCTGGTTCAGTTAAATGATGAAGCGTGCAGTCACACTGCACATTTAAAATGAGAGTCAGACAAAAGGAATTTGGCAGATAGCCTTCACAATGCTTTTAGCCACCACAGGGAGGGATAATTTAGAATGAAACCGAGGGTGGATTACATGAGAGATTTTTTTTTTTCAAATATTAGGGAGATGGGGATATTTGCATGAGGTAGGGAAGTAGTTAGCAGACAAGAATTGCCTTGGCAAGAAGGTGGGTCATTTCTTTAGGTGAGGCAGGAGTGAAGGAAGAGAAAGGGACAGGAAGAATCAGGATGATATGACAGGTGGAGGGATGAATAGGGAGTTCTTGAAGGAGGACTTCAATTTTTGTGGTGAAATATGAGACAAGGATGAGGGAGGAGGAAGTTTGAGGAGGGATGAAAAAGTCTGAAAAAGCCACTGTGGATAGGGGGCTAGGGAATCAATTGGGAAGGCATAAAAAGATTTACTTGCTGTAGTGAGAGCCCAGTTAATATTGTGTAACATATTGTGAAGAACTCAGCATGGTTTCGTGATTTTATCCAACTTGTTTCAGAATTCCCTGAGTAAGAGCAAAAGCAGTGGGTGGTGGTAATCAACTAGGACTGACTCTTGGAAGGGCAAGTTTAGAGATAGTTTTAGAGAATGAGGGACTAAACAGAAGAGGATGGAAAAGATAAATGAATTAGTTCACCAAGGAATCAAGGAAGAGAGGTTAACCAGTGCAGGTAGGATAACCTTGGTTACAACTGAGAAGTGGAAATCATGGTGAGGATGAAGAACAGAGTTTGGGGGTTGCAAGGAAGAGGGACAGGAGTAATGACCATCAATTATGATCAAATAAAGGAATCAGAGTTCACAAATATGTAAGTGGAACTCTTGTAGGTGACAGCAAGATCAAGAGTATGGCCAACTTTTTGTGTCTCTGAGGAGGATGGAGGCCCTTGGAAATGAATAGAGTGAAGAACTGAAAAGTTAGGGTGTTTGAGGGAATATTTAATTTCTAGTTATAAGGACAGGAATTGTGGAAGAAAGACTGACTCAGAACTTTTTCTCATTAATGTTTTAGTTAACTAAAATAAAAAATTTGAAGTCTTTGTCACATAACTCTTACCAACCTAGGTCTCTTCCACCATATACTTGGACAGATTAAATAAATTGGGGTCATGATGTTGTACACAAATTGAATTCACTTGGACTAAAAAAAATTCCATTAAAAAGGAGTCAAAAAAAAGAGACAGATGTAGTTACCTTCACATATAACATGGGTTTCTTCTTCCGGCTGGCAAGAATTTAGGTCCCAATATTGAGAAGGACAGTGCCAGAGAAAGGATTCTTGGCCTTGGCAGTTGATTTTATCTATCCACCGGGGCAACAAACTTTTTGTGGGGCTCAACAGTGTTTCAATATACCCCTTGGCACCACAACTCAAGTGTCTGCAAATCACTGATAGGGTATTGCCGTCCATGGAGTTGGAGCAAACACGACCCCATGTTCCATTGTAGAAAATCTCTAGCCATCCAGAGCACTTATACTCCTGACTCACTAGCCTGAGATCCAAGGATTCTGTAAATGGAGAGGAAGGTATGGCACAATTAAGAGGGGCATTTGTTCTCATAGTCTCTCGGTCTTGTCCCTTTGGAAATTGTATTAGATTCTCCGACTCTGCTGGGAACTCTCCACTAGACAGACACAGACCTTCTATTTCCAGAATTACTTCCACTACATTTCTATGCCTATCTCTCTGTCGTGTCTTCCACACTGATAAAGACAGGAATACTTCTACTGTGATTTCACTACTGAGTTTCACAGTTTCAAAATCTGTCTGTATCTTTGAACCACTAAAGTAAATCAAATCACTAGAAACATTTTGTATACCTGTTCTGTGAATAGCATTCTAGTAGAACATTAAAGTATAAGGAATACACACGTTTGTATCTAAATATATATGTATGTATGTATATGTATATATACATACATACACACACACACACACACACACACACACACACACACACACACACATCTTCCTAAAGGAGGAGACCTAACTGTAAAATTGTAGGAAATAAATAAAATCCCCCTTCAGAGAATAGGCCTTATCCTGAAACTGAACTCTAGGGAGAGCTCTGCTTGGGGCAGGAAGTCCTCCTCCCTGTCTGAATCAGTTCCTTCTCCCTCAGGTAACTAAGCCCCACAGCTTCAGGGCTCCATAAGACCCTCAGTGTTAGTGGGTTGTGTGTGATCCAAACCTGAGCAGAGGACTCCCACATCCTCTTTGTGTCTACAATCATGCTGACCCCAGTGGAGGGAAGGGCACTCCCCTAGATGGGATTCATTTCCAAAGCAGCTAAGCTCATCCAACCAGATGGGCCCTGATCCTTCTCCAAAATAAGCAGAGACCATGACTTCGAGGGCCACTCCACAGCCCAGCTGCCTGCACACCACATGGGCATCATTCAGGTCCCAAGAATCATCACAGATGGTTCCCCAGGTCCCATTGTAATGGACTTCAACTCTTCCAGAGCAGGGACCTCTTCCATTTAATAGACGAAGCTGTCCATTTTCTACAGGAAAAAATGAGATTAATTGTCTGTTTTTCCAAGGAAAGAGAAACATTTACTTACATTGTCCAAATGTCTTACCTGAAAATAGAACAGGTGCATTTTCCTGGTCAGACTGTGTATTCTTGAATGTGAGGGACTGCGTCTGGTTTCCTGCAAAAAGCAAACACAGCTCAAACCCAGGGGTGGACATTTTAAACCAGGAGGGGATAAGTAAAGTAAATATGTATCTTCAGGTAAGGCACTGAATGCGGGAAGGAAAGGGTCAGCAAATTGGAGAGAAGACAGGTTGTGAGGGAGGGACAAAGGGATTTTCCAGTTTAAGTAGGCATGTTTTGGCTCCACCTAATCAAACAGAATTGCTCTCATTGACAGTTCTACTGTTCCACTCCTAAAGTTGCAAACATACCCTCCATATACAAAGTTTCCTAAAAAGTCTGTGACCTTGGATGAAGAAGAGCTACCGACAGAAAAATTGCAGTACTTGTAGCTGAACATCCTTTCTCAGGCTTTGCTCACCCTATGCTAGGTCCAACACCTAGGAGCTACACAAGGTAACTTCCCCCTACCATACCACCATCCTATGTCTAAATACTAAATCAGGAGGTGTTTACTTGCAGTATATGAATTTGTTTTAAAACATAGTGATAAACATGGCTTAGGGTGAGGGGAATTGAGGGAGGAGAGAGGGAGAAAATTTGGCACTAAAACTTTTTTTAATTGAATGTTAAAAATTATCTTTACACATAAATATGAAAAAAGAAAGTATTATTTTCAATAATTTAGTTTATTCACTTACTTTTCAACATTCACTCCCATAAGGTTTAGAGTTCCAAATTTTCTTCACCTTTCTCCACTCCCCCCACTCCAAGACAGTGTATACTCTGATTACCCCTTCCTCCAATCTGCCCTCCTTTCTGCCACAGCCCCTTTCTCTTATCCCCTTCCCCTCTATTTTTTAAGGCAAGATAGATTTCTATATCTCATTGCCAGTATGTTTTATTTCCCAGTGGCATGTAAAATCATTTTTAACAACTGCTTTTAATACTTTGAGTGTCAACTTCTCTCCCTTCCTCCCTCCCCATCCACCCCTCATGAGAAGACAAGCTATTCAGTATAGGTCATATATATGCAGTCAGGCAATTCACCTTCACAACAATCATGCTGTGAAAGACTATATTTCCCTTCATCCTATTCTGCCTCCCATTTTTTCTATTCTCTCTTTTGACCCTGTCCCTCCTCAAAAGTGTTTGCTCCTAATTACCCCCTCCTCTCACTTACCCTCCTTTTGATCATGCCCCTTATCCCTTTTCCTCCTACTTTCCTGTAGGGTAAGATATTTGGATATTTTCATATCAAATTAAGCATGCATGTCATTCCCTCCTTAAGGCAAATCTGATGAGAGTAAGATTCAATCTTTCCCTCTCACCTCCTCCTCCCTCCACTGGAAAAGCTTTTTCTTGCCTTTTTTTGAGTGAGATAATTGGTCCCATTCTATTTCTCCCTTTCTCCTCCCAAAATATTCCTCTTTCACCCCTTACTTTTATATTTTAAGATATCATCCCTACCTATTCGACTCACACTGTGCCCTCTGTCTATATGCATATAATTCCTCCAATTATACTTATACTGAGAAAAGTCTCAAGGGTTACAAATATTATCTTTCCAGGCAGGAATGCAGACAGTTCATGCAAGTCCTTTGTGATTTCTCTTTCCTGTTTACCTTTCAATGCTTCTCTTGACTCTTGTATCGAAAAGTCAAATTTTCTATTCAGTTCTGGTTTCTTCATCAAGAATGATTGAAAGTCCTCTATTTCATTGGAATTTCATTTTTTCCCTGAAGTATGATACTCAGTTTTGCTGGATAGGGGATTCTTGGTTTTAATCCTAGCTCCTTTGATCTCTGGAATATCATATTCCAAGACCTCCAATCCTTTAGTGTAAAAGCTACTAAATCCTGTGTTATCCTGATCGTGTTTCCACAATACTTAAATTGTTTATTTTTGGCTGCTTGCAATATTTTCTCCTTGACCTGGGAACTCTGGAATTTGGCTACAATATTCCAAGGAGATTTCCTTTTGGGATCTCTTTCAGGAGGCAATCAGTGGATTCTTTCAATATCTATTTTATCTTCAGGTTCTAGAATATCAGAGCAGTTTTCCTTGATAATTTTTTGAAAGATGATGCCTAGAGTCTTTTTCTACTTTTGAATCCTTTGTCAAGAGGAGGGTATACTCTGGGGACATGTAAGTTCTCAGTTCCTCCAAGGTGGCACAATCAAGGGAGAGGAGTTTACTCCTCTCCTGGCCTGCACACTGGACTGGGAGCAACCAAAAACTTTTCTGCCCTGATTCTGTGAGTAGTAGAATTCTCTCTCTCTTCAGCCTCCAGCTCCACCAGACCAGTGCTCCTCGTCACTCCTGGGTTGAGCTACTGGCTGAGATTGAGATCAGCTGCTCAATTCCCCCAGGGGCTTTAGGCAGAGTATAGGGCCACCACTCAGGGCTGTGGTTCAGATCAGCTGTTCAGTTCCCCCAGGGGCTTTAGGTTGAGACCTCCACAAATGGACTTACTGCTGCCACCACCTCACCACTGCCACCTGGAATCAGGGCTAAGGGAGGACCCTGCTCCTTTGTCACCCAGGTGAAAAAGCTTTCTCACTGACCTTTGAAACTTTTGGCGTTTGTGGGTTGGGGGATCTGAGAGCCACTGTTCCTGCTGGGGATTCCACTCCAAGGCCTGTTCTGTTCCTCCCTGTGCCACCCAGCCAAGGCTGCTCTGGGCTCCATTCCTCACCTTCACAATAGACCTTTCCTGTCAGCCTTCCAGGCTACCTTGGGCTGGAAATCTCTTTCAGTCCATCGTTCTGTGGTTTCTGCTGTTCTATAATTTGCTGACAGTCATTTTTTACAGGTATTTTATGGGCTGTGGGGGAAGAACTAGAGTATGTGTATTTTTCTACGATGCCATCTTTGCTCTGCTACCCGATGTTCTTTTTTTGATCATGGATTTCAAGTAGTCCAAGAATTTCTAAATTGTCTCTCCTGGACCTATTTTCGAGGTCAATTGTTTTTCCAATGATATATACCCCATTGTCTTCTATTTTTTCATTCTTTTGGTTTTGTTTTATAATTTCTTGATTTTTCATAAAGTCATAAGCTTCCATCTATTCCACTGTAAATTTTGAAATAATTATTTTCTTCAGTGAACTTTTAGACCTACTGAAAAGTGGAAACACTTGGCCAATTTAGCTTTTTAAGGCATTCTTCTACTCATGAGTTTGTTTTATCTATTTTGCCATTTGGGTTGGTCTATTTAATTTAAAGGTGGTATTTTTTTCAGCATTTGGGGAGGGGTCTCCTTTAGCAATCTATTGACTCATTTTTCATGATTTTTACTCATCACTCTCATTTCTCTTCCCAATTTTTCCTCTACTTCTCTTACTTGATTTTCAAAATATTTTTGAACTCTTCCATGGCCTGAGATCAACTAGTATTTTTCTTGGAGACTTTGGAGGGAGGAACTTTGATTTTTGTTTTCTTCTGTTTGTATGTTTTCATCTTTCTTTTCACCAAAGTAACAGTCTAGAGTCTGATTTTTTTCCAGTTTTTGCTCATTTTCCCAGTCAATTATTTAACTTTTGAGCTCTTTGTCAAGGTAGTTCTCTGCTTCTAGGTGAAGTGGGGGGGCTACTGTAAGCTACTAGATCCCACCCCAATCTGCATGCTCAGAACCCCACAATGAGGTGGCTCTGCTTCTGCCACCACCACCACCTCTGCCACTGCCACTGCTGCTGCTGTGACTGCCTGCTGTAGCTACTTCTGGCTCCCCATCCCCGTCCATCACACAGGCCTTGGCTGGACCACACCACTCTCCCACACAGGTTTTCTCTGCTGACCTTCTTTTCCTCAGCATTTTGTGGTCTAGAAGTCTGGAAATCAACACAGCTTCCTGTGATTCAGTGCTCTGAGACCTGCTCAAGTCCAGCCTGTGCAGTCAGCATGACTCAAACTGGACTGTACTCTGCTCCCAGTCCAGCATGATTGATGCTTTCTGTTGACCTTCTGGGATGTGCTGAACTAGAAATTGTTTCAACACTATCATTCTGTGAGTTCTACTGCTCCAGAATTTTTATAGGTATTTGGGGGGTTTTGCAGGTGAGATCAAGGAAATCGTTGCCTTCACTCTACCATCTTTGCTCTGCCTCATAAAACATTATTTTTTAAAAAATATATTGATAACTATATTTCAAGATACTTGGTCTCTTATTTGAGCAAGGAGAACCCTACCTGTAGCAAGCACCTATGTGTAAAGAGGTGTGTATGTGGTGAGGCCTCATGTGCATGAAAGTTTGTCACTTTCATATGAAGCTTGGAGGTGTCATTCTGTGGCTCAGAGTGAGAAAGAATAGACATCTCAAGCTCTCCTGTCCTCCTCTTGTTGCAGTTCACTTATTTCAGTCACGGCCAACTCTTCCTGACCCCTTTGTGGGGTTTTGTTGGCAAAAATACTGGAGGGATTTGCCATTTCCTTGTCTAGATCATTTTACAGAGGAGGAAACTGAACCAAACAAGGTTAAATGACTTGGTCAGGGAGAAGTAACTAGTCTGAGGTCAAACTTTAACTCAGGTCTTCCTAACTCCTCACCCTCTACTCTCTCCACTTTCCAATGTAGCTGCCACTCTACCTAGCTTCTCCACCTCCCCTTCTGCAAGGGAGACTTTAATTCCCACCAGGATTGGAAGCTGGGGGTTGGGACCAGACTCTACTCTACTCTCCTCAGAGAGGAGGGGTACCATGCTACAATTATTTTTATCTGTTCCCCTAAATATTGTTAATCTATGGGTCATTACCAGATTCAGCTGAACTTCTGATTATTCTGACGTTATTTGAAGGGGGTGATCAGTTAAAAGCATTATTCTCAGAAATAGTTCCAAGGTTACACAAAAGGAGATGATAGCCCAAGGAAAGTCAAGAGTCTCTGCAATAGAGAGACAAATATCTCTCTTAGACTACCTTCTTCTCCTAGCTCAACAGAGAAATGGTTGAGCTTTTCAAATAATAGGCACCTAATAAGTGCTAGAAGATTGATTTTCCTAAGAAACTAAGGAAAAAGAAAACATAAAAGCAGAAACTCTGCTCTTTTACATGTCACTGGAAATTGTCAAGATGATGCTGATGTAGCACAAGTGATAGGAGTATGCTCTAACTCCAACCTGTTTCTAAATTTCTCACCTCCTCTATGTGACTTTCCTACTGAGGGTTTTAGAATAACAAGTGGTAGTGGAATTGAGTGAACTACACTGATTCTCACTTGTGATTCAGTTCTAGAACTAGCTAGATTCTCCTTCTATTCATTTATGAGTCTAGTCCAATTCCTAAGTTGTGAGAAAATTTTATTCAATGAAGGGAATTGGGAGAAAACTTCATTGCATCTTTTGAACCTCATCCATGGCTAGGACCTGGACCACCTCTACCTGATGCTTAACTAAGGACCGAGATTAGGCTGACTAAAAACCCAGTCAGATTCAGAGACTGGGGCAAAGAATTTTCTGACAAGCAACCTATATGTTTCTCTGGCACAGTACTATTCAATAATTACTGTTTACAAGTTCTTCAATTGAATGCAGACACGTTGGGAGAGGGAGGTAGGACACCTCTTTTTCTGATTTCAAGGGATTGAACCTATTTGTTCTCCCCTTCCCAACTTGGAAAGCCCCTAATCTCGCTTCCAATTAGAAATCAAATAACCAAATTCTGTATCCCTACTAACTGTTTCTTTTTAATTATTTAGTGTCATTTCATTGCTGTTAATGAATAAAACTCTGTCTCACCCATATTCTTACTGCCAAGATGAGAAAGATCTTGGGTCCTGATTTATTTAGCAATTGTCATGTATTGTTTAATCAATTGATAACCTTGGGAACTAGAACCTTTGCTTCCTCAGGTATTTCATCATTCATGCACTTCACTCTCTCTTCCCTCAAGTTTTCTCCACACTCTCTGGCTGACCTGCACTGATCCAATGGATACTTTCTTTTCCTTGCAGAGTTCTGCTCCTCTGAGTTCTGACTTGACACTTTACAAAGGGACCCTGACTTATTTGTACATCTGATGCAAAGTTTTTACCCTCATTCACTCCTACTAACTCTAACAAATATGCAGAGAGGTAAAATTGTGTGATCTTTGGCTCAAGTGTCTATTTTCATAAGAATGTCTTCATTGGTGCAAATTGATTTCATGAGATGAAATTAGTGAGACCTGGAAAGCAGAGAGACCTGAAAAGCAGAGAGACCCGAAACTTCTAGCTAAGGTTCTCTGTTACTTTCTGACTAAGATCTCTCTTTTCTCCAGGTTTCACCAAGTCTGACCTCACGAAATCAATTTCCACCACTGAAGACATCTTTTATAAATGGTCCTCTGAGGCAAGAGTGGCAATTTTCAAGGGAAAAATTTTATTTCATTTTATTTTATGGAATTTTATTCTTATATTATTATAACATAGTTCACCTAATATTGAGTAGTATCCCAGTATCTTTGATCTTCTCTAATCTATTCTTTCCTTGTAGGATGATTTTACAACCTGGGTAAACAAACTTCATGTGAATTTAGACATTTCCTAATCCTTCCTGTCTAAGATGGCTTGGTCTTGGTCTTTCCTACCAATGTCCAAAGCCAGATATCCCTGTTCACTACTAGTATTAGCATTAGTATAAGTCTACACTTTCCTGTAAAGTAGTTGATGGACCAGAATATAGCTTCCCTACCTGCAAATTCCCAAAGAAGAGTCCTGAATGAATGATAAGATATATAAAGCAAATACAAATTAGAGTTTTCCCTTCACTAACCTGAACAGAACACAGAAGAAACTTTTCCTGTGGAACATGGAGAAGTCCCCAGAATAGTCACAGAACAATTCCATAAATGAGACTCAGTTCCTGTGCAGTAAAATGTATCCCCTGTGATGGGGACGTTTTCTTGGTCAAAATTTGCATCTTCAGGAGGTTTCATGGCAACCCCACAGTGGAGCTGACGGCAGAGAACGTTGGCATCTGCCATGTCCCAGTGGGAGTCACAGAGAGTTCTCCAGGTCCCCAAAACTTGGATCTCCACTCTTCCTTCACATTGGGAGCTTCCATCCATCAGACGAAAGTCTGTGTACCCTGGGGAGAAGAAGACAGGGCTATAGACAAGCAACTGTGATTTTCTAATATCGGTATCCAGTACAGTATGGGAGCAGGATAAAAGCATTATGTAAATTTTTACTTGAACAAATGACTCCAACATCCATGTCATGGCTGCATTTTCCCTGTTGATGTGGTACTGTGGGACACAGGGACAGAAGCGGTTCACTTCCATTACAATGGAATTCTTTATCATAGATATGTCCATTTCCTCTTCCAAAATGAGCTCTTTTCATGATGGCGACTGCAGTCCCACACTTTAACTCAGCACAGATGACTTTGGCAGTGGAAAGAATAAAATTCCGATGACAGACTGTGCTCCATGTTCTTCCTGAATTGACTTCTACCCTCCCATTACAGGGGCCATCCCCTGCTTCCAGCTTGACAAATCCTGGAAAGATAAGAAAGACTTCCAATGGGCCACACTGAATGCCAATGATTTTCCTGATGAGGCAAGAAACACAATTAATTTTGGGAGACTCTTTCAGATATTTTCCTAAGGGAGAAGAAGCAGGGGAGCTTTCTTTAACTGAACACATAACAATATATTCCTTGGAAGCATGTTGACTTTGATTGAACCTGAAATAAAGACTAAGCTACTTCATTCCTGGTATTCTTTGGGAAAGTATATCTGACATATGAAGGGAAATGAAATGCTGCTACTCTTTTAGGCAGAGGAGAGCCATATGGAAGCATCAGAGACCATGAATGCATCTCACCCAAGGAGGAAAATTAGACTCATATCATGTCTCAGCAATGGAGAAGTAGCCATCTCCTCTGCCCCAAAAACCTCATTACTCTAAATAGGTTTGCTTATCTTTTTAATTATCTGGGGTTTTTCTCATCTGTTTTCTTCCTTTTTTCAGATAAGAGACATAGCCTATATTTGCAAAAGGACTGAATAGGCTACGTTTCATTTACCTTGAATTCTTGAAAAAAGGCTGATGGGATGTCCAAGATTGTTTGCATAATTCTGCATTCTTTATTTCTATATTTTTCCATGGTTAATTTCCTGATACTTTTGGAACATCTGAGAACTAGGACTCAGGCACTAAGAAATAAGGACATTTAACACATACTCCTTTAACACTGTGATGAGCCATGTGACCCCACCACCACAGTAAGAAATCAGAGAGGAAGACAAGAAAAGAACTTGAATATTTCAAATATAAATACCAGTACAATAGTCGAAATAATTAACAGTTTATATATATATAATATATAATATGATATATATAATATATAACTATATATATATATATATATTTGTGAATTGTGGTGCCAGGCCATTATTATTCTGTCAGATACACTCACACACACACACACACACACACACACACACACACGAAAAGAGTGAGAGATAAAGACAGTGAGAGAGATAGAGAAGGAGAGAGACAGAGTGGGAGGGAGAGAGAGAGAGAAGAGAGGTGCAAAGAGAGCAAGAGGAAGAAAGAGAGAAGAAAACAGGTGGCATTTCTGCTGACTTGGAAAGGAGGTAATCACTTCTGCTGATGAATATTTCTTTTAAGATTTGTTAGTCTTGCTCTTTACAAATCATTCTCCTTAATCTGTAAATCTGAAACAAGCCCACAATACTTTGATACTTGACTGTACCATCTGTTACATTTGCCACAGAGATTTTTTGTGGTTATGATGATGCACAGAAGCTTTGTGGATTTGGAGATGGACTATGGTAAGGACAAAGTAGGTATTATTTGTTGCCAGAGAACCATCTTTAGAGGGGAACAGAAAAGCTTCTAATTTTTAATGATAAGAAAATAATGAACTTAGAGCAGGAGCCCCAAATCAATCTCTCTGGACTACACTATGAGAATGTAATTGATGCAGATTACATGTGTTAGGCACCTTCACCTGGAAGAATAGTAGCAACATGAAGTTAGAAATATACAGAGGAAATGACTAACATCAGTGCATGAAGCACCAGTTCTCAATAATCTCTCCCAACCTCTGAAGTTAGCCTTATCTCTGCTGCTCACAATTTGTATACTCTCATTTGCTAGGGTTGTTTGCCTTAGAATAGAGATTCTATCTCCCTCTGTCTATATTTATTCTTATTATAAAACTGTACAACTGAGAAGGTGGAGTCAAGATGACAGAACAACAGGAATTAGCACATAAAATTCCCTAAAAAAAAAAAAAAAAAAACTCCAAAGAAATGTAAAAAGTGCACCAGACCAAATCTTTATAGAGTAAATCTAAGAAAAAGTGACAGTGAGACATTTAATTCCAGCTTAGGTCAGGAGAGGAAAAATGACAAAGAAGTCTCCAGATGCTAGTCTAGCCAGCAATTTTTAGAGCATTGACAGCTCCAGATGAGAGAGGTTATCTGTCCCAAATATTCTATTCAAGCAGATCGGAAAGGTTCCCAAATCCCTTACATATTCTCTCCCCAGTACAAGCCTGGAGAGAGTTCTGGAGGACAGAAGAGATATTTTAGTTCTGTCTTCAAAAATTTCCCAGAAAATTACACTTGACTGTCTGGTAACCTTGTGCCAGTCAGATAACCTCACTGGACTTCTCTTTACTCCTTTGCAAAGATAGATGATGACCATTATTTTTACTTGCAGTTCAAAATTTTATGACGCTAGGATCAGATTACAGCTTCACATGGTACCTGTGGAAACTCCATTTGTATGCACATTCTAGCGCCATGTTCTGCAGATCAGTATCTGTTCTCAGAACTACTGGCCGCGTATTATGTCCTTCACACTCACCTGAGCACGTGACACCAATATCCGCTGTATGAGTACAGTAACTCTCCCTCCTCTGTCTTGGACAATCCCACAGAGAAGACTCTCTTCCACTGCATTGTATTCCCCAGATGGTTCCTTTTCCTGGGCCAAATGCAGTCAGTTCCGCAGTAGAGCCACAGCCCAGGTGCTTACAAACCACATTAGCACCTGCTTGATTAAAATAACCATAGCATACTGTCCCCCAGGTGCCACTGTGCCAGATCTCCACTCGTCCAGAGCATCGGGTCTCTCCTCCACTGAGTCTGAGTTCTTCTGTGTCTAGAAAGGAAGCACAATCGACTGTTACGCTCCCACCTTACAAGTGGGGAATCTCTGAGAGCACAGGTACAGACAGAGATGACCTAAGATACCCGTGCAGGGCTTAACGGTTGAGCAGTCAATTTCTTTCTTGAATATATCATGTTTGTACAAAGCTTTTCTCATGTTGTCTCCCTCATTGGACTTTGAGCTCCTTGAAGGTGAAGACTGCTTTCTTGCCTTTCTTTGCATTGCCAGGGCTTACTACGATGTCTGGCACATAGTAGTTGATTTAAAAATGATTGTGTACAAACATGCAATACACAAGATGAATTGGTCACCTTAGGAAAGACAGAGCCAAGATGGTGGAGGAAAAGCAAGGATTCACCCAACTTCTCCCTCATTTCCCTCCAAACAACTGTAAAATAATGCGTCATAATAAATTCCAGAGCAGAAAACCAAAAAAAGCACTGGCTGAAACGATATCTTATTCCAAAACAACTTAAAATGTTGGCAGGAAAGTTCTGTCTCAGGGCAAGACAGGAATGCAGTTGTGTGCATGCCACACTTTCAAGTGAGGCTCAGACCCTTGCACAAGGCAGCAAGCATCAGGCCTTACACAGCGCAGCAGCTTTTGAAAGCAACTGATTTTATAAGGATCTCTCAGCACACAGATGATAAGTGGATTGAAAAACTGGTGAGAAAGAGACTACAAGACACTCTCTGCTGGCACTGGGTGCAGGACCCTGTTGCATTGCCCATACTCAATTCCAAATCACAGTCATAGGGCAAGGTGGAAGAGCACATTACAGTTCCCAGCCACAGGGGACCTAGACCTTAGTCAGAGTTCTAGGACAGTAATTGTGGTCACTCACTGATAAGAGTACAAGCCAGGAGAGGAGACATGTTTCAGATAGTGTCCCCTACACCCTTAGAGCAGAGGTCAACTTTAACATGGAGTTAAACATAAAGAAATAGGTTGGAAAATGAAAAAACACATAATAAAAAGAGGCACATCACAGAGTGGATTAAAAGTCAGAATCCTACAATGTGTTGTTTACACAAAACACACATGAAGCCGAGAGACACATGTTTTGTAAAGGTGAAAGCCTGGAGTATAATCTATTATGTTTCAGCTAAATTAAAATAAAACGTGGAGGTAGTAATCATGATGTCAGACAAAACAAAAGCAAAAGTAGATGAATTAAATGAGATAAGCAAGGAAAGTACATCTAGTTAAAAGGTACCATGGACATTGAAGTCATATCACTACTAAACATGTATGCACCAAATGGTATAGTATTAAAATTCTTAAAAGAAAAGTTAAATGAATTATTGAAAGAAAAAGACAATACTATGCTATTGGAGGACTTCAACTTTTTCCTCTCAGAATTAAATAAATCCAAACAAAAAAAACAATAAGCAAGAAAGATGTTAAGGAGTTGAATAGGCTCTTAGAAAAGTTAGATGTGGTACACCTTTTTTTTTTTGCTCAGCAATACATGACATAATAGAAACAGGAAATAATGTTATTAAACAAAGTGACAATGACACAACATATCAAAATTTAAAGGATGCAGTCAAAGCTTTATATACCTAAGGGCTTGCCTCAACAGAATGGAGACAGAAGAAATCAATGAAGTGGCCAAGCAAAAAAAAAAAAAAAACCCTAGAAAAAAATTAAAATCCACAATTAAACCCTAAATTGGAAATCATGAAAACCAAAAGAAAGATAAATTAAAATTGAAGGTCAGAAAACAATTAAACAAATAAATTGAAGAGCTTGTTTCATGGCGTTGGGAGGTTGGGGACAATAAAACAGATAAAATATTTGCTAATTTGATTTAAAAAAGAAAGAAGAAAACCAAATCACCAGTATCAGAAATGAAAAGGTTAAATTCACTGTCAATGAAGAGGAAATTAAAGCAATTTTAGGAGCTAATTTACCTAATTATGTGCCATTAAATCAGACAATCTAAGAGAAATAGATAAATAATTGCAAAAATATGAATTTCCCAGATTAACAGAAGAGGAAGCAGAATATTTCAATAACCTATTACACAAAAAAAAAAATTGAATGGCCATCAATGAATTCATTTTAAAAAAAATTCTGGGTAAAGAACTAGAAGTTGATGGTATCCCTCTCAGTTGGGAAATGACTGAACAAATTGTGGCACGTGATTATGATGGAATACTATTGTGCTGTAAAAAATTACGAGTGACATGCTCTCGCAAAAAAAAAATGGAAGAAACTTACATGAGCAGATGCAAAGTGAAATGTACTGTGTACAGAGTAACGGCAGTATTACAAAATGATCAACCCCAAATGGTGTAGCTTTTCTCAGGAATAAAATGATGCAGTACAACTCTAAAGAAACTTAAGATGAACAATGCTATACATCACCAAAGAAAGAATTGCTGCTTTTTGAACACTGATGGAAGGATATTTTTTTATTTTCATTATTTCTCTTGTCCATGTTTTCTTTTATCTCATGACTGTAATGAATATGTTTTACACGACCACACATGTGTAAGCTATATGGAATTACTTGACTTTCAATGAGGTGGTGGTGGGGAGAGGAGAAGGGAGAGAATTTGGAAACCAAAGTTTTAAAAATAAATGTTAAAAATTATTTTTACATGTAACTGGGGGAAAACAAAATACTAAATAAAAGAATTTAGAATGATTTTTTAAAATTCCCAGGACCAGGTGCATCCACAAGTGAATTCGATCAAACAACCAATTCCAATGATGGATAAACTATTTGAGAAAACAGACAAAAATAGGAATCCTACCAACTCCATTACATGACAGAAATATGCTACTTATACATAAACCACGAAGACTGAAAAGAGACAAAGAAATATGTAAATAAGTTTCCCTAGGGAAAATTTATGAAAAAAATTTAATAAAATACTACCAAAGAAATTACAGCAATATATCATAAAGATATTCATATATTATGAGCATGTGGGATTTATACGAGGAATGCAGGACTAATTCAACATTGGGAAAGAAACATCAGTATAATTGAATGTATAAATAACACAACTAATAAAATCCTATGGTCATCTCAACAGATACAGAATAAGTTTTTGACAAAATTCAAAACTCATTCATATTAAAAACTCTGGAAAACATAGAAATAAACAGAGCTTTCCTTAAAATGATAAGTAGTATTTATCTAAAACCAACAGTGAGTATTATCTGTAATGGGGAAAAGAAGCCCTCCCAGTGACATCAGGAATGGAGCAAGGATGCCCATTTTGAAAATGATATTATCCACATTGTAGTAGAAATACTAGCTATAGCAATATGAAAGACAAAAGAAATTGAGAGAACTGGAAGAGGCAGTGAGGACACACAACTATTACTCTTTGCAGATGATATGATGACATACTTGGAGAATACCCAAGAATCAACTAGAAAATACTAGTTGAAATAATTAAGAACTTTAGGGGGCAGAGCCAAGATGGCGGAGTAGAAAGAAGTACCTACTCTAGTTCTTTTCCCACAGTCCATAAAACTCCTGTAAAACATTAGTTTAAACAAATTCTAAGGCAGCAGAAGCCACAAAACAGAGTGAAAGAGATTTCCAGGCCAAGGCACCCTGAAAGGCTAACAGGAAAGGTCTATAGCACAGGGCACAGAGAGGAGGAGGATGACCCGTAAGACTAGGTGACTCTGGGAGGACAGTGGTGTCCTCCATGCTAATAGGAAAGTTACAAAGATGGGAAGACTTAGGGAGAAATAAGAAGTTCAATTTTGGAAATATTAAATTTAAGAGTCTACAGGACATCTGGTTCAAGATGTCCAATAGGAAACTGGAGATGTGAGAATTCAGGTTAGGACAGAGGGTATGCTTGAAAAGATAGATCTGAGAATCATCTGAAAAGAAATGATCGTGCAAAATAGTGGAACTGATGAGATCACCAACTGAAATAGTATAGACAGTGCAGAGAAGAGAGTCCAGCACATACCCTCTGTGAACATTAGTGATTAGTGGGGGTGACCTGAGAAGATTGAGGAGGGGATGTCAGACAGGTAGGAAGAAAACCAGGAAACAGAAGGGTCATGAAATCCTAGAGAAGAAGAGGATATCAAAGAGAAGACTGTGATTGACAGTGTCAGCGATTACAGAGATGTAAAATATGAGAACTGAAAATTTTAACTCGATTTGGCAATGGAGAGATCTTTGGAGAGATTCATTTCAATTGAATGAGAAAGCTGGAACTCAGATGGCAAAGTAAATGAGATGAAAGATAGTGGAGTCATCTATGGTGAATATATTTCACAAGGATTTCAGCCACCATAGCTCTGGGTTGGAGGGATTTCATCAGATGGATCAATTTCCCTGGAAACCTTTGAAAGGTACCATTTAGAACATCAGAACCTAGAAGGACAATGGACATTCAGAAGTGGTTTTATCAACTGTACTTTGAATATTAATCAAGCACATCAAAACTCAGGCTATTGTTACTCTTCCTTCCTACTACTCCTTCCTTCAAAACATCTTAGTACAATACGTTCCAAATTGGTCTCTATTCCTCCAGTCTTTCCCCTTCAATCCATCCTATAGAAGGCTATCAATGCTGACCTTGACACTAATTTGCTAATAATCTCAATTGTTTCCTCCATCTTACTTCTGGAATAAAACACAAATGCCTCTGCTTGGCATCGTAAGGTCTTTCCAGTCTAATTCTAATTTATCTTTCTAGAATGATTTCAGATGATTCTTCTTCTTTCAGTCTATGCTACAGTCCCTCTAGACTATTTGCTATTTCCCCTGTATGTTATGCTATCTCACATGCCATTCCTTTTACATTTCATGCCCCTACTGGGAATGGTCTCGTTATATACTAATGCCTCTTAGAGTTCCCAAATCCCTTCACATCTTACCTCAAATTTTATCATTTAAACCTCCGGATTTCCTAATCAACCCAATTCTTTCAACTCTTCTCCCTCTACAAACAGTAACTTTAGGTCAGCCCTGTAAACATTTGCCTTTTCTTGTCAGTGTGTATATTTCCCTTCCACCACTAGTGTCTTTATATCTCCTACATTTCCCTGGCACAAAGCAGCTGTTTAACAGATGTTTTCCTCCAAAAGATTCTTATTGGGAATCCACTCTGTCTTGTCTCCTGAATACATCTTAATCCATGCTTTGTACATCCCAAAGCTAAGGCATTATATATCTCCTCTCTCTCAGTGAGATAGGAATAGAGCAGGACAAGATCCAAAACAGAGATAGAGGAGGGCTGTGAAACATTTGACATTTCAGAACAGAAAAACTGCTTAGAGAAAATTCCTCCAAGACTCTCAGTTTGGACAGGACAGAACAATGAGGTTGAAAGTGATAAAGTAATTTTCTGTAATTCACATCACTAGTGGTAGATCCAAGGTCTATGCCCTAAAATCATTCTTGTTTCCACCATAGCTAAGAATTCATTTTATGAAAGGAATAGAGGTAAGTTGATCAATTTGTTCCCATGGAAAGTTTAGTGCAAATGAAACCAGTGAATTCAGACTTACTGAGTAACTACTATGAACAGAGATGGACTTTCCTGGGAATATAGAAAAGTATGTAAAAAACTAAACTCTCACAGGAAGATTGTAATCAAACACTTCGGGAATATGACATTAGGAACTAATGAGGAGAGTTCTGTGACACCTGAAGTCCTGGCTAATCACAGCTCCATGCTTCTCCAGCCATTTCAGTGATTCTGGGGAGACCTGAGGTGGCATTACTTATTCTATGGCTCATCATCTAGAAAATGGGAATGGGACAGACCAGTCCCTTAAATGCTGGGAGGAATAATTCCAGGGAGAGTTCAAATCTACCATTGGAGCAAAATATTTGTAAGACATTTTGGTTTAAGGAGGGGTATGAGCTCTGATATTTACACTGAGTGTTACAGGTCTTAAAAGCACAAGCCCTAGACTGGGGCTCAGGCTTAGGCAGCAGTTACAAAGTTATTTACAACTTGTGATCTTGATATTTTTCCTCTCCCAGTTAGAGAGACCATACCAAAACTTCAGATCATTTCAGAAACGAACAATTATCCCCAAGTTAGTCAGTCTAGGCCAAACCAGCATATTCTCAATACAGGCTCTTTTGGCTAATGAGCTGAGAGATTAGATTAGGGAATCTCTCTGCTTGCTTCATATATGAAGCCTTCCTTCCGTATATTCGTACATGGAATTTGACACATGGTAATGATTTGAAAATTCCTTTAGTCATTTACATGGAAGGCATGTCACTGACATAACAACCCAGAGCATGCAAGCGGCAGCAAATCACTGAGGCAAAATGATTCAGTCATGGGTCTTCTACGAGTTTCTTGACCATCTTCATATTAGAATTCATATGAAAGATTAGACCATTCCTGGGATAGTGGGGGACTTTACAATCTAATTCTAGGACCAAATACATTTCTTCAAATGAGTAATCCCCCTCCAAACCTAATTGAAAAGATCCTACAAAAGAGAAGAAAAGACATTGAGACACTGCAATTTCCTTCCTTTCCTCAAAATAGATGGTAAACATTGTATTATGACTTTCTGACTGAAAATTTTTTCCCAGGTGCAGCAGCTAACTCCTAATGGTGCAGACGATTTTGAAGTAGGAAAGTAGAATCTTACCAGAGTTGATCACTGGGAAACTGAAGAAAAGAAGCAATAGCGTCTGGACTGTAAGAAGACTTTCTAAGGACATCTTGACCTTCCTGGTCTTGCTGCTGTCTTGAAAGCACCAATTCTTCTTGAGAGACCCCAGAGCACCAAATGAGGGATGTACAGCAATAGAACAGGACTATATAGATTCAGTTCCTTACCATGCCACCTGTGCTAGGAGCCAATAGAAACTCCCTTTACCATTTCAGACACTATCAGAGACTTGATCTGCCACATCTGAAATTCAAAAACCAATTAAATTTTTACCTCTATATATCTCCTTATATGAGAGAAGAGGTCTTTATGAAGAAAATTCTGTGTCTAAGAGATCAAATGAGAAGCGTATCACAGAAGTGAGGTTAAAAGCTACATCTTAGTGACTCTGATTCCTCTGTGTGGTCCATGTCACTTTCACAATCAACAAAACATGAATCCAGTCATAATCAGTGATATGGTTAGTCACTCGCTGCACTGCATGGGGCATATTCAGGATAATCTTTTATTTAATTGGGTTTTTTGGTACATATATTAAGCGAACCACTTCCCATTAGATAACCAGGCAACACTTGAAAAAAGAAAAAAAGTTAATTTCAGTCTTCAGATGAGACCCATAAAAGATATAATTTTGAGTTTGAAGAAAATCAATGACCTCGGGATTGGGAGTGAAGAATGTAGAACTTTGAGGCATGCAGACAAAAGGAGCCTAGGCAAACAGCACTTTGAACTCAAGGATTTTACACAGGGATCTCAGGGAAACTGTGATTCAATGGCACAATCGAGTATGAAATAACAAATATGGAAAAGGCCCTCTGCTGGGTTAGCTCCTAAGCTGGATATCACTGATCTCTAGATTCACTCCTATTGAGTGCTGTGTGATTTGCTACCTTGCAGAAATCTTCACATCTTCTACTGTTTTTGGTCTCAAGAATTCTGACTTAAGAGAATATCTAAGCAGACAACTTTCTCTGAGAGTCTGAGCATTAGATGGGAAGGCAGAAACCTAAGGCTCTGCTGTATCAACATGGAGAATTCATGATTATTTAATGAAGTGAATTATTGGTAAATGTGTGTGTGCATATCTGTCTTTCTGCATGTATGTGCAATCATGTGTATGTGAGTAAAACATGATGAGCTGTTACACATCCTATTCTACCTTCCCAATTGCTTTTGGGCACTAGTACAGGTTATTCTCTAAACCTGGAACTTCCTCCCTGATATTTCTCTTTCTTGAATTCCAGTTCTTCCTTCTAGAT
Source organism: Notamacropus eugenii (assembly GCF_028372415.1). Classification (NCBI taxonomy): domain Eukaryota; kingdom Metazoa; phylum Chordata; class Mammalia; order Diprotodontia; family Macropodidae; genus Notamacropus; species Notamacropus eugenii. The sequence continues at coordinate 86,590,734 of NC_092873.1, read as the reverse complement.
CCACCTCAGGTGTCTGTTCCATGAACCTTTCCCTCTTTTCAAACTTTTTCTCTCACCTCACCTGGATTTTTGTTTTGTAACAATTGTTGTGACTCTGCTCAGCATCCCAGGGATTTCTGTCATGGAAATGCTTCTCCTTGGTCACCTCTCATGTACGTGTATTTCCTTTCCTTAGTAGAAGTGGAACTCTTATTTTTTGCACTTGTATCTCCTGAGATTAGCAAATATCTGGTACATATAAGGTGATTAATCAGTGACCATTCATTCACTCATTCTACAGTATAATGTAGTGGAGAAAATAGTGTATATTAGATGTGTGACCATGGTCAATATTACTGAATCTGACTTTAGTTATTTATATATGATCACTGTCCCTAAGTCCAGTGACTTGGGATTCTTTCATTATTGTTGGAGATAGAAGCCCTGCCCTACATGAGAGGTAGCACAGAATTAGAGGGAACAGGGAAGCTCCAGCCTTCTTCAGACTCTTAGGGATGCTTCAAACTTCAAGTCACTTTCAGTGTCTGGTTTCCAGCTTCAAGATGCAGAATGGAAGAGGTCACCCACACTTTGGGTAACAGAAGTAAAAGACTATAGAAAGACATGAGAAGAAAGGGTAGTCTCCACCATGTCCCTGTCCTCAGCCTGTTACAGTGCTTCCCCTTAGGTGACATCTAGAACTCACTTGGTCAAGCTGTGTTAATTTCTTTCCCAATGGAAAACTCTTACACTTTATATGCACTCTATATTTTCCTACGTATACCTTCTCGGATCTCTGTTTTGCTACAGATTTGGATAAATTTGTTTCTTTGTTGTGTGCTATATATATATGCATTTTGCAATCGTTATTTGGTGGGAAGGAACAAGACTTGGATATAAAACTTGGAAACCTCCTCTACCTTCACCAACAATAATGACAGTGATCAGAATTTAAATTTAATCTGATAATATTCTCTATACAAATAACGTTCTTCTGTAACATTTTTATTTAGGATTTTGAGTTTCATATTCTATCCCCTCCGCTCTCTTTTCCCTCTTCCTTCCCTGAAGCAGCATTCAATCAGATATACGTTGAACATTTAGAATTATCTGTAAGATTTCTATATTAGTCATTTGGTACAAGAAGATTCAAATAAGAAAAAATAAATTAGAGAAAGAAACTGAAAAAAGCATGCTTCAAGTCTGTGTTCAATCAATATCAGTTCTTTCTCTGGAGGTAGATAGTGGTGTACAGCATTGTATTTCCTCATCTGGGTCAGACCATTCCCAAACACTGAGACTGATGTGATGAAAATGATGGGGAATTCAGAAGCTCCTAAATGAAAAATGAGAACACCATAGGATTTACCAGCACTATAATTCATCCATCTCTAAGAAGGCAGCATTTAATTCCAGCAAAAGTAATGTACAAGCAAAGTGTAGAGAGATGTAATATTCCAGGCTCAGTAAAAAGGTAGCTGAAATTCATTTTTATGTTCATAGTAACTAGCCAAAGCACTTTTATGATGCCCTGAAGGCTATTTATAGGTCAAAGACCTATGGTGCATAAAATATACTAAGTATTGATGGATCTACATTGATTAATGATAAGGACATCATCCTAGAGAGATAGACTGAATGTGCATAGTGTTCTCAACAGGCCAATACCAATCAATGCTGAGGCCATTGACCATTTGTCTCAGGTTGAAGTCCATCATTCCCCAGCTGACCTTCCAACTGAAGAAGAGGATTTGAGTGCCATTAGGCTCCTTTCATGTGGCAAAGCATCTGGTGTTGATTTTATCCCACCTGAGATTTACAAGATAAGGGGAACATCACTCATACAAAAGCTGACTAAAATTTTCAAGGTTATATAGCAAGAGGAGATTATCCCCCAGGAGTTCAAGTATGTCTCCATTGTCCATCCCTACAAAGTTAAAGGAAATCGGTTGTTCTACAACACTTACAGGAGAGTCTTTCTCTTTGTCAATGCTGACAAGATTCTTGGAAGAATCTTCCTTAATAGGCTGATCCTTCACCTAGAAGATGGCCATTTACCTGAGAGCCAGCGTAGCTTCAGAAATGGCCAAGGAACAATCAATATGTTTGCTACTCAACAACTGCAGAAGTGCCAGGAGCAGAACAGAGGTTTGTACACAACGTATAAATCTGACCAAAGCCTTTGATGCTGTTAGTCATGAGGGCTTATGGAAAGTTATGTCAAAATTTGGCTGCCCAGAGTCATCAGTATTGTATGTCAATTTCATGATGGCATGTATGCCCGGGTTCTGAGTAGCAAACAATGCTCTAGTGCCGTCCCAGGAACCAATGGAGTGAAATAAGGCTGCGTGCTTGGTCCCATGCTTTTTAGCATGATGTTTTAAGCCATGTTGTCAAATACTTTCAATGGGGGTGAATGGGGCATGAAGGTCAACGTCCTTCTTGATGCTAAATTCTTCAATTTGAAAAGGCTACAAGTCAAAGTGGAGGGAGTGATAGTTCATCACTTTCTGTTTGCAGATGATTATGAACTCAGTGAAGCTTCTAAAGCTGAGATGCAACAAAGTATGGATCAGTTCTCTCCTGCTTGCATTACTTTTGGTCTAACAATTCACACCAAGAAATCACAGGTGCTCATCAGCCACCACACATCCATATGTTGAATCATCAGTTACAGAAAATGGAGAAGTTTTGAATGCTGTGGATAAGTTCATTTACTTTGCTGGTGTACTTTCCAGGGACATACACATTGATAATAATTGACCCACATATTGCCAGACCTCAGTGTCTGGGAGGCTCCAAAGGAAACTGTGGGAGAGAAGAGGTATTATACTGACTACCAAATTGAAGGTCTACAGAACCACTGTGCTGATTTTATCGTTGTATGCCTCTGATACCTGAATATTCTACTAGTACCATGCCAGGAAACTGAATCCCTTCCATTTAAACTGTCTTAGGAAGAATCTGAAGATCACCTAGCAGGATTAGGTACCAGACACTGAGTTCCTTACTCAAACTAAACTGACAAGCATTCAAACTCTGCTTCAGAGAGTGCAACTCCTATGGGCTGGGCATGTTTCAGTGCTAAGCATATGCTTGCCAAAATGATTATTTTATGGAGAACTCACACAGAGCAAGTGATCACATGGTGGTCAGAAGAAGCAATACAAGGATACTCTCAAGGTTTCTCTATTGCTAGTTTATCAATAAATATTACCCTGACATGAATAACAATGATCCTAAAGCAAAAGAAAAGTTCTCACAATTAACAGGAGGCTATGAGGTGCCAAGTGATGAAGAGAAGTGGAAACAGTATGATACTTGTGGTTCAAATGACTGATTCTGGAATGGGAAGTTCTGGACAGCTACTGGCAAAGTGGCCCTGCCGTCAATGCAGGGAAACTCTTTAGAAAAATCTTTGAGGAGTTTTCAGGATCTTCATTTGGAGACTTCCAAAGTGTATTTGATCAACATCAGGAGTCCATCATGGCATTGGCATTCGTTCAGGCTGCAGAGGGTTAAACAAAGAACTTACTCATGTGAGCCATACAGTGGCAAAGGAAATGAGCCTAGCACCAATGTTCAACAGTGCCAAAAGCATAGATACAGGTCCTTTTGTGGTGCGTTCGACATGGAGGCCATGTGTAGATTGTAGACCCATAATAATTACTCCTAGTGTAGTACGTGGGGGAATAGGACAAACCAAAGAGAAGAAGGTCATGTTCCGAGTACCTGCAAGAGCAGAGGATGGCCAATCTGTGAGAATGCCTATGGAGAAAAAAAAAGAAATTTTCATAACATTGAAGGTTCAGAGAAGTCCTGTGTTTAAGTGGGATAGAGCAGATATTCACTCAGACCTCTTTATTTCCTTAGCTCAAGCTGTCCTTGGTGGGACATGCAGAGCACAAGGGCTACAAGAGACAATCATTGTCATGATCCCACCTGGCATGCAGGTTGACCAAAAGAGTCAACTGATTGGGAAAGGAATCTTTTTATGACATTCAAAAGTAATAAATTTAAAAATAAAAATTTTGACTTTCAATTCTCTCCCTCTTCTGAGCCCCTCCTCTTACTTTTCTGTGCATGTGGGGTCATGCAAAATATGTTTCCATTTTAGCCATGTTGAGAGAAAAGGAAAGAAAAATAAAATGAAAAAAGTAATGCTTCAATCTACACTCAGATGTCAACAGCTCTCTCCCTACAATTGGACGTAATTTTTCATTATGAATTCTTTAGAATTATATTCCATGAAAGTACTGATTAGAGTCACTATGTCCTTCAAAGTTAATTATCAAACCAAAATTGCTGTCATCTGTGTAATGTGTACTGAAATATGTTCTGCTTACCTCACATTGCACCAGTTCATATGTCTTTCCAGTTTATATATTTTTTCTGAAATCATTTCTTATAGCACAGAATTATTCCATCACAATCATATACCACAGCTTGTTTAGTCATTCCCCAATTTGTTGGCATCCTTCTAATTTCCAGTTATTTGACACCCCAAAAATAAAGTTGCTACACATATTCTTGTACATGTCTTTTTCCTTTTTCTTTAGGTCAAAGAGTATGGACGTTTTTAAACCCTTTAGGCACAGTTCCAAATTGTTCTCCAGTTAATTAGCACTCCTATTTCTCCACATCCCCTCAGCACTAGTCTTCATCACTTTCTCTCATGTTAGCCAATATGATAGGTATAAGGTAGTAACTCAGAAATAATTTGGTTTGCATATCTTTTGACCACTTGACAACGGAGGAATGACTATTTTTATAAATTTGACTCCATTTCCTTTATATATGAAAAATGATAACTTTACCAGACAAATTTTTCTTCACTTTCCTGCATTCCTTCTTATTTTTAGCTTTGTTTGTGAAAAACCTTTGAATGTAATATAATCAAAAGTGTCCATTTTATTTCTTAGAAGACTCTCTATCTTGGTTAGTCATAAACTCTTCTCCTTATTGAAAGCTCTGAAAGATAATTTTTACATGCTCTTCCGATTTGCTTATGGCATCAACCTTTATGTCTAAATCATGCAAGCGTTTTGACCTTCTCTTCGCTGATGGTGTAAAAAGGAATCTCTGCCTAGTTTTTGCCAAACTGTTTTCCATTTTCCCAACCATTTTTGTCAATTATTGAGTTCTTGCACCACAACCTTAGGACATTGATTTATGAAATACTAAATCACTATGGTCACTTACTACTATGTAATATGTACCTTATCTATCTCAGTGATCCACTATTGTTATTTCTTAGCCAGTTGGATTGTTTTGTTGATTACCACTTTGTAATATATTTTGAAATCTGGTAACACTAGGCTATATTCTTTCACATTTTTTTCTTCATTTATTCCCTTCATATTCTTGAACTTTTTTTCTCTTCCAGATGAACTTGACTATTTTTTCTAGCCCTATGAAATAATCCTTTAGTAGTCTGATTGATATGGCACTGAGTAAGTAAATCAATTTAAGTAGAGTTAACATTTCTACTTTACTAGTTTAGCCTACCCATGAGCAATTAGTATTTCTCCAATTGTTTAGATCTTTCTTTATAGGAAAACTGTTTTGTAATTGTATCCATATACCTCCTGGATATTTCTTGGCAGGTAGACTCCCAAGTATTTTCTATTGTCTACAGTTATTTTCAATGGAATTTCTCTTTCTGTCTCTCCCAGTTGGGTTTTGTTTGTCATATATAAAAATGCTGATAATTTATGTGGATTTATTTTGTATCCTGAAAATTTGCTAAGGTTGTTAATTGTTTCAACTAGTTATTAGTGGATTCTCATGGCTTCTCCAAGCATACTGTCATATGAACTGCAAAGATGATAGCTTTGCCTGCTTTTATTTCTTCAGTTTGTTTTTCTTGTCTTATTAGTATAGCGAGCATTTCTAACACAATGTTGAGTAATAGTGGCAATAATGGACATTGAAAAGGATCGATCTTCGAAATCAATCATTTTTTTCCCACAAGATATTTCATATTCTACTTTTTCAAACTTTTATTTCATTGTTTATTGATTTCTCATTCTTATTAAGTTTTCACTTCCTAATTCTAATTTTTCAGGAATTATTTTTATGAGTAAAGTTTTATACCTCGTTTTGCATTTGGTCAGTCATGGTTATTAAGTAGTCATTTTCATCAGTGAAATTTTATACCTCTTTTTTACCATTTGCAAAATTTTGTTTTATAATGAGTTCCCTTCTTCAATGAGGTTTTGCACATCTTTTCCCATTTGACCAATACTGTTTTGATATGTAGTTTTCTTCAGTATTTTTGTGTCTTTTACCAAGCTGTTGTCTTTTCATAATTATTTGTTATAGTTCTAATTTCTTTTCTTCTGCCATCCTTATTTAATTTTTAAAAAAAAGGTATTCTCTTTTTTCATCTCCTTCTTAAACTCTTTTGGGAATTCTTATCAAATTTCTATCATCTGCGTTTCCGTTTGATTCTTTGCTTGTAGATCTTTTCATATCATTGTTTTCTGCTGAGTTCCTATCTATATTCCCTGTCACCACAGTAGCTTTTTGTGGTCAAATTCTTTTTATTAAAGTTGGACTCTGCTCATCTGGCGAGCAGGGTAGTGTCCCAAGCTTCAAGTGGCTTTTTTATGCTGATGTTCTCACAGCAAACTTTGGGAGTTTTTTAATTTTGTATTTCCAAGTTAGTGTGATCCATGCAGAGACACTGTCAATGTTCTCCTGGTCCACACTCTAGTTCTTCTTCAGGAAGGACCTTTGCTCCTTTGCAACCATAAGCACTAGTGTTCCTCTCTGCCTTGCAGCTACATCCCATAAGTGATTAGTAAGCAAGGGAGTTGCTTACTAATGGAGTCCGGCGTCCAGTGCCAACACAGAGGTCTTCTATAATCTCCTTCTGACAAGTTATCCAATCATTTTGCCATCCCTGGTTGGCGAGAGAACTCAAAAGTTTTTCTGATGCTGCTACTGCCGCTGAAAAGCCTTCAAGACCCACAGCAGATGGTCCTGTCATGCTGCTCTCTGGACCAGTCTCACAGAGTTCTCATTCCAGTCTCCTGAGTTCTCTTGAACTGGAAAAATGTCTCACTCTGAACTTTTGTTGATTAGGATAGCCCATCATTTGATTTGACATGTTATTTTAAAGTTCATTGGAAAAAGTGTTGGGAGAGTTGGACTTGAATCCTCTCCCTACACTGCTACTTCCTTCTGCTGAATTTCAAACTCAGTTTGAAGGCATATAAGTTTTGAGAGCTTCCAAAGTGGTATGATCTGGAGAAAGATATGTTAATTACCCTCCTGATCTGTGCACTGCAAGTTCCTGGCCCTTTATGAATCAATTGTCTTGTGTGTGACTGAGTTTCAGTAAATTACTACTGGATCCAGTTGCTGTTAGCCAACTGGGGGTTGTAGAAGTTCAGAGAGAAATGAACATATTGGCTCCCCCTTGTTTTGGTGTCCAGAAGTGCTTTATTTCACTTCAGGCTCATGTGTAGGAATAAAGATTAAAACTGAGTTCTCACTCTGCCCTTGGGCTCTAAACCACCCACCTATGTTTAAGGAACTTGCTCCATGGCCCTTAGACAGGTAGGGCCCCCATTCCCTCGCACACTGTCACTTCTCTCCTCCCTGTAATTGTGACCCAGAACTGGATAATGGGCAACAGAGCTTCCAGATGCCCCCATTCCTGCTCACAGTACTAGTACAAAGGTCCTTTGAGATCTCTCTTACTAACTGTTGTCTCCTTACCATCCCGGGGTACTGGTCTGTTCCCTGCTGCTGACACTGTCATTACAACTTGCTGCCACTTCCATAATGCTACTGTGTGACACTTCTGATCAACCTAAACCCCAGGTTCCACAGAGCCTTTCATCTAACATCCTAATCTTCTTAGGACTGAAAAATAGCTCACCATGAACTACTCTTGGCTTCCTGATCAGTTAGGTCTGGTCATTGTGGAGGAGATTGTGATGAAATCCACCAACTACTCTCTCTCACTCTATCATCTTGATTTTACCACCACCACCAGAACCCCTTCCAGAATATGCTGTATTACTGAGTAGTTACTCACAAAACTTCTGAAAATAGGGGAGAGAGTCTCAGTGAACAGAAAAGTGTTCTCAAGACACTTGAGGAGATAGCTTCTGGTACACAGGAAAGAACACTGAATTTGGACTCAGAGGAACTCCATTAAGCTCCTTGGTGCAAGTCAGTATATCTCTGAGGGAGGGCCTTAATTTCCTCATCTGTAAAACGCGGGGGTGGGGGGACTGCTTAGATGTCTTTTAAGAATCGATCTAGTTCTAAATCTCTAATGTGATGGACCATAACGGACCAAGACTCTTGGCTACTGCTGAAGGCACCACAGTCCTCTTACTCACCCAGGCTAACAAACTTGGTATCATCATCCACTCCTCTCATATTCACTCCACATATGTTATCTGTTGCCAGACCTTCTTAAGTGACCAAAATAAAGAAAAATAAGTGTGATAAATTCTCAACTAATACAGAGGTAATAAAATGCTATGTATAAATATATATGAGAAAGAACAATAATTTCAAGTAAATGGATAAACATCTCTAAAAACACAAAAAAAAATGCTCCAAATTAACAAACTGTCTGTATACAAATGCCCAAAGTTTTGGGAACAAACAAGATAACTCAAAGGTGCTAATGAAAGGAGGTAAATTAGACCTCAGAGTTCGCATTAAGAAATGATGTGATTAGATGTGTCCAATGAATGAAATATGGTTCAGGATTGATAGACTTTTTGAAAAGTATAATTAATAATAACAATAATCACATCTATATAATAGCAATTTATGTATAGTAAGTAACGTAAGATTTTAAAAATCCTTTACAAATATCTTCTTATTTTATTCTCATAACAACCCTGGGATATAGGTACCATTATTATTGACATTTCACTGAAGGAAAATTAAGGCAGAAAGAAGTCAAGTGACTTGTCCACGGTCACAAAGCTAGTAAGTGACTGAGCCTAATTTTGAACTCAGGGTTTCTAGATTTCAGTCCCAACACACTGTTTGTTGTACTCTTTCTGTCATCTAAGTGAGCAAATTAGTGTGGAGGAGTAGGGATTGGCATTCTATATTAAGAAGGGTCAGACGAAAGAATTACAATTCCAACTCTGTCACTCCCCTGTCTGAGAGGCTCCAATATATCTAGAACAAAATGCAATCTCCGTTCTTTGACTTTTAAGCCTTTCACAGTCTGGCTTCAATGACCGTTTCAAGGCTTGAGGTTAGTCTCCTTCAAGTCTGCCTTCCCACATCTTATTTCCCACAAAATTCTCAGATAATAGCAAAATAATAGTAATAATAACAATAAATGTTTCTATAGAGCTTCAAATTTGGTAAATTGTTTTGCTTATTATTTCCTTTGAATAGTGGATGTGTGCCAATGTAACATATATTTATGGCATATTACATAATAAACTATATTGTACATCAATATATTTTTATATTGTTGTTCGGTCGTGTCTGACTCTTCATGACTATATTTGGGGTTTTCTTGGCAAAGATAGCAGAGTGGTTTGCCACAATCTTCTGCTCATTTTACAAATGAGAAACTGAGGGAAACAGAGTTAAGTGAGAACCCCATGGTCACACAGCTAGTAAATGTCTGAGGCTAAATTTGAACTCAGAAAGATGAGTCTTCCTGACTTCAGACACTGCACTCTATCCACCTCACCACCTAGCTGCCCCAAATTAATATATATCCACATATAGATGTAGACGCAAATACACACATACATGTATATATGTATATATGGCGGGTATCATCTCTCTCTTAGCCCTTTTTATTCTATCTTTTCCTTTGTTGTTGCTGCTGTTCAGTCATGTCTGACTCTTCATGACCTCATGCACCATATCTCTCCAGGTTCTTCTATCCTCCACTATCTCCCAAATTCTGTCTAAATCATTGCTTCCACTTCACTATTTGTCCATCTCATCCTTTGCCATCCCCTTTTCCTTTTGCTTTCAATCTTTCCCAACATCACGGTCTTTTCCAACGAATTCTCTCTTCCTTTCCTATCCATAGATTATTTGTTGTCAGAAAAAATAGAAACAGAATACAAGTCAAACAGCTCTCCACTATTATTGACATGAAAGAAAATAAAACAAATCCCTCTTTCCTGCTTCTAGGCCCTCCTCTCTCCCACCGAAACTTCACATCAGTCACAATTAGCCTGGTTCCCTAGATCTCTGCCAAGATTTCAAGTAAGGCAGAGAATTCTAGAGCACTCAACTTATCTATCCACAGACAGCCAAGTCATCTCAAAACTCACAAGCAGCTGTGACAGAGTAGGCAGCATGCTAAGAGCTGTATAATTTGCTCTGATTAAAAACCACGCAAAAGAAGCTCTGTGAGCCTGTCAAGTGTAGAAGCTTTGAAGAGTCACATAATTTTATAATTGAAAGAACTACAAAGATCTCTCATTCAGCTACCATACTAGTAGACATGTAGTACCTGAAACACTTTCTTCTCACTCCTATGACCCTCAAATTAACTACTCAGGGATTGCGGTATTTAAAATAATAAATAGATAATAAGCCCCATGAATGTGGTTACTGTTTTTGCCAAATCAATCAAGGAATGTAATCAGTTCAAAACACAAAGGTATTTAAAGAATAATTACAGTAATGAAAGTATCAAAGAATATTTCCTCCATAAACCTGGGCTTAGTCTCCCACAAATGCAAATCTATACATGGGAATTGTGGCCATGCACAGATATTGCACATGAAGGGGCACATGTAGCCAGAGCAGATGTTTACCAAAGCGTCTATCCACAGAGCATCTATAACCAGGGCACAGGCATGGAAAAGCAGCTCCTGACCCTGTCACTGCAGGGCTTCTCAGTTCCTCTAATGCCATAATTACTATGCCCCTTCTCCCTGCTGGAGGTTGCTCTATAGTGGAACTGTACCACTGTCAGCCACTTCAGGGGATGTTCTAATGATTCTCCACCCTATTCACGGTAACAATAGCTAGCTTTTTCATCTAAGACCTTTCAAACTATCACTGAATGAGGTAGAAATGCTGTCCTTTCACGAACCTACAACAAACCACATTTGATGAAGAGATGCCAACTTTAGGAGATATTCCAAAGAAATGGGACATTGGGTGGAAGGTGGAAGAAGGAAAGGCTACGTGAGGTGTTAATGTCATAGAAATATTAAAAATATAAGTCATAGACTGAGAAATCACATAGAATTCATGTAAAGGAATCAACAATGTAAACAGTAATATTGAATGATAAGTATGTTCTAATAATCATATATATACATATATAATGAACACAAGGGAAGGCGGGCGTTGCCAGTTTCAGGGGATCAGGACAAGCGTTAAAGATCACTCAGTTAATAAATATTAATTAAGTACATACTGGTTGCCAAACAATATGCTAGGTAATACTTATACAAATACAAAGAATGAAACAATCCCTACACATATCAGGAGCAATAATATTTCATTTCGGTCCCATCTCACTTGGTCAGAAAGGGTCTGATCCAGGATGACCTTGGAAAGAATCATAAGGTACTTTATTGGATTCTAGAGGTAAAAAAAGGAGCATATCAAACCTTGAAATTTATTGAGTAGGGGGAATGATATAGACTGAAGTAATTCTAGAGGAGGGAGCTTTAGAGGAAGAGAAATTATATAAAAGAAAGTCACTTAAGAAAGCAGAGGACAGATTCCAGAGAGCTTCAAATGCCTGGAAATGAAACTATTTTACATGTTCAGACCTTAGCAAAAAATATTTTGGGCAGAGGGTAGATTAGAGAGGAGAAACTTGAGCTGATGTTTAACATAAAGTTCATAATAAATCATTTATAATGTAAAAATCATTTTTAATTTAAATTATGAAGGTGGTATTGTTACTGGTAATATTGATATCCAAGCTGTAACCATCTAACTGAATTAGAAGGTAGGATATGGAAATTGGGGAGTCTGATGACTCAGGGATTTGGGATATTTGAAGAGACAAGAACATACACAGTGAAGTTATCAAGCACAAGACAAGGTTGAAGGACAAAAAGACTGTGACCCAAGTACTAAACTGGGAAGCAGGGGGAGTAGTGAAAAAGCCAGTGCCAAGCTTCTTGACTTTGGGTGCAAGAGGAAGATGAAGGAAAGAATGGATAAACATTTATTATCTACCTACCATATGCCAGGTACAATGTTAGGTGCTTTACAAATATTATGTCAGATGATCCTCACAATAGCTCCAGGAGGTAGGTGGTGCTAAGGAAAGTTGGGTGGTGCAGTGAACACGGCAACAACCCTGGAGTCAGGAGAACCTGAGTTCACATCTGGCCTCAGACACCTAGTACTTACTAGCTGTGTGCCTCTTGGCAAGTCACTTAATTCTAATTACCTCAGCCAAAAAAAATAAAAAAGAAACCCATGTTACAGTTGCAGGAATTGAAGCAGACATATTGAGTGACTTGGCCAGGATCACACAGCCAGTAAGCAATCAAATCTAGATTTAAACTCAGATCCTCCTAATTCTAGGCCCAGTGTTTTACCTAGGTGCCTCTCATTATCATTATTCATCATTACAGCATTAATCTCATTATATAAATGAGGAAACAGATTCAAAGTGCCTAAGTGACTTGACCACAGTCACACAGCTAGAGCATGAGAGTCACAGTTTAAAACCCTGGCACAAAGACTCAGGATTATCTAGCCTCAAGGTTAACTGCCTAAGCCTACATAGACAATGTAATGAGAACAGTAACACTCACTAGTTATGTGTGTGACTTGCAGGTGTGTAACTGTTGAAGGTTATCACAGACAGCTCAAAGGCCACGGAAGTGTGAGATTTTCTGCTCTATTTGCTTAGTACCTGGGTCTCAGAAAAGAAAGGAGGATATACCAACTACTTCAAAGCACTAATTCTAGGGTAGTCATGTCTCTGTGTTGACATGATAATATTTCTTCATTCCCTCTCTCTAGCCTTCAGGCAGAGTGGTGGGAATCTTTCCATTTACAGAAATCTGATTCCTTTTCAATAAAGTTTCCTATATATGCTGTCACTTCTCACCTTTCCTGTCCCAATTAAGTAGGTCACTTAGTATTTGTCTAATGTAAACTCTGGGTCAACCTCTGCTTTAACGTTATTTCAAACATAGAACAGAGAAGAACAGTAGCCCTGGGGCCCACCCCACTTAAGGAAGCCTAGCAATAAAAATTAGTTACCTTTATTTAATGCTTTAGCTTGCAAAGTGTTTCAAATATATTATTTTGTAAGTCCTTAATTTAATTATTTCTTTTCATTCCATCTTATTAACCAATTTTATCAATGACAGTTCAAAGAGGGAAAGTAACTTGCTCTCTCACTGTCTCTGTCTCCTTCTCTGTCCATATTTGTTCTGTGAAGTTTGGATTCACTCAAAGGACCAGATTTGAGGACCTAGAGTGCTACATGTGGCTTTGAGGCCTCTGTTCCCCACCCCTGAAAAATCACTTGCTAAAAGCTAGTCATCTGGCTAAATAATTGATAACCACTATTAATCACTGGGACAGTGCAAGTTCACTTGGAAAGACTAGTGAGTTACAATATTAGACAGGTAGCATTCATTAAGTACTTATTATGTGCCTGATGACCTCCTTAATACCACAAGCCCCCTAATACCATCAGAGGACAAGTAAGCATCTGACCTCTGGGGCCTGTCAGTGTGAGTAGAATGTGCCCCAGAGCATGTGCTACAAAAGAAAACATATAATTTTATTTACTATGATTTATATACACCCAGAGTCAATAATAAGGTAACCATAACATTCCTCACTTAAACAAAACTGTGCAATTTACATGAGCAGTAGTTTGTCCTTAGTTTCAAAGATGACCAATGTCATCCCAGTGCAATGTGTTGACTTGTGTGTGAATTGTATTTAAGAAACAAAGGCACCAAAGTCATCCACTGTGTCCTGGGCCAATTGTCCTGATTTTCATCTTGCCTCTGACCTTGGATGACTCTGGAAAATGGCCTTACACAAATTCGCCTCACTCCAATCCGGTCCAATTTCCCTTCCCATAGTCTTATCCCTGATGGGTTTGTAAGAAAAGCTTGCCTAGGGGCAGGGACAAAGGAACAACTACAAAGAAAGCCAAAGCTGACAGTGAGGAGGTGGGATAAAGAAGAAAGAACATGGGAAAGAGTGGTATAGCCCATCGGTAAGGTGGGGGCCAGAAAGAAAGGTGAACAAGGTCTTTCCTCACCAGTGTAATAATAACTATTCTCAACAACTACTAGACATGCATAACGCACACCCTAGGATACCTCAACCCAGAAGAAAGTCTTCTTTGGCTGCCTATAAGTGCAAGGTTCCAATCACTTCCCATACACTATAATGAGTATTCTTCTGCATCACAGACAGAGCAGGAATTGCATCTGTGAGCAAAGAATAGGTGCTTTAGATGTGTTTATTGAAAGAATAATATGTATGAATGGACCATATCTCACAAAGCAGTTAATAAAATACAGTGTGAAAATTAGTCAAGAAAGAATAGACAGGGGTTGGAAGGGGCAGGTAATAGGAGGAGCTGTGGGATGAGTTAACTTCATAGAAATATTTTCAGTTTCAGTTATAACCAGTGAGACATTTAAAAAAATTCAAGAGACATTGTTACTAGGTAATAAATCATTTTATTAATAATGCTAGGATATTATCAAGAAAGAGAGGTCAGTGACTACCTTTAATGCCCAAGACCCTTTGTTGACCCCATTTAGTGTTTATATGAACTTGGAAGAGGGAATGTTCCTGAGGTGACTATTCTAATGAGGAATGGAGGATATGACTTTCATCTTGTCATTTACTTTGAAATCACCCCCAGGCTTAGGCAATTTAATGAAAGAATTTACTCCCAGCCAACCTACGGAAAACATAATAAGCAGGAATTCAACTAGTTAAGATCGTCTAGGTGATGGAAATTTTTGGCAGGGGTCAGTAATGTCCTTCAGAGTCTGGACTTCAAACAAGGAAATAGGACAGAGGAAAAGTGGATATCCCTCATAGTTGGTTATTAATAAACATTTCTCTCAACAACTAGGCTAGGGGCATAATGTTGAAGAAAAACCTTGAGGTATTATGAAAATTGGTCCATGGATTGACCCCTGAAGGTAGACAACATGAGACTGGAGCCAAAGATACAGGAAAATGAAAGTTTAGCAGTAGGACATGGGAAGCAAGGGATAAAAGAGGGAAATGTCAGAACTAAAGGTCCCAGAGGAGAAGCACTTTTGATAGAAGTAAATATCTCACCCTGGTGGGCAAGTTTACCACATGTGAAGAGGAAACCCTCAACATATCCACTCAGGATAGAGTGTTTGAGGGCAGGTGAATTCTTAAACTATTTCAGATGTTACAATTCCATTCAATAAACATTTATAAGAAACTGTTTGTAGCTGATGGTCTTAAAGTGACATCTGAGGGACACCAATCTCAGCTTCGTCATAACCTGGGTCCTCAGAGGACATTGGTGGGTCATCTTCTCTCATCCTGGAGTCAGAGGATCCCCCCAAAAAATCAGCAGACACACCTAGAAACAGGAAATTGGAGTTGAATCTGCACTCATGTCTACAGGAAAGCAAGGGGCCTTTGACTGTGTTACAGATGATGAAAAGAATGCCACCCTCGAGACCCTGTGAAGAGTCTTTTCTCAGTCATGATGCACCATTCACAGAAAAAGGAGCAGGAGTGGACAGGACTGAGAGAGGGCTAAATAAAGCCTTCTCTTTACATTGAGTATGTGTTGAGATCAAAGGGAATGGGAGCCTGAAGTTGTAGAACCCCAGCATCTGCTTGTTTTGTTGCTTAGTCACTTCATTGTGATAAATAATGTCCCAGGTATATTTCTGAAAAATGTCAATACACAGAATTCCCAATGTACAAACAAAATGTTTTCGTCATATACAAATATATATATAAATATGTATGTATATATATTCATAAATGGATATGTTTGCATGTACTATATATGCATATAGACTGAAAAATTTATCAATACATTTGAAAGTATGTAAGCACATATATATTGCACATATGGGTATGCATACATTTTAATAGACAAGCATATGCATATAGAGACATGTATGCTTACACATATATATACATGTTTATATATATGCATATATATATATACATATATATATATATATGTAGTGCCTCCCTTTCATGTTCCAAAATATGTTCACCCACAGATGGAGATCTCACTTGTCAAGTTAATAAGTCTGTCGGGAACCACTCACCTGTGTTTGATTCCCTCTGCTCATCCCATTCATTAGTAGACCTCAGAGCAACTCCCTCATTCATCTGCAGGACAGAGGGAATTTCAGGCCCAGATAATTCTTCAGCATCATCATACCCATCAGCTAGGGAATCATCAGGCCAACTTGAGATATCTGAGGAAAGGATTTTTCTGTAAGTGTGGGAATGTCCTTGTGCATGTGAAAATGAATGCATATTTATATTTTTCTTAAGATAGAAGCAAGAGCAGAGCCAAGATGGTGGAGGAGAAAGACACACATACTGAGGGTCTTCCCCAACAGCCCATAAAATAACTGTAGAAAGGGACTCTCAACAAATTTTGGAGCAGCAGAAGTGGGGAACAACAGAGTGGAGGAGATTTCCAGTCCAGGGTGATCTGAAAGACCCACGGGAAATGTCAGTGGCTCCAGACACGGAGTAAGCACAGAGAGCAGCCCAGCCTTGGCTGTGTGGCACGAAAAGACTCTGGGGGGAGGACACCTTGAGGGTATAATCTCCAGTCATAGAAGTAGCGGGTCCTCAGATCCCTCAAGCACAGGCACCAAAGGTCAGTTACAGTTTTTTTTTTCAGCTGGCCAGGAAGGGAGAAGGGCCTTCCCATAGCTCTGGCCTTAGGACAGAGGCCACATCAGGCAGGCAGCAGCAGTTCTCAGGGCAGCCCCTACATCAGTATGCATACGTTGTTGGATGGTAAAACCCCTGGGGGCACTGAGGAGTTGAGTCTTACCTCAGCCCTTTGTCAAGGCCCTGAGAGAGCTGGTCTTTGTCTCACACTGAATGGCAGCCCTGCCCACCCAGCTTATCTGAAAATCAGCCCCCAGCGCTGACTTGGAGGAACTGGAGGCCAGGCGACTGTGGAGAGGTAACTGCTAAGATTCTGGACTCAAAAATCTCCCTGCTTCCAGATCAGTGTACACACTGGATTGTGCCATCTTGGAGAAACTGAGATATTACAGATTCCCAGAGTATACCCTACTCTTGACAAAGGACCCAAAAGTCACACAACTGATTGAAAAAATGCCCAAAAAAGGGTAAAAAAAATAAGACTGTAGAAGGCTACTTTCTTGGGAACAGATATCTTCTCCCATCCTTTTGGGTGAGGAAGAACAATACTTACCATCAGGGAAAGACATAAAAGTCAAGGCTTCTGTATCCCAAACATCCAAAATAAATATTCAGTGGTCTCAGGCCATTGAAGAGCTCAAAAAGGATTTTGAAAATCAAGTTACAGAGGTGGAGGAAAAACTAGGAAGAGAAATGAGAGAGATGCAAGAAAAGCATGAAAAGCAGGTCAACACTTTGCTAAAGGAGACCCCAAAAATGCTGAAGAAAATGACACCTTTAAGAATAGGCTAACTCAATTGGTGAAAGAGGTTCAAAAAGCCAATGAGGAGAAGAATGCTTTAAAAAACAGGATTAGCCAAATGGAAAAGGAGGTTCAAAAGCTCACTGAAGAACATAGTTCTTTCAAAATTAGAATGGAACAGATGGAGCCTAATGACTTTATGAGAAATGAAGAAATTACAAAACAAAACCAAAAGAATGAAAAAATGGAAGATAATGTGAAATATCTTATTTGAAAAACAACTGACTTACAAAATAGATCCAGGAGAGACAATTTAAAAATTATGGGACTACCTGAAAGCCATGATCAAAAAAAGAGCCTAGACATCATCTTCCATGAAATTATCAAGGAAAACTGCCCTGAGATTCTAGAACCATGGAGCAAAATAAATATTGAAAGAATCCATCCATCACCTCCTGAAAGAGATCCAAAAAGAGAAATTCCTAGGAACATTGTGGCCAAATTCCAGAGTTCCCAGGTCAAGAAGAAAATATTCTAAGCAGATAGAAAGAAACAATTCAAGTACTGTGGAAATACAATCAGGATAACACAAGATCTGGCAGCTTCTATATTAAGGGATTGAAGGGCATGGAATAGGATATTCCAGAAGTCAAAGGAACTAGGACTAAAACCAAGAATCACCTACCCAGCAAAACTGAGTATAATACTTCAGGGAAAAAATTGGTCTTTCAATGAAATAGAGGACTTTCAAGCATTCTTGATGAAAAGACCAGAGCTGAAAAGAAAATTTGACTTTCAAACACAATCAAGAGAAGCATGAAAAGATAAACAGCAAAGAGAAATCATAAGGGACTTACTAAAGTTGAACTACTTACATTCCTACATGGAAAGACAATATTTGTAACTCTTGAAAACTTTTTTCAGTATCTGAAAACACATACACACACT
The DNA here is from genome assembly GCF_028372415.1 of Notamacropus eugenii. Classification (NCBI taxonomy): domain Eukaryota; kingdom Metazoa; phylum Chordata; class Mammalia; order Diprotodontia; family Macropodidae; genus Notamacropus; species Notamacropus eugenii. The sequence continues at coordinate 86,572,226 of NC_092873.1, read as the reverse complement.
CACACACATACATACACACACACGCACACACACACATAGGGAGAGAGACAGAGAGCACAGGGTGAATAGAATAGGATGGGATCATATCTTTAAAAAAATTAAGCGGTGAGAGAGAAATATATTGGGAGGAGAAAGGGAGAAATGAAAGGGGGCAAATTATCTTTCATAAAAGAGGCAAGTAAATGACTTTTCAGAGGAGGGACAATGTAGGGAGGTGAGAGAAAAAGCATAAAGCTCACTCTCATCACATTTAACTACAGGAAGGAATAAAATGCACACTCATTTTGGTATGAAAATTTATCTTACAATACAGGAAAGTGGGGGAGAAAGGGATAAGCGGGGGATTGGGTGATGGAAGGGAGGGCAATGGGAGGAGGGAACAATTAAAAGTTAACACTCTTGGGGAGAGATAGGATCAAAAGAGAGAATAGAATAAATGGGGAGCAGGACAGGATGGAGGGAAATATAGTTAGTCTTACACAACACAACTATGATGGAAGTCATTTGCAAAACTTCACAGATATGGCCTCTATTGAATTGTTTGCCTTCCCAAAGGTAATGGGTGGGGAAGGAGGGATGAAGAGAAGTTGGAACTCAAAGTTTTAGGAATAACTGTTGAGTATTATTCTTGCAACTAGGAAATAAGAAATGCAGGTAATGGGCTATAGAAATTTATCTTGCCCTACAGGACAAAAGAGAAGATGGGAATAAGGGAAGTGAAGGATGTTAGAAGGGAGGGCAGATTGGTGATGGGGGTAATTAGAATGCTCGGCATTTTGGGATGGGGGGGAGAAATGGGGAGAAAATTTGGAACCAAAAATTTTGTGGAAATGAATGTTGAAAACTTAAATAAGTAAATTTATTTAAAAAACCAAAATAAAATGAAAGATAGAAGGGAGAGTCTGGAGGTGTTCAAAGCTAAATTCAGCTGAACAAGAAGACTACTTAGGGTTAGAGTTGGAGACCTGAATTTTCACTAAGAGTAACCAAATTGGGAAAGGGGACAGAGGTTCCCTCATATAGATTAAGGATTTCAGTCCCCTTAGTGTTATTTTTCTCTCCATTGCTTTTAGCTTCAAAATTCTCCTCATTTAGTTTCTATTATCTCACTGCTTTTCACTGGCCCCAGCTTCACGGTGGAAATCACTTAGCCCAGAACCTTCAACCCTGTCATAATTCATGTTGCTCTGCTAATAATGACCCTAAGAGAGAATACACCAGAAAAAGTAAGCATATTCATTGAAGTATGCTCCGGATTCTGTTGCCTCTTTGATCATTATTCTGACCCCAAAAGGAAGCCCTGTGCCCCTCTCAGGGGCCTGGCACCTAACACACCAAACCTGGCTCCATCCCTCCCTGTCTTTGAATTGTTTTCTTTGTCTGTGTCCAAACTTTTATATCTGAAGCACGTATTTGGAGCCAGGGAATATGTAGCAGCCATTGAGAGTATTCAAAAATGCTTGACCTAAGAAGCTATGGGATGTCTGGGATGAGGAGAAACTGAGGACAACAGAGTAGTATTTTAGCTGATGCCTCCCAGGTCAGAAAACACCTTGGAAAACATCAGTCCTTGCCTTTAAGGCCTGCTATTTCCTGTTTCTTGGGGAAAGTGCTGGTTGGTTTTTCCTTTCATTTTCTCTTCTATACTATGGACACTTGTCTCTCACAACACTCAGAATAAACTCTGAGGAGAAAAACATGGCAGAAGTAAATAGGAAAAGGAAACTCATTTTCTGCCTCCATCCCTCAGGTTGGGTCTATCCACTGACTTCAGAACAATGTGACAAAGTATTCTAACAACAAGGAGACTGACCTCGAACAGGGGACACTGACACTCCTTGGTGACAAGGACAAAAAAGTCACCCTGTGAGATGATTAATCTAAGTGTTCTGGGTGAGACTAAGGTGTGTCTCAAGTGTGACAGAAATTTTTGTGCCATCTTTGTAGAAGGTTCCATATTTGGCTGGTGAAGAACTTAATTGACAAGACAATAATGTGAAAGAAGCTGTGTTCTAAAAATTGTGGCATGTCATCTATCATGTTGTCCTAATAGAAGGTTGCTGTTCTTTATGCACGGTAAGGGGAAAGGACGGAAAAATGAAAGTTTGGTAGTGAGTGAGGCTCCTGGAGCTGGTCAGGGGGAGATGGAGATGGCAGTTCTGCTCTTCAGGATCAGTACATTTCCTGTGGATGGAAAATCTCTAACGGTGTGGAATGAGGTTTCATCAACAGCTTCATATTTTTAACTTTTAGGGACATTCAACAAGTTTTGCTCCAATTCTATTCTTACCAAGGAACCCCTAGATATAGAGGGAAGGGGATAATAGTTTTAATTAATAATAATGTTAATGAGCTGGTTATCCTCTTAGAGAAATGAAATCATAGTATCTTTGGACATGAAAAAATGAGGACCTAACTTGAACTTGTAACCACTATAATCAAGGAGACCCACACTGACAAAAGAACATCAGAGAAAAAAGGACATGGACCTCTGGATATTTTTCCCTTAGAGATGAAACTCAGAACTCAGAATGGAGTTGTGGGACCTGGCTGCCAATGTGGAAAACTGGAAATGGAAAGTAAAATGCTATGGCATGGGAGAGAGCTACCACTGGCAGTTATAGACAGAGGTTTCAGAAGATACCAAGACCACAGATTCTGATACTGACCAAAGCATATAGTTCATGTCCAGAGTGTCCAAGGGAGGAAGATGGGCAGAGGATGCACATACCTGGGCTGCTGAGAAGGTCCTTCTTGTCTCCTGTCGGGTAGTAATCAATCTCTTGATAGACAGCTTCATAAAGAGAATCACGATATCTGGACAAGGCTGGGACAAATATGACCATGGATCAGAAACTTGCCCTGAGACAATCATCTGATATATATTTGTCTGAGAGGCCCTCCTCATTTCTACTTTCTGTTCACACTCAGGCCACTGCCAAGTTCTGATATGGATGCCTGCCCTTCACACTCACACACTGTATGACCTTGGGTAGATCCCATGCCTAACATAAGCTCTGTGCTCACAGATCAGCCTCCCCTGGACCAAAGACAGTCAGAACTACTTAGGGCTTGAAAACCAGAGCAAAACATGTGGGTCATATCCAGTCCTAAAGTACTTTATTTGATCTTGTCCATTGTCTCCCTTCACTCACCCACACTGTTTCCACATTATTCAGTGCCCCTCAGGTTGCCCACCTTGTTGCTGAATTCTCCCTCTGTACACCTGAATTCCTAGAATGACGAGGGCCAGGAAGAGAAGGGACCCTAAAATGAGGCAGATGATCCAAAGCAGAGAGGACATGCCAGAGATCAAAGGGGCAGAAACTGTTGTAGTGATTCGTCCTTTGGAGAAAAAGAAGCATAAGGCTCTGGATTATGGAAGAAGTTGTCAAACTCCCCAGGAGAGCTTGCTGAGCTTATTATGGAAAAAGGAGGGAATTCTGAGGCTAACCCTCAACCTGATGATCCTCTAATTGTGGAACCTCCCCCCATTTACCTTGCAGAGGGACTTGGGACAGACCTGGATGACCAAAAATGGACAATGAAGGAACTATCCTTCCTTCGGGGGAAGGCTCCAGGTCTCCAAACTGGAAATTGACAGGAGGTGATATATTCTTGAAGAACATTCTGTGGACCCTCCCAAATCCCTCCTCAATGCACAGCCCACAACCCTCCCAGTAGCCTCTCAGGATTCTAGGATAATAGCTCTCTCCAAAGATGAAAGAATTCAGCGACCTGCGAAGGTTTCTGCTGTCAAATGAACCCTGAGTTTGTAGGAGGGGAGTGAAAGAGCAGTGTACCTTTTGTGGTAGATGTCAACGTTGTGCTGTCAACTAGAAGAAAATAGGAAAAGCACATGAGGAATGAGGAGAGATTAAGATGGGCATAGACTCTGGATCTTCCTCTAAACCCCCTATGATATAAACATACTCCCATAATGCTCCATCCTAACAGCTTACTAAGTCTCCTAGATCTCATTGATCCCCTTCATCCATCCCAAGTTTAACAAGAGAATCAGAGATCGTATGGATTGGAGTCAGAGGCCCTGTGCTGAAGTCACACTCCAAATCCAAATGCCAAAATTTGAAATCTGTGGAATAACCACATATTCTCTAAGATAGCTCTGTAGGTCCCCACAACCCCACCCCAACCTCTTGCTCAGAAGTTTCTCAATGGATCCTCTGACCTAAAACAGTTAATTTGCCAAGACATGAATGATTCCCATAGAGAATATATGTCTCACATTACCTTCCTCCTGTCCCATAGAAATCTCAAACTCAGTGTCCAAAGAAATGCATATTGTCTCCTACTATTTCTCCTTCTCATACACACTTCCCTCTTCTAAACTTTCCTGTTACTATTGAAAATACTACCACGTTTCCTACCACTCAGACTCATGATTATGTTGTTATCCTTACAACCTCACTCTCATTTTCCTCAAAGATCAGATTAGTTGGATAATCTTCTCATTTGCATCTCCACAAATTCTCTCTCTCAACTAATACAGCCAACACTCTAATTCAGGTGTCCCTCCCCCAACTGCAAGACTTTTATAAAGCCTTCTGATTTTTCCTCCTCATGACAGTTTATTTTGTATTCACCAGCTAAAGTGATCTTTCTAGAACAGAGGTGGGAAGCCTGTGACCTCAAGGCCACATTTGGCCCTCTAGGTCCTTAAGTACAGTCCTTTGTCTAAATTCAAGTTTCACAGAACAAATCCCCTATTTAAAGGATTTGTTCTGTAAAACTTGAACTCAGTCAAAAGACCATAAGCAAGAACCTAAAAGGCCACATGTGGTCTCAAGACCATGGGTCAATCCTGCCACTCATGAGGGCATTTTGGCCACATAGTTTTTGTTGCAGCTTTATAAATTTTCAGTCATGTCTGATTCTCTGAAATGCCATTTGGGGTTTTCTTGGCAGAGATGCTGGAGTAGTTCCTCATTTCCATCTCTACTCATTTTGCAATAGAAGAACTGAGTTAAACAGTGTTAAAGTGGCTTGTCTAGGATCACACAGCTAGGAAACATCCCAGGCCAGATGCAAAATTCAGGAAGAAGAGTGCTCCTGACTCCAGGCCTGTGCCACCTGGCTGCCCACATCATGCCCATGTCCAATAAAATCCTGTAGTTCCGTTACCTCCAGGATCCAATAGAATTCTGCTCTTCACAGTTCTTCACTACTTAGTCTCATTGTACCTTTCCACAGTCCTTATACACTCCTCCTCTCCACATATTCTGCTAGGTGGCTATTCATAGGTCCACTTCTTGTTCTTCATACTTGATACTCTTTCTCTGCACCTGAATATTGGCTTTCTGGCTCCCTTACATGGAATGATCACCCTTCTTACCTCCACCTCTTAATATGCTTTAGTTTCTTTCAAGACTCAACTCACATACTGCCTTCTAAAGAAAGCTTTCTTGAGACATGCCAGATGCTTAAGCGTTCCTTTCTAGGCTATCTTCATTGTACTCTACATGTATCTTCCAGTGATTTCTCTAGTTTCTTCCCTGTTAGTTTGTGAAGCTACTTGAATGTTTTTGCCTTTCTTTCTATTACCAGGGCGTGGGACAGTGCCTGGCGTATAGTAAGCACTCATTAATCAATTGTTGTGAATTGATGGATTTTGAGTCACTCTGATGTGGCCTAGAACTGATGGGGAAGGTGGCTGAACATCACACTTTTTTGACAGCAAAGAAGTACTACTAGGTAGAGCAATGGATAGAACGCTGGGCCCAGAAGATTAGGAGGATCTGAGTTCAAAGACAGGCTCAGACAATAGCTGTGTGACCCTTGGCAAGTCACTTAAACCTTATTTCCCTCAGTTCCTCATCTGTAAAATAAGAACACACTGCAAAAGGAGATGGCAAACTACTCCAGTATCTTTCCCAAGAAAACCCCATGGAAATAGTCCATGGAGTCAGGAAGAGCCAGACGCAACTGAGTGACCCAATAACATTATACTGTCCTTTTTACTGGAAGAAAAAAACAATTGAAGGTATGAGTACAGACCAAGCTAGGCATATTGGCTCTGAATTATGCTTGAGTCCACTGTCATTTGAATATCTGCTCAATATATGCTATTCAAAAAGCTCAGGCATGTTCCAAAATTCTCTACCTACCTTCCCCCAGCATAAGGATAGGGAGAGAGCGGGAGAACAGAAAAGGAGCTGTAAATTAGGGAGTCACAGGACGTATGTTAAAAAAATTTCCCAACAAGTTACACTTGCTAGCCTGTGTGACCTTATGGCAGTCACATGAACCCGCTGAACTTTTTCCTTCCAAGCAAAGCAAAGAGATGAGAAGGATAACCATTGATTTTACGTTCTAAATTCTATGACTCCAGGATCAGATTATAGCCTCCTATGGTAACAGAGGACAGACCTGTGGAAGCTTCATTCAAATGCACACTCCAGCTCGTGTCCTTCAAGGTCAATATCTGTTCTCAGAGCTTCCAGCCCCACCTAAGGTCCTTCACACTCACCTGAGCACATGACACCAGCATCTTCCTCATGCTTACAGTCATTCTGCCCCCAGGGACTTGCAGGGCAATCCCACAGAGAAGACTCCTTCCCTATGCACTGCACATCATCCAACCAGATGGTCCCATTTCCTGGACTAAATGAAGGCCATTCCATGACAGCCAGAGCAGAGCCACAGCCCAGCTGCTGACAAACCACATTAACATCTGCTAGGTCCCATGAGTCATCACAGACTGTCCCCCAGGACCCATTGTGCCAGATCTCCACTCGTCCAGAGCATGGGGTCTCTCCTCCAATGAGTCGGAGTTTGTCTTTGCCTGGAAAGGAAGCAGAAGCCCCATTACACTCCCAGCTTGTAAGTGAGGAACCTCTGAGAGCCCCTGGTACATAGAGAGAGAAAGTGAAATACCTGTGCAGGGACCAGAGGTTGGGCAGTCAATGACATTCCTTCCTACAGAGAGAAGACATTGGGGAGGGGCTGCATTAATGATAACCATAAAATATTATTGGGGCACTAGGTTTTCCTCTTTCAGGGCAGGATTCCCAAAGATCTCTTAATTTACTTCCAAAATATAGAATAGGACTATCTTCAACATTATCACATTCAATGATTTGTTAAATTCATGTGATGACCCATCAACTGATTCAAAATACATATATAAATAAAAAATAATAACCCCGTGCTTTTAGGGAGTTTGAAATATAATTAGAAAAAAGGGACATAAACATAAAGTAGAGACACTATAAGCAAACAGGTCCAAGTAGCCCCGGGAAAGAATAAAGAAGTTTGAGGCAATGTGCCTGCTAGATGAGGCAGATGAGGCTAGATGAGGCAAAAGATGCAGAAAGAAGGAACAGCCATAGGGATAAACCTGGATGTGCTTCTTTTAAAAATAGAAGAGAAAGAAGAAAAATGGGTCATGCTACCAAGATATTTTGAAGACTATAGGATGGGAGGAAAATGAATTTTGTTCATATTTAATCAAACTGCTTAAAGCAGCAGGTGCCTCAGTTATCGGTTCTAAATATGCAGTTGAGGGTTTGAGGATAGCAAAATTTAAAGTCAACCATTTTTTAAAAAACTACCCTGTGCCAGACCCTGGTGACACAAAGAAAGACAAATAAGAAGTCCTTGAATATATATGAGAAATGGAGAAAATCAGTAAAGGGACAGAACCAGCATTAAAGGAGGATAATAAGGTTTCAATGTGGAAGGTAGGACTTTAACTGGGACCTGAATGAAGCAGCTAGGTGTTACAAGGGATATGGTGCTGAGTCCAGAATCAGGAAAAATTTATCTTCCTGAGTTCAAATCTGGCTTCAGACACTTACCAGCTGTGTGACCCTAGCCAGTCCCTGAATCCAGTTTGCCTCAGTTTCCTCATCTGTAAAATGAGCTGGAGAAAGCAATAGCAAGAACATTTCGACAAGAAAACTCCAAAACGGGTAATGGAGACTTGGGTATGACTGAAATGCCTGAACAACTACAACAACAACAAAGACAGCCAGGGAAGGCAAGAGAAAGAGATGAGGAAGGGGAGAATTATAGACTTGAGGAGAAGCAGTGAAACTACACAATCAGGAGACAGAGTGTCTTGTACAAAGAACAGTGGAGATTAATGTCATTGAAGTGACAATGAGGGAAGTAAATTGTTATTAGACTAGAAAGGTAGGAGGGGGCCTGGATAAGAAGGTAATTGAATGTGAAGATTTGATATTACATCCAGGGAACAGAGGGCACCTAATTGTTTGGGAATGGGGAGGTAACACAGTCAGACTTGAACTTTAGGAAGGTGAACGTAACAGTTGAGTGGAAGATGAACTGGAATGAAGAGAGACAGAGTGACCAACCAGGAAGCTTTTCTGAATACCCAGAGTAGGCCTCAACAACTGTGTCAGCAGAGTCAGAAAGAAGAAGGGGGTGTGGATGAGAGATGATACAAAAGGGGCATCAACAAGATTTGGCAACTGATTGCATATGGCAGGGCAAAAGAGAGAGAAGAGTTGAGAATGACACTTAGGATTAGATGAGGCTGGTGGTGTCCTTCACAGTAATGAGGAAGTTACAAGGGAAAAAGGTTTAGGGAGAAATAAGTCCGATATGGGACATATTAAATTTGAGATGTCCAGAGAACATCTAGTTCAAGAAACCCAAAAGAAAATGTGAGGCTGGAGGTCCGAAAAAAGCCTGGGGTTGGATAAGTGGATCTGAGAATCATGTGCATAGAGGTTCTATTTTAACACAGTGGAGCTGATGAGATCATCAAGTGAGATGATATTGAGTGTGGATAGAAGGGAGCCCAGGGCATACCCTTGGAGTAACAATAATGATTATGGGGAATAACTTTAGGAGAAGCTGCTAGACAAGTGGGAGAAGAACCAGGAAATAGAAATATCATGAAATCCTAGAGAAAAGAGAATATTAAGGAGGAGTTGGTGATTCAGTGTCAGTGACTTCAGAGGGGGTGGAAAGCATGAGAACTGGGAAAAGTCCATTAAATTAGGCAATTACAGATCAATTATTTTGGAAAGAGCTGGTTCAGTTAAATGATGAAGCATGAAGTCACATTGCACACTTAAGATAAGAGTCAAGAAAAAGGACTTGGAAGCAACTGTATCAGAGAGCCTTCACAATGCTTTTAGCCACCACAGGGAGGGAAAATGTAGAATGATAGCGAGGGTGGATTAAGTGAAAGGTTTTTTTCAGATATTGGGGAGATAGGGATGTTTGTATGAGGTAGGGCAGTAGTTAGTAGACAAGAATTGCCTTGGCAAGAAGAAGGGTCATTTCTTTATGTGAGGCAGAGGTGAAGGAGGACATAGGGACAATTAGAATCTGCATGATGTGATAGGTGGAGGGACAAATAGAGAGTTCTTCAAGGAGGACTTCAAATTTTGCGGTGAAATGTGAGACAAGGAGGAGGGGGGAAGGAGGTTTGAGGAGTAATGAAAAGGTTTGGAAAACCCACTATAGACAGGGGCCTAGAGAATTGATTAGGGAGGCATAAAAGGATTTACTTGCTACAGTGAGGGCCCAGTTAAGACTGTGTAACATATTGTGATAAATCCAGTTGGTATGCTTTCATGATTTTATCCAATTTGATTCAGAATTCCCTGAGTAGGAGAAAAAGCAGTGGATGGTGGGAATAAACTAGGACTGAATCTTGGAAGGGTAAGTTTGGAGACAGTATTTGGGGATAACAGACTAAATACAAGAGGAAGGAAAAATGAATTACCTCACCAAGGAATCAAGAAGAAGAGGTTACCCAGTGCAGAAATAATGACCTTGGTTACAGCTGAGGAGTGGAAGTCATGGTGAGGAAGAAGAATAGAGATTGGGGATTGCAAGGCAGAGGGAGAGGAGTAATGACTATCAATTATGATCAGATAAAGGAATCAGAGTTCACTAACTTGTAAGTGGAAATCTTGTAGGTGACAGCAAGATCAAGAAAATGACCATCTTTTGTGTCTCTGAGTTGGATAGAGGCCTTTGGAAATGAATACAGTAAAGAACAGAGAAGTTAGGGTGTTTGAGGGAATATTTAATTTTCTGTTATAAGGAGAGGAATTGTGGAGGAAATAATGAATCAGAAATTGTTCTCATTAAGGTTTTGGTTAACTAAAATAAAAAATTTGAAGTCTTTGTCACATAACTCCTTCCAACCTAGGTCTCTTCCACCGTATACTTGGACAAATTAAAAAAATTGGGTCACAATGTTGCACACAAATTGAATTCGCTTGGACTAAGAATATCCCATTAAAAAAGAGTTAAAAAGAAGAGACAGATATAGCTACCTTCACATGTTATAAGGGCTTCTTCTCCCTGCTGGCAAGAATTCTGGTCCCAAGATTGAGAAGGACAATGCCAGAGGAAGGATTCTTGGCCTTGGCAGTTGATTTGGTCTATCCACCGGGGCAGAAAACTTTTTGTGGTGCTCAATGGTGTTTCAATATTCCCCTTAATACCACAACTCAGGTGTCTGCAAATCACTGATACAGTATTGTCGTCCATGGAGTTGGAGCAAACATGACCCCATGTTCCATTGTAGAAAATCTCTACCCATCCAGAGCACTTATGATCCTCACTCACCAACCTGAGATCCAAGAATTCTGTAAATGGAGAGGAAGGAATGGCACAATAAGAGGAGATATTTCTTCCCATATATTCTGGGTCTCATCCCTCTGGAAATTGTATTAAATTCTCTGGCTCTTCTGGGGACTCTCCACTAGACAGATACAGACCTACTATTTTCAGAATGATTTCCTCTACATTTCTATTCATTTCTCTCTGTCTTGTCATCCCCATTGATGAACACAGGAATGCTTCTAGTGAGATTTGATGCAGAGTTCACAGTTTCACAATCTGTCAGTATGTTTGAATCACTAAGTAAAGAATCACCAGAAATATTTGGTATACCTATTCTGTAAATAGCATTCTACTAGGAAATTAAGGTACAAGAAATACATATAGACACACATACACACACAGAGACATGTATGCATTTGAATACAGACACACACACACACACACACACACACACATATATATATGTATGTATATATATATACATATATATATATATATACACACATACATATATCTTCATAATAGAGGAGACTCACCTGAAGAATTGCAGGAAATGAATATAATCACCCTTAGATAAGAGGCCTTATCTTGAAACTGAACTCTAGGAAGGACTCTGATTGGGGAAGGAAGTCCTCCTCCCTGTCTGAATGAGCTCCTTCTCCCTCAGGTCACAAAGCCCCATCACCTCAGGGCTCCCGTAAGACCCTCCGTGTTAGTGGACTGTGTGTGGCCCAAACCTGAGCAGAGGACTCCTGCATCCTCTTTGTGTCTGCAGTCATGCTGACCCCAGTGGAGGGAAGGGCACTCCCCTAGGTGGGATTCATTTCCAGAGCAGCTAAGCTCATCCAGCCAGATGGGCCCTGATCCTTGTCCAAAGTGAGCAGAAGCCATGGCTTCTAGGGCCACTCCACAGCCCAGCTGCCTGCACACCACGTGGGCGTCACTCAGGTCCCAAGAATCATCACAGATGGTCCCCCAGGTTCCATTGTAGTAGACTTCAACTCTTCCAGAGCAGGGACCCCTTCCGTTCAATAGACGAAGTGGTCCATTTTCTATAGGAAGAAAATGAGATTAATTACCCATTTTTCCAAGGAAAGAAAAGCATTTCCTTAGATTTTCCAAATTTCTTTCTTACCTGAAAAGAGGATAGGTACCTTTTCCTGGTCAGACTGTGAATTATTGAATGTGAGGGACTGTGTCTGGTTTCCTGCAAAAAGCAAATACAGCTCAAACCCAAGGCTGGAAGTTTTAAAATAGGAGGGGACAAGTAAAGCAAGTACGTACCTAGAGAAAAGGCATTTGATGAGGGAAAGAAAGGGTCAGCAAATTAGAGAGAAGACAGACTGTGAGGGAGGGACAAAGGGATTTCCCAGTTTAAAAAGGCATATCTTGGCTCTACTTAGTCAAACGGAATTGTTCTCACCAATAGGTCTATTGTTTCACTCCCAAAGCTCCAAACACACCTTCCATATACGGTGTCCTAAAAAGTTCGTGACTTTCCAAGAAAAAAAGCTACTGATAAAAAAGGTTGCAGCATATGTAGCTGATCATGCTTCCTCAGGCTTTACTCACCTTCTGCTAGGTCTTGCATGTATGAACTGTATATCATAACTTCCCACTAGCATATTTCTCCTACTAGCTTATGTCTAAGCACTAAATCAGGAGGTTTTTACAGCACATGAGTTTGTTTTAAAATATATTGATAAACAAAACTCAGGGTGTGAGGAATTGAGGGAGGGAGGGAGAAAATTTGGAACTAAAGCTTTTTTTTAAAAATGAACCTTAAAAATTATCTTTTCATGTAATTACAAAAAAGAAAGCATAATTTTTTAATAATTTAATGTATTGGAGCCAAAATGGCAGAATAGAAAGTCACATATACTCTAGTGCTTCCCTCACAGTCTACAAAATACCTGTACAAAATTGACAGTGTGAAAGAAGTTTCCAGCCAAAGGTAACCTGCAAGGCTGAAAGGAAAGGTCTATCTCATGGGGCACTGAGCTGAGCAGAGTCCAGCCCTGGCTGTGCGGTACTGGGAGGGACAGGACCTGAACAGACCTCCAGGGCAGAGTTCTCAGCAGGGAGGGTCCCAGATCCCTCAACCCACAAATAACAAAGAAAGCTCCAAAGGTCAGTGTGGGAGGGCTTTCCCACCTGAGCTAGAAGGGAACAGGGTTCCTCTAGCAATAGCCCCAGGGAGTAGCAGCAGCAGCAGGCTGCAAGTACCTATGAGGGTTGGGAAGCAACTTGGGTCCATTGTCCAGGCAGGTCAGATTAACACCTCTGGCACTAGGGAGCAGGTGATCCAAACCTCATCCCTGAGTGACAACCCCGAGCCCACCTAAAGCCCCTGTGGATTTGAGCAGCTGAGTCCAATCTCAGCCTTGAACATGGTCCTGGGGAGAGGAGGGACAATAGGACAAAGGATTCAGAAGTCAAGTAACTGGCTGGGAAAGTGCTTTAAAAAAGGGAAAAAAATAAGACCATAGAAGATTACTTTCTTCATGAATATGTGACTCCTCCCATCCTTTTGGATGAGGAAGAACAAGGCACACTATCACAGGAAGTCAAGGCCCCTGCCTCCAGTGCCTTCAAAGTGAACATAAAATGGGTTCAGGCAATACAAGATCTTGAAAAGGGAGTTAGTGGCTTACTAAAGGAGGATCAAAAAAAATGCTGAGGAAAATAAAACCTTTAAAAAGAGGCTAACTCAATTGGAAAAAGAGGTCCAAAAATCCAATGAGGAGAAGGAGGCTTTAAAAAGCAGAATTAGTCAAATGAAGAAGGAGGTTCAAAAGGTCACTGAATAAAATACTTCTTTGAAAGAGAGAATTGAGTCCAGAGAAGTTAATGACTATGACATAAACCAAGTAGTTAAAAAACAAAAGCAAAAATTTGAAAAAATACAAAATAATGTGAACCAACTCATTGGAAAAACAACTGACATGGAAAATAGATGCAGGAGAGACAATTTAAAAATTATGGGACTACCTGAAAGCCATGATCAAAAAAAAATGCCTAGACATTATCTTCCATGAAATTATCAAGAAAAACTGTCCTGATATTCTAGAACCAGAGGTTAAAATAAATATTGAAAGAATCCACCAATCACCTCCTGAAAGAGACCAAAAAAGAGAAACTCCTATGAATATTGTGACCAAATTCCAGAGTTCCCAGGTCAAGGAGAAAATACTGCAAGCAGCTAGAAAGAAATAATTCGAGTATTGTGGAAATACAATCAGGATAACACAGGATCTGGTAGCTTCAACATTAAGGGATCAAAGGGCTTGGAACAGGACACTCCAGAAGTCAAAGGAACTGTGATTAAAACCAAGGATCACCTAACCAGTAAAACTGAGTATAATACTTCAAGGGAATAAATGGTCATTCAGTGATATAGAGGACTTTCAAGCATTCATGATGAAAAGACCAGTACTGAAGAGAAAATTTGACTTTTGAACACAAGAATGAAGAGAAACATAAAAAGGTAAACAGGAAAGAAAAATCATAAAAGATTTTCTAAAGTTGAACTGTTTACATTCCTACATGGAAAGATAATATTTGTGACTCTCGAGACTTTTCTCAGAATTTGGGTAGTTGGAGGGATTGTACACACACACACACACACACACACACACACACACACATACGTGTATATATATATATATATATATATAGAGAGAGAGAGAGAGAGAGAGAGAGAGAAAGAGAGAGAGAGAGAGAGAGACAGACAGACAGACAGACAGAGAGTACAGGTTGAGTTAAATCAGAAGAGATGATATCCATAAAAAAAAAAAGTGAAAATTAAGGGGTGAGGGAACAAAATACTGGGAGGAGAATAGGAGAAAGGGAATGGGGCAGGCTATAACTCTTAAAAGAGATAAGAAAAATCTTGTTCAATGGAGGAGAAAAGGGAGAAAGGGAGAGAGGAAAAGTGAAGCTCACTTTTCATATATGGCTTATGGAGGGAATAATATGCTCATTAAATTTGGCGTGAAAATCTATCTTACACTACAGGAAAGTAGGGGAAGAGGCGACAAGTGGAGTGAGGGAAATGATAGAAGGGAGGGCAAATGGGAGAAGAGAGTAACTAGAAATAATCACTTTTGGGAGGGGACAAGTTCAAATGAGGGAATAAAAAAATAAAGGGAGATAGGGTAGGATAGAGGACAATATAGTTAGTTTTACACAACATTATTATTATGGAAGAATTTTGCAAAATGACACATATTTAGTCTGTATTGAATTGCTTGCCTTCTCAGTGGGGATGGATAGGGAAGGAGGGAGAGAGAGAGAAGTTGAAATTCAAAGTATTAGAAACGAATGTTGAGAATTATTATTGCATATAACCTGGAAATAAGAAACACAGGTAATGGGGTACAGAAATTTATCTTGCCCTACAAGAAAAGAGAGAAGATGGGGATGAGGGAAAGGTGGGCTGTGATAGAAGGGAGGGCACATTGAGGGAAGGGGTAATCAGAATGCAAGGTATTAGGGGATGGGGGGAGAGGAGGGATGGGGAGAAAAATTGGACATGTTACAAAGTGATGTAAAAACTATTAGTATTAAAACAATTGACTGAATTAATTAGTGAAACTAAATCGGAAACATCTTCAGTTTGGGGAAAGAATTTTAATCCAAGAGGCAGGTAACCTCAGGTAAAATTTGGCATTGATGGAATAGTTAAGGTTTTTATGGTAAATTTGATTTTATGATTGTTATTAAATCAGGAGCTAGAACATATATAGAAAGGCATGTAAGCCACTTAAGACTTGCCTCAAAAGATGTTCCTTAGCCAATGTGAAATTATAGTCATATCTGAAATCTGGTTATTGGAACTTGCTATTTTAAGATTCTGTGGGACTATTAACTGACTGTTCTTCTGAGCCTAACTCCAGGTATGGATACCAAGAAAGGTGTTATGAGCCTCCAATCCATGATGCAGTAAGCCTCCGAGATGCTTGTATGAACTGCAAAAGTTCTCATGGGAAGGGTGGGAGAGCGGCTGTTCAGCCTGGGCTGAGGTAGGATTGTTCTGACTCAATTTCCCCACTAACATTTGGCAGACTTTAAGCCTGACTGAATGCAAGTTGAGAATCTACTCCTGCCTGGAACTGACGTGAAACTGGGGAGATACTGTTTCCCTGCAATGTCCCTACTCTTAGTGGCAGTTTCCTATAGTCAAAAGGTTTCTAAGCTTAATACCATATCTATTAAATTATAGAGTGTTAGTAGGGGAACATCGAGGTCAAGTCTATAATTAAACTATTAGGCTTAGGACTCTATACCAAGGACAATAAGTTAGGGCCCTTTAATTCTTAATAATAGTGTGGAGACAATTAGGTCAAGGGCTTGTGAAGTTAGCATACATAGTTATTATTTGTGTCTCAGTTGGTTAACATTAAAAAAAAATTCGCTTGTGGTCTGTATTGCAAATTCTTTAAAGAAAGTTATCAACTGACTCAAAGTTGGAATTGTTTTATATGATAAGGACTGTGTTAAAAAATGAAAAATAAAAAATATTATAATTTAATGTATTTAGTTAGTTTCCAACATTCACTTCTACAAGACATAGAGTTTCAAATTTTCTCCCCATCTCTCCACTTCCCCCACACCAAGACAGTGTACACTCTGATTACTCCTTCAACCAATCTGCCCTCCCTTTTATCACACCCCCTTTTACTTATCCCCTTTCCAACTATTTTTTGTAGGGAAAGATAGATTTCTATATCCCATTTCTTGTGTGTCTTATTTCCCAGTTGCATGTAAAAACAATTTTTAACAAATGTTTTTAATACCTTGAGTTCCCACTTCTCTCCCTTCCTACCTCACCATCCACCTCCACTGAGAAGACAAGCAATTCAGTATAGGTAATACATTTGTAGTCATGCAATACAGTTTCTTAACAGTCATGTTGGGAAAGACTAACTCTGTTTCCTCCATCCTATTCTCCCCCCACCCCGTTTATTCTATTCTGTCTTTTGACCCTGTCTCTTCTCAAAAGTGTTTAATTCTAATTACCCTATCTTCTCCTTTGCCCTCCCTTTGATTATCCCCCACTTATCCCCTTTCCCCTTACTTTCCTATACAGTAACATAGAATTTGTACCCAATTGTATGTACATGTTATTCCCTTCTTAAGCCAAATCTGATGACAGTAAGGTTCATTCTTTCCCTCTCACCTCCCCCACCCTCTATTGTAAAAGCTATTTCTTGACTGTTTTATGTGAGATAATTTGCCCCATTCTATTTCTGCCTTTGTCCTCCCAATATATTCCTCTCTCACCCCTTAATTTTATTTTTTAGATATCATTCCTATCTATTCAACTCACCCCATGCCCTCTGTCTATATATATACAATCCCTCCAACTACCCTAATACTAAAAAAATTCTCAAGAGTTAAGAATAGTATCTTTTCATGTAGGAATGGAAACAGTTCAAGTAAGTCCTTCGTGATTTCTCTTTCCTGCTTACCTTTTAATGCTTCTCTTGATTCTTATATCTGAAAGTCAGATGTTCTATTCAGCTCTGGTTTTTTCAGCAAGAATACTTGAAAGTCCTCTATTTCATTGAAATTCCATTTTCCCCTGAAATATTATACTCAGTTTTGCTGGGTAGGTGATTCTTGGTATTAATCCCTGCTCCTTCCATTTCTGGAATATCAAATTCCCAGACCTCCAGTCCCTTAGTGGAGAAGCTACTAAGTCATGTGTTATCCTGATTATGTTTCTACAATACTAGAATTATTTCTTTCTGGTTACTTGCAATATTTTCTCCTTGACCATGGAACTCTGGAATTTGGCTACAATAGTTTAAAGAGCTTTCCTTTGGAGATCTCTTTCAGGAGGTGATTAGTGGACTCTTTCAATATATATTTTATGCCCAGATTCTAGAATATCATGGCAGGTTTCCTTGATAATTCCTTGAAAGATGATGTCTAAGCTCTTTTTGTGATCATGGCTGTCAGGTAGTTCAAGAATTTTTAAATTGTCTCTCCTGGATCTGTTATCAAGGTCAGTTGTTTCAATAAGATATTTTCCATCATCTTCTATTTGTTCATTCTTTTGGTTTTGTTTAATAATTTCATGATTTTTCATAAAGTCATTGGCTTCCATCTACTCCCTTCTAATATTGAAGGAATTGTTTTACTAAATGAGCTTTTGGACCTCCTTTTCCATTTGGTCAATTCTGCTTTTTAAGGCATTCTTCTACTTTTGGATCTCTTTTGCCATTTGTATTAGTCTATTTAATTTAAAGGTGTAATTTTCTTCAGCATTTTGGGGATCTCCTTTAGTAAGCTATTGACTCAGTTTTTATGATTTTCGTGCATCACTTTCATTTCTCTTCCCACTTTTTCCTCTACTTCTCTTACCTGATTTTCAGAATCCTTTTTGAGCTCCTCCATGGCCTGAGACAAATTCATATTTTCCTTGGAGGCTTTGGATGTAGGAGCTTTGATTTTGTTGTCTTCTGTTTGTATGTTTTGATCTTCCTTGTGACCAAAGTAACAGTCTATAATCTGATTTCTTTTTCCAGTTTTTGCTCAATTCCCCAGTCAATTATTTGACATTTGAGCTCTGTGTCAAGGTAGTTCTCTGCTTCTAGTGGGGGTGACAGGCTTATTGTAAGCTGTTAGATTTCCCCACAATCTGTGTCCTCAGAGCTCCAGAATGAGAGATGTCTCTGCTGCTGCCACAGCCCTTGCTGTTCTGCTGAGACTGCTGTAGCTACTATTGATTCCTCCTCCATGTCCACCACACAAGCCAGGGCTGGACCACACCACTCACTCACACAAGTTTTCTCCACAAAATTTCTTGTCCTCAGCCTTTTTTGCTCAAGAAGTCTCGAAATCGACATGGCTGCCAGTGATTCAGTGCCCTGAGATCTGCTCAGACCCAGCCTGTGATGGCAGCATGACTCAAACTGGACTGTACTCTGCTCTCAGTCCACCATGATTAATGTTTCCTGTTGACCTTTCAGGCTGCCCTGGGCTGGAAATTTTCCTCATGCTATCATTTTGTGGGTTCTGCTGCTCCAGAATTTGTTTAGAGTAATTTTTATAGGTATTTGGGGGGGGGGGGGTTGGAGGAGAGCTCAAGCAAATCCTTGCCTTCTCTCCTGCATCTTGGCTCTGCCTCAAAAAATATTAATTTTTTAAAAATATATTGATAACTATATTTCAATTTTTTGGTCTTCTATTTGTGTAAGGAAAACACTACCAGTAGCAAGTGCCTATGTGTAGAGAGGTGTGTGTATGATGAGGCCTCATGTGTACAAAGGATTGTCCCTCTCACACGGAGCATGGGGCTGTCATTGTGTGGCTCAAAGGGAGAATGAATAGACATCTCAAGCCCTCCTCTCCTCCTCTTGTTGTAGTTCAGTTATTTCAGTCATGTCCAACTCTTCCTGAGTTGGGTTTTGTTGTGGGCTTTGTGGGGCTTTGTTGGCAAAGATACTGGAGGAATTTGCCAATTCTTTCTCCAGATTGTTTTACAGAGGAGGAAAGTGAAGCAAATGGGGTTAAATGACTTGATCAGGGACAAGTAGCTAGTCTGAGGTCTAATTTGAACTCAGGTCATCCTGACTCATGGCACTCCACTCTCTCCACTGACCAACCTGGCTGCCACTCTACCTAATTTCTCCTCTTCTCCTTCTCCAAGGGATGCTCTAATCCCCACCAGGATTGGAAGTAGGAGGTTGAGGCTAGACCTCACTCTACTTTCCTCAGAGAGTAAGGGTACCAGGCTAGAATTATTTTTACCTGCCCCCTTAAAGATTATTAATTTATGTGTCATTATCAGGTTCAGTCAAACTTCTGATTGTTCTGACAGTATTGGGAAGAGTGATCAGTTAAAAGCATTATTCTCAGAAACAGTCCCAAGATTACACCAAAGGTGGCTATAACCCAAGGAAAGTCAAGAGTTTCTGCTCTAGAGGGACAAATATCTCTCTTGGATGAGGTAGATAGAAATTCCTTCTTCTCCTAGCTCAACAGAGAAACGATTGAGCTTTTCAAGTAGTAGGCACCTAACAAGTGCCAGAAGTTTGATTTTCCTAAGAAACTAAGGAAAAGGAAAACATAAAAGAAGAAACTCTGTACTTTTAAATGTCACTAAAAATTCACAAGATGAAAATAAAGTAGCACAACTGAAAGGAGTATCCTCTAACTCCACCTTGTTTCTAAATATCTCACCTGCTCTCTGAGACTATGCTACTGAGGAGATTAGAATAGTATGTGGTAGTGGAATTGAGTGAACTAAACTGATTCCAACTTGTGATTCAGTTCTGGAGATAGCTAGATTCTCTTTCCATTCACTCATGAGTTTAGTCCAATTTCTATCTTGTGAGAAAATTTTATCCAGTGATGGTAATTGGGAGAAAACTTTATTGCATCTTTTGAACCTCTTCCTGTATGGCTGGAACCTAGACCACCTCTACAGGATGATTAACTAAGGACCTAGGTTAGGCTGACTAGAAACCCAGTCAGATCCAAAGAGTGATGCAAGGAATTTTGTGGCAAGCAACCCATATGTTTTCTCTGGCACGTACTATTCAATAATTATTGGTTCCACATTCTTTTGATTGAATGAAGACACTTTGGGGACACTGGGACACCTCTTTTTCTGATTTCAGGGAATTGCACCTATTTGTTCTCCCCTTCCCAACTTGGAAGGCTCCGAATCTTTCTTTCAACTATAAATCAGATAACCAAATTTTGTATCCCTGTTAATTGTTTTCTTTTAATTATTTGGTTTCATTTCATCGTTTTTAAAGCATAAAAATCTGTCTCCCTCATATTTTAGTGCCAAACTGAGAAAGACCACTGGTCCTTATTTGTTTAGCAACTGTCATGTATTGCTTAATCAACTGATTAGCTTTCAAAGTAGAACCTTTGTTTCCTCAGGCATTTCATCATTCATACACCTCACAATCTCTTCCCTCAAGTTTTCTCCCCAGCGTCTGCTGACCTGCACTGATCCAAATGATACCTTCTTTTCCTGGCAGAATCCTGCTCCTCTGAGCCCTGACTTGACACTTTACTCTGGACCCTGACCTATTTGTACATCTGATGGTCTCATGCAAAGCTTTCACCCTCATTTACTTCTACTACCTCTAATAATTATATAGAGAGGATAAATTTGTGTAATCTTTGGCTCAAAGGTCTATTAGCAAAAGAATCTCCTCATTGGCACAAATTGATTTCATGAGATGAAATTAGTGAGAGCTGGGGAACAGAGAGACCTAGGTCTTCTGGTTAAGGTTCTCTCTTACTTTCTGACGAGGATCTCCCTTTTCTCCAAGTTTCGTCACCTCTGACCTTATGAAATCAATTTCCATCAATGAATAGATCTTTTGTAAATGGAGCTCTGAGGAAAGGGTTCCAATTTTCAGGAGGAAAAGTGCTGGAATTTTATTCTTAGATGGCTATAACATAGTTCACCTAATATTAAATGATATCCCAGTATCTTTGATCTTCTCTAATCTATTCTGTCCTTGTAGGTTGATCTTACCATCTTGCTTTGGGTAAACAAGCTGCATGTGAATTTAGACAATTCCTGGTCCTTCCTGTCTAAGTTTGTCTTTGCTACCAATGTCCAGAGCCAGTTTATCATTGTTCACTATTGGTACTATCATTAGCATAAGTCTACACTTTCCTCTAAAGTAGCTGATGGACCATAATATATCTTCCCTACCTGAGACTTCACAAAGAAAAATCATAAATGAATGATAAAATATATAAAACAAGTATGAAAAAAAGGCTATGCACAATTCCCAGCAATATGGTTAGGACTCTTCATACTTATTCTCAGAGACAAGATGCTGTGGCTCTCCTCTGGATATTGAAAAGGGTCACCTGAGTGGTTATGGGTGTAGACACATCTATCCTTTTCCTTTGTGCCCATAGCAATGCTTTCACTGTCCCACATGCTTTGTGCCCAAATTAGAGTTTTACCTTTACTCACCTGAGCAGACCACAGAGGCAACTTTTCCTTTGGAACATGGAGAAGTCCCAAGAATAGTCACAGAACAATTCCGTAAATGAGATTCAGTCCCTGTGCAGTAAAATGTATCCCCTATGATGGGAACACGTCCTCTGCCAAAATGTGCTTCTTCTGGAGGCTTCATGGCAATGCCACAGTGGAGCTGATGGCAGAGAACGTTGGCATCTGCTAGGTCCCAGTGGGAGGCACAGAGAGTCCTCCACGTCCCCAAAACTTGGATCTCCACTCTCCCTTCACATTGGGAGCTTCCATCCATCAGACGAAAGTCTGTGTACCCTGGGGGGAAGAAGACAGGACTTTAGAGAAGTGATTGTGACTTTCTAATTACAGGATCAAGTACAATGTGGGAACAGAATAATAGCATTGTGTAACATTTACTTGAGCAAATTACTCCAACGTCCATACTGTGACTACATTTTTCCTGTGAATGTAGTACTGTGGGGCACAATGACAGAAGCAATTCACTTCCATTACACTGGAATTCTTTATCCCAGATAGGTCCATTTCCTCTTCCAAAGTGAGCTCCTTTCATAATGGAGACTGCAGTCCCACACTTTAATTCAGCACAAATGATGTTGGCAGTAGGAAGAGTAAAATTCCAATCACAGACTGTGTTCCATTTTGTTCCTGAATTGACTTCTACCCTCCCATTACAGGGGCCATCCCCTGCCTCCAGCTTGACAAATCCTGGAAAGATAAGAAATAATAACAGTGAGTCACAATGAATGTCAAGATTTCCCTTATGAGGAAAGAGCTGCAATTAATTATGTGAGACTCTTTCTGGAATTTTCCCAAGGGAGAAGAAGCAGAGGAACTTTCCTTAACTGAGCACATGACATACCTTGGAAGCATGTGGACTATGATTGAACCTGAAATAAAGCTAAAGCTGCTTAATTCCTGGTACTCTTTGGGAGACCATGTCTGACATATGTAGGGAAGTGCAATGCTACTACTCTTTTAGGCATGGGAGAGGCAAATGGAAACAGCATCTCACCCAAGGAGGAAAATTAGACTTACATGATGTCTCAGTATTGGAAAAGTAGTCATCTCCTCTGCCTCAACAACCTCATTACTCTAAATAGGTTTTCTTATTTTTTTAATTTTCTGGGGCTTATTCATCTGTTTTCTTCCCTTTTTGCAGATAAGGGATATAACCTATAATTGGGATAGGATTGGAATAGCTTATATTTCAATTGCCTAGAATTCTTTATAAAGGGCTAATGAGATGTCCAAGATTGTTTGCACAATTCTTCATTCTTTATTTCAAGTACAGTTTCCATATTTTTTCCATGGATAATTTCCTGCTACTTCTTGAATATTTGAGAACTAGGACTCAGGTGCTAAGAAATAAGGACATTTAACACATACTCCTTTAACACTGTGATAAGCCGTGAGGCCCCACTACCACAGTAAGAAATCAGGGAGGAAGATAAGAAAGGAACTTGTATGTTTGAAATGCAACTACCAGTATTGAAATCATTAGCAACTTTAGCAAAGTTGTATATATAGAGATTTGTGAATTGTGGGCCCAGGCCATTATTATTCTGACAGATAGACATGCACATACACAGACACATACGTACGTACACACACACACATACACACACACACACACATAAAAAGAGAGAGAGAGTGATAGTGACAGAAATAAAGACAGGGAGACAGAGTGGGAGGGAGAGACAGAAAGAGAGAAGAGAGAGAGATCAAGAGAGATGCAAAGAGAGTAAGGAAGAGAAAGAGAGAGGAATACAGGTGACATTTATGCTGACTTGGAAAGTAAATAATCACTTCTTCCAATGAATCTTTTAAGGTTTGATAGTTCTGCTCTTTACAAACCTTTTTCCTCAATCTGTAAATCTGGAACAAGTCTGCAATACTTTGAAACTTGACTGTAGAATCTGTTACATTTGCTACAGAGATTTTTGTGGATATGATGGTGAACAGAAACTTTGTGAATTTGGCAAAGGACTATGGTAAGGACAAAGGAGATATTAGTTGCCAGAGAAACATTTTTAGAGGGAATCAGAAAAGCATCTAATTTTTAATGATCGGAAAATAATGAACTTAAAAAAGGAACCCAAAATCAATCTCTCTGGGCCACACTATGAGAATGTAATTGATGCAGCTTAATTTTATTAGGCCCTTTCACCCAGAGGAATGATAGCAAAATGGAGATAGAAATAACTGGAGGAAATGATTGATATCAGTACATAAACGACCAACTCTAAATGATCTCTCCCAAACTCTACAGCTAGCTTTATCACTTCTACTCACAAATTGGTATGCTCCCATTTGCTGTTTGTTTTCCTTAAAATGGAGATTCTATCTCCCTCTATCTGCATTTATACTTTATTATAAAACTATACACCTGAGGAGGTAGAATCAAGATGACAAAACAACAGGAATCAGCACACAGAGTTTCCTTCAAAAAACAAAAAATCTCCTCCAAGCAGATGTAAAAAATGTACCAGATCAAAGCCTCATAGAGAAAAATCTAAGAAAAAGTAAGGATGCGACATTTATTTCCCCTTTAGGTCAAGCGGCAGCTAGGTGGTGCAGTGGATAGAGCAGCAGTGCAGCAGTCAGGAGGACCTGAGTTCAAATCTCACCTCAGACACTTGACACTCACTAGTGGTGTATCTTTGGGCAAGTCACTTGACCCCAATTGCCTCATCCTGGGTCATCTCCAATCATCTTGATGAACATCTGGTCACTGGACTCAGATAGCTCTGGAGGAGAAGTCAGGCTGGTGACCTGCACAGCCCTCACTCACTCAAAACAAAGTCAAGTGCAAGTCATGTAATTATTTCTTTAATGGCATGGTCTTCTTCAGCAACGAAGGACGAACACACACACTTTAGGTCAGGAGAGGTAAAAAGACAAAGAAATCTCCAGATACTAGTCTGGCCAACAATTTGTAGGGCATGGTGAGCTCCAGATAAGGGAGAGGTTATCTGCCCCAAATATTCTATTAAAGCAGATCAGAAAGGTTCTCAAATCCCCTACATACTCTCTCCCCAATGCAAACCTGGAGAGAGTTCTGGAGGACAGAAGAGGTATTGGAGTTCTTTGTTCAAAAGTTTCCTAGCAAATTATACTTTCTGTCCATGTAACCTTGGGGTAGTCAGATAACCTCACTGGACTTGTATTTCTTCCTTTGTAAAAACAGATGACCACCAACAATTTTACTTTCAATTCTAAATTCTATGACCCCAGGTTCAGATTAGAACTTCCCATGGTATCTGTGGAAGCTCCATTTATATGCACCCTCTAGCCCCATGTTCTCCACATCAATATCTGTTCTCAGAACTCTCACCTCCAACTTATGTCCTTCACACTTACCTGAGCAAATCACACCAGCATCTGCTTCATGAAGACAGTCATTCTCATCCCTCCATCTATCACAATCCCACAGAGAAGGCTCATTTCCGCTACACCATACCGCCCAGATGATCCCTTTCCCTGGGCCAAATGAAGTCGAACTCAGAGCAGAGCCACAGCTCAGCTGCTGACAAACCACATTAGCACCTGCTAGGTTCTCTGAGAAATCACATATTGTCCCCCATGCACCATCGTCCCAGAACTCCACTCGTCCAGAGCATGGGGTCTCTCCTCCGCTCAGTCGGAGTTTGTTTGTGTCTAGAAAGGAAGCAGAATCCTCCGTTACACTCCCAGCTTAGAAGTAAGGAACTTCTGAGAGCTCCAGGTAGAGAGAGAGAAGAACTGAGATACCTGTGCTGGGCCTAGAGGTTGGGGAGTCAATTTCCTTCTTGTTGGTCATGTTTATACAAAGTTGTTCTCATGTGTTTCCCCCATTAGACTTTGAACTCCTTAAAGGCAAGGATTGCTTTCTTGTCTTTCTTTGTATCACCAATGCCTGGCACATAGTAGTTGCTTTAAAAATTATTAATGATTTTGTACAAACAAGCTATATACAAGATGAATTGGACACCTTTGGAAAGGCAGAGCCAAGATGGTGGAGGTAAGGTAAGGACTCACCCAACCTCTCCAAAATTCCTTTCCAAAGAACTGAAAAATAATGCCTCAAAATAAATTCTGGAGCAGCAAAATCAATAAAAGCACTGGATGAAACAATATCTCATTCCAAAACAGCTTAAAATGTTGACAGGAAACTTCTGTCTCAAGGCCAAGATGGGAATGGAGTCCTGTGCATGCCACGCCTGCAAGTGAGGCCCTTGCACAAGGCAAAAGTACCAGGCCATACCCAGCACAGCAGGCTGTGAAGGCATCTGATCTTGTAATAGTGTCTTCTAGATCTCTCAGCCCACAGCTTATAAGTGGGTTGGACAACTGGTGAGAAAGAGATTACAAGAGACTCTTTGCTGGCATTGGGTGCAAGACCCTGTTACATTACTCATACTTACTTCCAGATCACAATTGTAGGGCAAGGTGGAGCAGCATATTAAAGTTCCCAGCCAAAGGGTACCAAGACCTTAGTCAGAATTCCAGGACAGTGATTGTGATCATGCACAGACCAGAATATAGGCCAGGAGAGGAGAGATGTTTCAGATAGTGTTACCCCCACCCAGGGAGCAGAGACCAATTTTAAAATGAAGCTAAACATCAAAAAATAGGCTTGAAAATGAGCAATCACTCTTTAAAAAAAGCAGATAGCAGAGTGCATTAAAAACCAAAATCCTACAATATGTTGCTTGCACAAAATGCACCGAAGCAGAGAGATACGTGCTAAGTAAAGGTAAAAGGTTGCAGCATAATCTATTTTGTTTCAACTGGAATAAAAAAAGTAGAAGTAGCAATCATGATGTCAGAGCAAAACAAAAATAGATGAATTAAATGAGATAAGTAAGGAAATTATATCTTGTTAAAAGGTAATATGGACAATGAATTCATATCACTACTAAACATATATACACCAAATGGTATGGCATCGAAAATCTTAAAGGAAAAGTTAAATGAATTACTGGAAGAAATAGACAATATTATGTTACTGGGGGGACCTCAACTTTTCCCTCTCAAAATTAGAAAAATCTAACCAAAAAACAAGTAAGAAAGAAGGTAAGGAGTTGAATAGGCTCTTAGAAGAGTTATGTATAATAGAACTTTTTTTCCCCCACAAGTAGATGACATCATAGAAACAGTAAATAATTTTATTAAAGAGAATGACATTGAGACAACATTCATAATTTAAGGGATGCAATCAAAGCTTTATATACCTAAGGGCTTACATAAACAAAATAGAGAAAGAAGAAATCAATGAAGTTGACATGCAACTAAAAATAAACTAGAAAGAAAACAAATTAAAACCACAACTAAACCCTAAATTGGAAATCATGAAAACCAAAAGAAAGACAAACAAAATTGAAAGTCAGACCATTAAACTAATAAATATATTTAGGAGTTGATTTCATGGCGTTGGGAGTCAAGGAACAATAAAACAGATACACCAAAAGCTAATTTGATTTTAAAAGACAGAAGAAAACCAAATCACCAGTCTCAAAAATGAAAAGATTAAATTCACCACCAATGAAGAGAAAATTAAAGCAATTTTAGGATCTAATTTACCTAAATATATGCCTTTAAATCAGACAATCTAAGGGAAATAGATGAATAATTACAAAAATATTAATTTCCCAGATTAGCAGAAGAGGAAGTAGAATACTTAAACAGACCTATTTTATAAAAAGAAATTTAATGGCCTATCAGTGTGTTCCTTTAAAAATTCCCAGGTAAAGAATTAGAAGTTGAGGGTATGCCTGTCAATTGGGGAATGACTGAACAAATTGTGGTATGTCGTTATGATGGAATACTATTGCGCAGTAAAAAATGGTGAGTGAGATACTCTCAGAAAAATCTGGTAAAACTTGCATAACCAGATGCAAAGTGAAATGGACTATGTAACAAAAATATTGTAAAACGATCAGCCCTGAATGGCCTAGCAACTCTCAGAAATACAATGATACAAGGCAACACTGAAGGACTTATGATGGAAAAAGCTATACATCCCCCAAGAAAGAACAGCTTGTTTCTGAACACTGATTGAAGCATATTATTTCTTATTATTTTTTTTACTTTTCTTGAAGTTTTTTATTGTCTAGGTTTTCTTTTACTACTTGACTATAATGAATGTTTTACATTACATTTACATTTTACCCATGTGTAAGCTACATGGAATTGCTTGCCTTTTCAATGAGGTCGGGGTGGGGATGGAGGAAGGGAGATAATTTGGAAGCCAAAGTTTTAAGAATGAATGTTAAAAATTGTTTTGCATGTAACTGGGGAAAAATAAGATACTAAATAAAAGATTTTTGAATGAATTTTAAAAACTCCCAGGACCAGATGGATTCCACCAAACAAGTACTTCCAATAGTGGATAAACTACTTGAGAAAACAGGCAAAAAAGGGAATCCTACCAACTCCACTGCACGACACAAATAGGGCACAGATACATAAACCAGGAGAAGTGAAAAGAAAAAAAAGTCTGTAAATAAATTTCTCAAATGAAAATTGATGAAAAATATTTTAATAAAATACTGTCAAGGAAATTACAGCAATATGTAATACTAAAACAGCATTATCTGTAATGGGGATAAGTTAGAAGCCTTTCCAGTGAGATCAGGAATGAAGTAAAAATGCCAATTTTGAGAACAATATTATTCAACATTGTACTAGAAGTGTTAGCTACAGCAATAAGAAAAGAAAAAAAATTGAAGGAATTGGATGAGGCAATGAGGACACACCATTATCACTCTTTGCAGATGATATGATGATATACTTGGAGATTTCCAAGAATCAACTAAAAAATGCCAGTTGAAATAATTAACAACTTTAGCAAAATTGCAAAAAATAATATAAACACATGTAAATCAACAGTTTTTCTATATATTACAAACAAAGTCTAGTGGGAAAAAATAAAAAGCGAAATTATATGTAAAATAATTGCAAGCAATATGAAATACTTGGGAGTCAACTTACTTTTGAAACAGGAACTCGCTATTTAACAAAAGCTGTTGTGGATACTGAAAAGCAGTTAGGCAGAAAATAGGTATAGACCAGCACCTGACACTAAATAGCAACATGAAATCAAAGGGGATATATTATTTAGATATAAAGAGTGATATCACAAGCATATTAGGGGACCATGTTTAACTGTCAGATCTGTGGTGAAGGGAAGAATTCATAATGGGTAATTTTGATCATATTTAATTTTAAAAGTTTTTGCTCAAACAAAACCAATGCAGTCAAGATTAGAAGGAAGACAGAAAACAGGAAACAATTGTATAACCAGATTCTCTGATAAAGCTTCTCAAATACATAGAGAATTGAGTAAAATGTATACGAACACAATCATTCCCAAATTGATATGAACAGGAAGTTTTCAGATGAAGAAATAACAGCTATGTTTACTCGCATGAAGAAGTACTTTAAACCACTATTGATCAGAGAAATTCAAATTAAAACAACTCTGAGGTACCATGCCACACCTATCAGATTGGTTAATATGACAAAAATGGAAAAAGATAAATGTTGGAAGGGATAAGAGAAAACTGGTACACTAATGTCCTGTTGGTGGACTCATGAACTGATCCAACCATTCTGAATAACAATTTAGAATTATGACCAAAGGGCTAAAAAACTGGGCATATCTTTTGATCCAGCAATCACTGATAGATCTGTATCTAAAATAAATCAAAGAAAAAAGAAAAAGGACTTGTCTGTATAAAAAAGAAATGTTGATAACAGCTATATTCTTGGCGGCAAAAAATTGGAAACTGAATGAATGTACAACAATTGTGTAATGACTGAACAAGTTGCAGTATATGAGTATTAGTGAATATTGTTATAACATAAGAGATAATGAGCAGGATGCTTTCAGAAAACCTTGGAGATACTTACATGGACTAATGCTAAGTGAATTATACACAGTAACAATAATACTTTATGATAATCAACTGTGAATGACTTCTCTATTCTGAGCAATATAAAAAGATGATAATTCTGAAGTACCTATGAGAAAAAGTACCATCTACCTCCAGAGAAAGAACAGACGGAATCTGAAAGCAAAGCATCCTACTATTTTACTTTATTTTTCTTGGGTTTTTTGTCTGTTTTCTCTTGTAAAAATGACTAAACTGAAAACATGTTTTCACAACTGCAAATGTATAATCTTTATCAAATTACTTGTCTTTTCAATGATGGGGGAAGAAAGGGAAAGTGGGAAAGAATTTGGAACTCAAAATTGTACAAAATGAGAGTTAAAATTTTTACATA
The DNA here is from genome assembly GCF_028372415.1 of Notamacropus eugenii. Taxonomy (NCBI): domain Eukaryota; kingdom Metazoa; phylum Chordata; class Mammalia; order Diprotodontia; family Macropodidae; genus Notamacropus; species Notamacropus eugenii. The sequence continues at coordinate 86,542,402 of NC_092873.1, read as the reverse complement.
TAATTGGAAAAAATAGAATATTAATTTAAAAAGATAAATTGAAGATAATCAACACAGGAACACCACTATTATTAAAGGTGTAGATAATAAGAGTTTCTATGTGGGACTTCAGCTAGGACCTGAGTGAAACCAGTTAAGGCAAGAGATAGAAATGAGGAGACAGAGAACTGTAACCATAGGGAGAACCAGCAAAAATGCACAGTCAGGCTCTCAGTGCTCTGCGGCCTGGGACTGGTATCCTTCTCAGCTCGCTGGAGCCGCTGCCCCGTGAGCCCCCTCCATTATCTCCCCCCCAGGCCCCTCTCCTCTCCTTTATATAATTCCCGCGTCGTCCGGGACGTTTGGACTAATTTTTCAGGATGAGGAGAGGACAGGCCCCGGCGGGGAGGCCTGCTACTGAGGAAGAGCTGCTGCGAGGAGCTCAAGATGATAGAGGCACTGGTAAGAACTGAAGCTCAGAAACTGCTGCACCAGCTGAATGTTCTGTTGGAACAGGAAGTCCAGATGTCAGCCAAAGGTCTGTGGCTTGAGACTAACTGAATCTGCTCATGATAATGGCCTTCGGATGACAGCAAGACTGAGGGACTTCGAAGTGAAAGACCTCCTTAGCCTAACTCAGTTCTTTGGCTTTGACACAGAGACTTTTTCTCTAGCTGTGAATTTACTGGATAGATTTCTATCCAAAATGAAGGTACAGCCCAAACATCTTGGATGTGTGGGATTAAGTTGTTTCTATCTGGCTGTGAAATCGACAGAGGAAGAGAGAAACGTCCCATCAGCCACTGATTTGATACGAATAAGTCAATACAAATTCACAGTTTCTGATCTGATGAGAATGGAAAAGATTGTGTTAGAGAAGGTGTGTTGGAAAGTCAAAGCTACTACTGCCTTTCAGTTTCTACAGCTCTATTATTCACTTATTCATGAAAACTTATCATTTGAAAGGAGAAAGAACTTGAGTTTTGAAAGACTGGAAGCGCAGCTTAAGGCATGCCACTGTAGAATTATGTTTTCTAAAGCAAAGCCTTCTGTATTGGCATTGTCTATAATTGCACTGGAGATTCAAGCACAGAAATTTATAGAATTGACAGAAGGAGTAGAATGTCTTCAGAAACATTCCAAGATAAATTGCAGAGATCTGACCTTCTGGCAGGAACTTGTAGCAAAGTGCCTAACTGAATACTCATCAAACAAGTGTTCCAAACCAAATGTTCAGAAGTTGAAGTGGATTGTGTCTGGGCGTACTGCACGTCAGTTGAAGCATAGTTATTACAAAATCGCTCATCTTCCAACAGTCTCTGAAACTGGGTCTTAACAGGATCATTATGGTGAAGAAATTAAAGTATTTTGAAGACTTATTTCACATCAGAATTGTGAACTCCAATATCAGAATGGATTTAAGCTGTGAAGCCTGAAACATAGCAATTAGGTTAGCATTGATATTTTCAGACTTGAGGGGAAAACAGGCTATAGTTGGAAATTAGTTATGTGTGCTGCAGTTGGAAATGTGTTCAAGACTAAATTATGATCTTTTTTGGAAGCATGTTTATAAAAACTAAAACTCAAATGTGAAACGCTAATATAGAATAAGGATGGGAGACTTATACTGTGAATTGACAGTTAATATTGATCCAATCTAGTAGTATCTGGATCAATATACTGATTATAAGTAGTATTGATGGCAAGGTGTGATTGATTTTAATTGATGTTATTTGAATTGTGAAGCAAGTTCATATCAAAACAGATCAACTTAGGAAAAATGGTATGATGCGCTTTAGTATAGTCAGGGTTACTAGTCTTTGAGGCAGATTAAACAACCTTGTTAAAGCCTTATACAACTAGATAATCCAATAATTCTAAAGACTTATTTTTTTTGGCATATTTTTTTCATTTAAATTTGATTATAAAATTCTATTTAAGTTGTAGACAGATGTTAAATTTAAGTGATCTTCAACATTATCCTAGGGAACAAGTGATACGGTATGCAAAGTTTTATACAGAATGATTTTTATCTCAATATCTAGCCCCTTAGAAGGAAGTTAATTTCTCTTATTCAAGCAACTGTTATAGTCTATCAATCTGAAACCTTAGCTGTGCCCTTCTAGCATAATATATGCTAATGCTAACACTCTAGAGCTTTTAAATAAGGATTATGGTTGGACCCTTAGTATTGAGCTTTGTATTTAAAGCAGTACATATAGGGTAGGATATTGTCACAAGGCTCCTGTAACAAGTCAGTTTAGATTATGGTGACTTGTCTATCCAGATTCAAGTATGCAGCAGTTTAATTGAATTAATTATGTAGTAGGAGGAGCACTTGAGGCTGGTTGTAGGTTAATGAATCTAAATTGACATATTAGGGTTGGGAAAGCATATAGTTAATCAGTGCAGTATATAGCTTAACTTCCACAATAGCTATAACTAGTTCAAATTTCCCTTTGACGACATCATGTTGCGGGGAGAAAACTTCCCTTTTAAAGATAAATAAGCCAAAGAACCACAGTATGTCTCATATGTCTTATGCTTCATTTTGTAAAGCATTTTGCAGATGCGCTCTTCAGTTACTCCTAAACACCTGATTCATTGAAGAATTTCCTTTCTAATTCATCAATGCAAACTTAAGTTGGCTGAAGTAACCTAAACAAAGTACCATTATGTTGGGGTATTAAGAAAGTGACCTTTCAATAAAATTATTGAAATGTAAAAATAAAAAAATGCAGTCGGAAGATATGGTGTATTGCGCAAAGAACAGCACAGATTCGTGTGTCTGGACTAAAAAGCATGAGGTGGGAAGTAACATATTAGAAAGATAAAAAGGTAGGAAAGTTCTGGTACATGAAGAGACTAGAATCGTAGAAACTGAATATGTGAACCTAGACATAACAGGGAATCACTACAGTTTGGGGGTGAGAAGGTAACATGGTCTGATATCTGCTTTAGGAAGATAAATGTAATATGTGAGTGGAGAATGGATTGGAATGGAGACTTGAGACAAATTACTCAACCAGAAGGCTCTTGCAATGATTCAGTCATAAGGAATTGTGGGTCTGCACCAAGGTTTTAGCTGTGTCACAGAAAGGAAAGGGGTATGAATGAGAGATGTTACAAAAGTAGCATTAAAAGAATTTGGCAACTGATTACGTATGGCACAGCAAAAGAGAGTGAGATTTGAGGATGACCCTTAAGACTAGGTGACTGTGGGAGGATAGTGGTGTCCTCCATGCTAATTGGAAAGTTACAAAGATGGGAGGATTTAGGGAGAAATAATAAGTTCAATTTTTCACATAATAAATTTAAGAGTCTGCAGTACATCTGGTTCAAGATATCCAATAGAAAACTGGAGATGTAAGAATGCAAGTCAGGACAGAGGTTAGGCTTGAATAGATAGATCTGAGAATCATCTGAATAGAAATGATCGTGCAACACAGTGGAGCTGATGAGATCATAAACTGAAATAGTATAGACAGAGCAGAGAAGAAAGCCCAGCACATATCCTTGGTGAACGTCAATGATTACTGGGGGTGACCCAAGGAGTTTGAGGAGGAGATATCAGACAGGTAGGAGGAGAACCAGGAAACAGAAGTGTCATGAAATCGTAAAGAGAAAAGAATACCAAGGAGAAGATGGTGATTGGCAGTGTAAGTGGTTACAGAGGCAATGTAAAATATGAAAACTGAAAAAAGTTAGATTTAGAAATGAAGATCTTTGGAGACACCCATTTTAGTTGAATTGGAAAGCTGGAAGTCAGATAGCAAAGTAAATAAGATGAAAAATAGTAGAGTCACCTATGGTGGATATACTTCACAAGGATTTCAGCCACCACAGCTCTGGGCTGGGAGGAATTTCATCAGTTCGATCACCTCTCTGAAAACCTTCATTGAAGGGTACCATTTGAACCATTGGAAACTAGATGGACAATGTACCTTAGGAAATAGTTTTATCAACTAATACTTTGAATATTAATCAAGCACATCCAAATTCAGGCTATTGCTACTCTTTCTTCAAAACAACTTACTACAGTATCTTCCAAACTGGTCTCTATGCCTCCAATCTTTTCCCTTCAATCCATCCTCTAGACAACTGCCATGCTGACCTTTACACTACTCTGCTAAAAATCTCAATTGTTTCCCCTTTTTAATTTCTTGAATAATATGCAAATGCCTCTGCTTGACATCTGAAGGCCTTTCCTATCTAGTTCTAATTTATCATTCTAGAATGATTTCAGATTATTCTTTCTCTTTCAGTGAAACTGTAGTCACACTAAACTATATGCTATTTCCCATAGATGGTATTCTATCCCCCATGCCATTCCTTTTGCATTTCATCCCCCATACTGGGAATGGTCTCTGTATGTACTAATGCCTCTTAGAATTCCCAAATCCCTTCACATCTTACCTCAAATTTTATCATCTAAGCCTCCTGATTTCCTAATCACCCCAATTCTTGCAATTTTTCTCCCTCTACAAACAGTTATGTTAGGTCTACCCTGTATACATTTCCCTGTCCTTGTCAGTGTGCATGTTTGCCTTCCACTACTAGTGTCTTTATATCTCCTACATTTCCCTGGCACAAAGCATGAATTTAACAGAAGCTTTAATGTAAAGATTCTTATTGAGAATCCACCCTGTCTTGTTTCCTGAATATATCTAATCCCTGTTTGTACATCTCAAAGCTAAAGGAGAATGTATATCCTTTCTCTCAGTGAAATATGAATGGAGCAGTAGGGAGCCAAGACAGAGAGGGAGAGGGCTGTGAAATATTTTAACGTTTCAGAGCAGGAAAACTACTCAGAGAAAATTCACCCAAGACCCTCATTTTGAGCAGGAGAGAATAATGAGTTTGAAAGTGGTAAAGTAACTTTCTATAATTCACATCACTAGTGGTAGATCCAAAGACACCTAAATACAGCCATTCTTGTTTCCACTATAGCTAAGAATTCATTTTATGAAAGGAATAGAGGTGTGTAAGTTGCTCAGTTTCTTCCCATGGGAAGTTTAGCACAAACGAAACCAGTGAATTCAGGCTTACTGAGCAGCTACTATGAACAGGGCTTGACATTTCTAGGAATATAGGAAAGTATGTTAAAAGCTAAGATCGCAAAGGAAGATATAATCAATCCCTTTGGGATCATGAAATTAGGAACTAATTAGAGGAGTTGAGGAGTTTAGGCACTGAGCCTCTAGGCAGATCCCAGCTCCACTCCTCTCTGGCCATTTCAGTAATTCTGGGAAGACTTCAGGTGGCATTATTCATTCTATGATACATTATCTATAAAATGGGGATGGAATTGACCAGTCCCTTAAATGCCAGAAAGAGTAATTCCAGAGAGAGTTCAAAGCTACTATTGGAGCAAAATATCTGTAAAACACTTTGATTTAGGGAGGAGTGCTAGATTTAATATTTACCCTGAGTATTACAGGTCTTAAAAGCACAAGTCCTAGATTGGGGCTCAAACCTAGACAGCAGGTACAAAGTTATTAAATCTTGTAGTAGCTGATCTCAGTATTTTTTCCTCTGCCAGTCAGAGAGACCATATAAAACCTTCAGGTCATTTCTCAGACTAACAATTATCTCCCAGCTGCTCAACCCAGGCCGTACCAGTACACTCTCAACCAAGGCTGTTTTGGCTAACGAGCTGAATGACTACAGCAGGGCATCTCTCTGCTTGCTTCATGTATGAAGCCTTCCTTCCATATACTTATACACTGAATTTGACATATGGTAATGATCTGATGTTTCCTTTAGTCATTTAGAAGGATGGAATGTCACTGACATGACACCCCAGAGCATGCCAACGGCACCAGATCAATGAGCGACAATGATTCAACCTTGAGTCTTCTACTTGTTTCTTGACCATCTCCCATGTTAGAAGTCACATAAAAGTTTAGACCATTCCTGGGATAGTAGGAGGCCTTACAATCTAATTCTGGCACCAAATACATCTCCTGAGATGAATAATTGCCCTCCAAACCTAATTGAAAAGGCTATACAAATAAGAAGATAAGACTTTGGGACACTGTAATTTCCTTCCTTTCCCCCAAAAAAGATGGCAAATTTTGCATTATGACCTTCTAACTGATCATTTTTTTCCAAATTCCAGCAGCCAGTTCTAGATCAGTTCAATTCATAATAGTGCAGACCCTTGGGGAGAAAGAAAGTGAAATCTTACCAGAGTAGGTCACTAGGAAATTGAAGAAAAGAAGCACTGTCTTGGCAGTAAGAAGACTCACTAAGGACATCCTGACATTATCAGTCCTGCTATAGTCTTGAAAGCACCAACTCTTCTTGAGAGACCCCAGAGCACCAAATGAGGGATGTACAGTAGTAGGAGGGGACTACATAGATTCAGCTCCTTACCATGCCACCTGTGCTAGGAGCCAATAGAAACTCCCTTTACCATTTCACACACTATCAGAGACTTGATCTGCCACATCTGAAATTCAAAAACCAATTAAACTCTTACCTCTACATATCTCCTTATATGAGAAAAGAGGTCTTGGTGAAGAAAATTCTCTCTCTGAAGGATCGAATGACACGTGCATCTCATGAGTGAGGTTAAAAAGCTACATCTGGGTGACTCTAACTCCTTTGTGTGGTCCATCTCACTTTCACAATCAACAAAAGATGAATCCAGTTATAATCAGTGATATGGTCAGTCACTCACTGCGCTGCATGGGGCAGATTCCGGATCATCTTTCAGTTAAATAGATTTTTTTGTTACATATATTAAGTGAACCACTTCTCATAAGATAGCCAGGCAACATTTGGAAAAAGAAAAAAAAGTTAATTTCAGTCTTCAATTGGGACCCATAAAAAGATACAATTTTGGGTTTGGAGAAAACCAATAAACTCAGCTAGGACTGGGAGTGAAGAATGTAGACTTCTGAGGCATGCAAACAAAAGGAACCTAGAAAAATAGTGCATTGAACTCAAGAAGACATCTCAGGGAAACTACGATTCAGTGGCACAAATGTGTATTAAATGACAAATACAGACAAGGCCCTCTGCTTGGTTTGCTCCTAAGCTGGACATTATTCGCCTCTAGATTGAGTCTTATTGAGTGCTATGCGACTTGCTACCTTACAGAAACCCTCACACCTTGTACTGTTTTTGATCTCAAGAAGTCTGACTTAAGAGAACAGCTAAGAAGATAATTTTCTATGAGGGTTTGGGCAACATTAGGTGGGAAGGCAGAAACCTATGGCTGTGCTGTACAAATATGGAGAGTTGGCAATTATCTAATGAAATGAATTACCGGTAAATGTGTGTGCATGTGTGTATGTGTACATGTGTGTATGTGTGTAAAAACTTGATTAGCTGTTACACATCCTATTCTACCTTCCCAATTCCTTATAGCCACTACTACAGGTTATTCTCTAGGCCTGGAACTTCCTCCCTCATATTTCTGTTTCTTGAATTCCTGCTCTTCCTTCCAGAAAGACCTCAGGTGTCTCTTCCATGAACCTCTCTCTCTTTTCAAAACTTTTCTCACCCCTTGTCTAGAATTTTGTTTTGGACCCATTGTTGTGACTCTGCTCAACATTCCTGTGAATTCTTTCACAAAAATACCCCTCCTTGATCACCACTCCTACACAGGTGTTCCCTTTTCTTAGTAGAAGTGGAACTCTTATTTTTTGCATTTCTATCTCCTGAGATTAATAAATGTCTGGTACATATAAAGTGATTAATCAATGACCGTTCATTCACTCATTCTACAGTATAATGTAGTGAAGTGAGCAGTACCACTGCTCAATGGTAAATCTGGGGTTCAGCGTATACTAGGTGTGTGACCATGGTCAGTATTACTGAATCTCGCTTTAGTTATTTATATGTAATTCTTATCCTTAAGCCCAGTGGCTTGGGATCCTTCCCTCATTAGTGAAGGTAGAGACTCTGCTCTATGTGAGGGGTAGGACAGAATTGGGGGAACAGGAGAGCTCCAGCCTTCTTCAATCTCTTCTTCAAGCTTCAAGTCACTTTGGGTATCTTTGGTTTTCAGCTTCAAGGGGAAAGATGGAAGAGGTCAATCACACTTCAGGTTACTGAAGTAAAAGAATCTAGAAAACCATGAGAAGCGCTGACAGTCTCCATCATGTCCCTGTCCTCAGCTTGCTACCATGGAATCTTCAGGAAGTGCTCCCTTAGGTGAGATCTCAGACTCTCTTTCCCAGTGGAAAACTCTTTCACTTTATATGCACTTTATATTCTCCTATGTATACTTTCTCTTGTCTCTGTTTTGCTACTGATTTGTATAAATGTCTTTCTTTGCTCTGCCCTATGCATTTCATTGTGCAATTGTTATATGGTGGGAAGGGGAGCAAGCTTTGTATATGAAACTTGGGATCCTCCCCAACACTATTGACATATGATCAGAATTTAAATTGAATTGGATCATATTCTCTTTACATATATGTTTTTCTTTAACATTTTTATTTAAGATTTTGAGTTTCATATTCTATCTCTCCCTCCCTCTTTCCCCTCTTCCTTCCCTGAAGCATCATGCAATCAGATATAGGTTACACATGTAGAATTTTCTGCAACATTATTAGTTATTATTATTATAATTATAACAATATTAACCATTTTGGCAAGAAGATTCAAATAAAAGAAAAATAAATAAGAGAAAGTGAAAAAAGCATGTTTCAGTCCGTATTCAATCAATAGAAGTTCTTTCTCTAGGAGCAGACAGTGATGGACACCACTGCATTTCCTCATCTGGGTCAGACCACTCCCAAACAACAAGACTGGTTTCATGAAAATGATGGGGAATTCAGAAGTTGTTAAATGAAAAATGAGAACTCCACAAGACTTAGCCGTATAGTTCATCCATCTCTGAGAAGGCAACATTTAATTCCATCAGAAGTAAAGTATAAGCAAAGCTCAAAGAGATGCACCCTTCTAGGCTCAGAAAGAAGGAAGATGAAATTCATTTTCATACTGATAGTAACAATTCAAAGCTCTTTTATGGTGCCCTGAAAGTTATTTATGGGCTAAAGATCTATGGTGCATCACAGCTGCTTAATATTGATAGAGCCACGTTAATTAACCATAAGGACAATATTCTAGACAAATGGACAGAATGTCCATACTGTTCTCAACAGACTATCATCAATCAGTGCTGACGCCATTGACCATTTGCCTCAGGTTGAAGTCAATCCCTCCCTATCTGAAACTCCAACTGCAAAAGAGGATTTGGATGCTTTAGGCTCCTTTCATGTGACAAAGCACCTGCTGAATTTTTTCCAGCTCAGATTAACAAGGTAGAGGGACCACTGCTGATATAAAAGCAGATTGAAATTTTCAGAGTCATATGGCAAGACAAGATTATTTATCCCCCCAGGAGTCCAAGGATGCCTTCATTGTTCAACTCTACAAAGTAAAAGAAAATAGATTGTCCTGTAACGATTACAGGGAATTCTTTCTCTTCGTCATTGCTCGCAAGATTGTTGCAAGAGGCCTCCTTAACAGACTGGTTCTTCACTTGGAAGATGATCATTTACTCGAGAATCAGTGTGGCTTCAGAAATAGCTGAGGAATAGTCAATACGCTGTTTTCTACCTGACAACTGCAGGAGAAATGCCAGGAGCATAACTGAGGTCTGTATCCTACGTTTAGAGCTGACCAAAGCCTTTGATACTGTTAGTTAGGAGGGCTTATGAAAAATTATATCAAAATTTGGTTGCCCAGAGAAGTTCTTCAGCATGGTATGTCAATTTCATGACAATATGCTTGCCCAGGTTCTAGATAATGGACAATGCTCTTGTGCCTTCCCAGACACCAATGCAGTGAAACAAGGCTGTGTGCTTGCTCTCAGACCTTTTAACATGATGTTTTCAGCCACCTTCTCAAATGCTTTCAATGAGGATGAACATGGCATCAAGGTCAGCTACCACAGTGATGGTAAATTCTTCAGTTTGAAAAGGGTACAAGCCAAGACCAAAGTGAAGAAAGTGTTGGTGCCTGATTTTCTGTTTTCAGATGATTGTGCACTCATTGTAGCCTCTGAAGCTGAGATAAAACAAAATGTGAATCAATTCTTTCCTGCTTGTGCTAATTTTGGTCTAAAAATTAACACCAAGAAAACACAGGTGCTCCATCAGCCACCACCACAATATCCATAAGTGAAACCATCAGTTACAAAAAATGGAGATGTTTTGAATGCTGTCGATAAGTTTACTTACCTTGGTAGTGTACTTTCCAGGGACATACATATTGATAATGATTGACCCACGCATTGCCTGAACTCAGTGTGTGGAAGGCTCCAAAGGAAACTATGAGAGATAAGAAGTATTATACTGACTACCAAACTGAAGGTCTACAGAACCGTTGTGCTGACCTCATGGTTGTATGCCTGCAAAACCTGGACAATCTACTAGTTCCATGCCAGGAAACTGAATTGCTTCCATTTGAACTGTCTTAGGAAGATTTCAAAGATCACTTGACAGGATAAGGTACCAGACACTGAGTTCCTTACTTGAACTAAACTGCCAAGCATTCAAATTCTGCTTCAGAGAGCACAACTCTGATGGGATGGCCATGTTGTTTGAATGCCAAACGTATTCTTGCCAAAAAGACTATTTTATGGAGAACCCACACAGAGCAAGTGATCACATGTGGTCAGAAAAAGGAATATAAGGACACTGTCAAGGTCTCTGTCAAGAGCTTTGGAATTGATTGTCTGACGTGGGAGACATTGGCACAGGACCACTCAGCATGGCGTACCCACATCAGAAAAGGTGTTGTGCTCTATGAGCAGAGCATAATTTAAACAGCTAAAAAGAAATGCAGGATGCTGAAATTTAGGGTATCCACCACAAATGTTCATGTGAACTATTTGTACCCGACCTGTAAGAGAACATTCCAAACTTGTATTGGTCTGATCAGCCACAGTAAGGCACTATGAAACTTGTCTTTAGGATAGTGATGCCATTTTGGTCCTCTTTGACAACATAAGACAACAACCAATCAAAGAGATATTCCCCAATTGATGGAATCCCTATGAATTCCATTTCTTAACCACCACAAAAAGAGCTTCTATGAATACTTTTGCACAAGTAGTTTCTTTCACCTTATTTTGGATGTCTTTGAGATATAGACCTACGATATTCCTGAGAAAAAAAATTGTATCACAATTGTATAGTCCTTTGGACATACTTCCAAAATCCTCTCCAGAATGGTTGCATCAGTTCACAATTGCACCAGCAGTGCATTAATGTCCTAATTCCCCACTTGCCCTCCAATATCCAACATTTTCCTTTTTTGTTGTATTAGCCATTCTGATACATTTGAGTTGTTACCTCAGAGTTTTTTTTACTTACATTTATCTGATCCTTATTGATTTAGAACATTTATTCATACGCCTATCAATAGCTTTGCTTTTTTGTCTATAAACTGCTCATATCCTCACACCATTAGTCAAAAGGGAATGACTTGTATTTTTATAAATATGTCTCAGTTCCCAGTATATCTCAGAAATGAGACCTTTATCAAAGATGCTCGTTACAAAAATGTTTTCCCAGTTTTCTTCTTTCATTATAATTTTGGTTGCATCAGTTTTATTTCTGAAAAAACTTTTTTAATTTTATATAATCAAAATCTATCTGTTTTACATTTTGTAATGCTCTCTATATCTTCTTTGGTTCTACATTCTTGCCTTATTCATAAATCTGACAGATAGGCTATTCCATGCTCTCTTACTTTGCTTATGTTATCACCTTTTGTATGTAGATCATGTATCCATTTTGATCTTTTCTTGGTACATGTTGGGAAATGTTGGTGTATACCTAGATTCTGTCATACTGTTTTCCAGTTTTCCCAGTAGTTTTTGTCAAATAATGAGTTTTGATTCCAAAAGCTTGAATATTTATATTTCTCACAAACTAGATTATTATAGTCATTTACTAAATTGTAATTTGTATCTAATCTATTGCACTCATCCACCGCTTTATGTCTTATCCAATATGACTTATAATGCGTTTGAGATCTAGTACAGCTAGACCACCATCATTTGTACTTTTTGCATTGATTCCCTTGTTATCCTTGAGCTTTTCTTCTTCCAGATAAGTTATGTTGTTATAATTTTGGCTCCACAAAATAATTTTAATGGTTTGATTCACATGCCACTAAATAAATATGTTATTTTATGGAGAATTGTCATTTTATTACAGTGACTCAGCCTACCCTTGAACAATTGGTCTTTTTCCAATTGTTTGGATCTGACATTATTTGTGTGAAAGATGTTTTATAGTTGCAGTAACATAGTTCCTGGATTTGTCTGGACAAATAGACTCCCTAGTATTCTGAATTATCTACAGTCACACAAGTACATCCCCCTACATGGGGTTTTACTACATATATTATGGGGATAGTAACACTAGTTTTAACATAGGCATGACCACAGGCAACCTTTCTGAGTCTCTGTTTAGTTTTTTTGTGAAATGGTAATAGTAATTTGTCCTATACATCTCAAGAGGTTGTGGTGAAGAAAGTGCTTTGGAAACTTCAAGGCATCACTTTACAGATGAAGAAACTGGGATCCCCTAGGTCAAGTATCATTTCCAAGTTCACACTGAGTGAATGGTCATGTCAAGTAAACCAAAGTCTTTTTATTTCATCACACTAGACAATGCTATTATCACCCCAAACCTCCTGAGTAACAAATAGGTTTTTTAAATCTTCAGAATTTTCTAAGTCACATGGATTTTACTCTTTCAAAATGTCTGACAATTCTGAAAGGAACATGATGTCAATCAATCTCTGTACTCCCTATAAAACAAAAGATTTTCTAAGGAAAGGCAGAGAATGAGTATACTTAACAACGTCTTGATTTAAAAAAAAATAGATAGAGATCCCCAAGCCAAGATGGTGACCAGGGGCTTCACATATTAGTTTTCACTGGCTGTACTCCCACACTTCCATCTGCTGACTGCAGCAGGGAAAGGAACTTAGGCATCCCAGAAAGGCACCTAGTGATCTCTGAAGGGTATAAGCTAAACGATACACGTAAAGGAAGGTTGAGGAGTGAAGATATAGGAAAAGGACAAAAGAGGGACATTTCAGAATTTAAGGTCCTAAAGGTAAAGCACTTTTTAAAATATTTTTAAATGTTCACTTATTTATTTTTATTTTTTAAACATTCACTTATTTATTTTTAGTTTTCAGCATTCATTTCTATAAAATTTTGAGTACCAAATTTTCTCCCTATCCCTCTTCTCTCCCACTGCAAAATGCCCTGCATTCTGATTACTCCTTCTCCCAATCTGCCCTCTCTTCTAACACCCTCCCTTCCCTTATCCCCATCTTCTCTCTTGTCTTGCAGGGAAAGATAAATTTCTATGCCCCATTACGTGTATTTCTTATTTCCCAATTGCAAGCAAAAACAATTCTCAACATTTGATCCTAAAACTTTGAGTTCCAACTTCTCTTTTTTCTCCCTCCCCACCTATCCCCACTGAGAAGGCAAGCAATTCAATATAGGCTATATATGTGCAGTTTTGTAAATGATTTCCATAATAGTAATGTTGTGTAAGGCTAACTATATTCCCTCCATCCTATCCTACCCCCCACTTATTCTATTGTCTCTTTTGACCTTGTCCCTCTCCAAAAGTGTTTACTTCTAATTGCTCCCTCCTCCCATTTGCCCTCCCTTTCATCACTGCCCCACCCTGCTTAACCCCTTCTCCCCTAACTTCTTGTAGTGAAAGACAGATTTTCATACCAAATTGAGTGAGCATGTTATTCCTTCCTTAAGCCAAATGTGATGAGAGTAAGTTTCACTTTTTCTTTTTTACCTCCCCCCTTTTCCCCTCCATTGAAAAAACTTTTTCTTGCCTCTTTTATGAAAGATAATTTGCCCCAGTACATTTCTCCCTTTCTCCTCCCAATATGTTCCTCTCTCATTCTTTAACTTTAGTTTTGTAGATATGATCCCTTCCTATTCAATGCACCCTGTGCTCTCTGCCTATGTATATATATATATATATATATATATATATATATATATCTGTGTGTGTGCGTGTGCATGTGTGTGTGTGTGTGTGTGTGTGTGTGTGTGTGTGTGTAATCCCTCCAACTACCCAAATACAGAGAAAAGTTTTAAAGGTTGAAAATATTATCTTTCCATGTAGGAATGTAAACAGTCCAACTTTAGTAAGTCCCTTATGATTTCTCTTTCTTGTTTACTTTTTCATGCTTCTCTTGATTCTTGTGTTTGAAAGTCAAATTTTCTAATCATCTCTGGTCTTTTCATCAAGAATGCTTGAAAGTCCTCTATTTCACTGAATGATCATTTTTCCCCTGAAGTGTTATACTCAGTTTTTCTGGGTAAGTGATTCTTGATTTGAATCCTAGTTCCTTTGACTTCTAGAATATCATAATCCAACCCCTTTGAACCCTTAATGTAGAAGCTACTAGATCTTGTGTTATCCTGATTGTGTTTCCACTATATGTGAATTGTTTCTTTCTAGCTGCTTGCAATATTTTCCCCTTGACCTGGGAACTCTGGAATTTGGCTACAATATTCCTAGGAGTTTCTATTTTCTGATCTCTTTCAGGAAGTGATCAGTGGATTCTCTCAATATTTATCTTGCCCTCTCGTTCTGAAATATCTGGGCAGTTTTCCTTGATAATTTCATGAAAGATGGCATCTAAGCTCTTTTTTTAATCATGGCTTTCAGGTAGTCCCATAATTTTGAAATTGTCCTTCCTGGATCTATTTTCCAGCTCAGTTGTTTTTCCAGTGAGATGTTTCACAATACCTTCTATTTTTTCATTCTTTGGGTTTTGTTTTGTAATTTCTTGGTTTCTCACAAAGTCATTAGCTTCAATCTGCTCCCTTCTAATTTTTAAAGAAATATTTTTTCCAAGTAAGATTTATGTCAGGAATGCAGGCTTGTTCAATATTAGGAAAACTATTAGCATTATTGATCACATCAACAACAAACCTGACAGAAACCACATGATGATCTCAACAGATGCTGAAAAAGTTTTGCCAAAAAAAACACCCATTCCTATGAAAAACCTTGGAGAGCATAGGAATAAAGGGAACTTTCTATAAAATAATAAGCAGTATCTACCTAAAACTTTCAACAAGTATTATGTGCCACGGAGATAAGCTAGATTCATTTCCAGTAAGGTCAGGGGTGAAACAAGGATGTCCATTATGACCACTATTATTCAATTTGGTACTAGAAATGTTAGCTGTAGCAATAAGAGAAGAAAAAATTGAAGGAATTAGAATAGGCAAAGAAGAAATTAAGATATCACTCTTTGCATTTGATATGGTGGTATACTCAGAGAATCCCAGAGATTCAACTAAAAAACTAGTTGAAATAATAAACAACTTCGGCAAAGTTACAGGTTACCAAATAAATCCACACAAATCTTCTGCATTTGTATACATTACCAACAAAGCCCAACACTAAGAGATAAAAAGAGAAATCCTATTTAAAGTTAGGATAGACACTGTAAAATATTTGGGAGTCTACATGTCAAAACAAATCCAGGGACTATATAAACACAACTACAAGATACTTTTCACACAAATAAAGTCAGATCTAAGTAAATGGAAAGATGGCTACTCCTGAGTAGTCTGAGCCAATACAATGAAAAATGACAATTCTGCGTAAACTAATTTACTTATTTAGTGCCATACTAATCAAACCATCAGATAATCATTTTCTAGAGTTGGAAAAAATAATATCAAAATTCATCTGGAAGAACAAAAGTCCAGAATATCAAAGGAACTAATGAAAAGAAATGCTAGGGAAGGTGGCCGAGCTCTACTATATCTCAAATTGTACTACAAAGCAGCAATTATCAACACTACTTGGTACTAAGTAAGAAACAGAAGGGTGGACCAGTGGAATAATCTAGGTACTCAAAACTCTGTAGTCAATGAATATAGCAATCTACTATTTGATAAACCCAAGGACCCCAGATTCTCGGATAAGAATTCACTGTTCAACAAACATTGCTGAAAAAACTGGATAACAGGGTGGCAGAAACTAGGCATAGAGTAATGCCTGACACCATACACAAGAATAAAGTCCACATGGGTACATGATCTAGGTATAAAGATTTATACTATAAACAAATTAGTGGAGCACGGATTAGTGTATTTATCAGATTTATGGAGAAGGGAAGAATTTTTTACTAAACAAGAGATAGAATGCATTATGAAGTGCAAAATAGATAATTTTGATTACATTAAACTGAAAAGGTTTTGCACATGCAAATCTAAAGCAACCAAGATTAGGAGGGAAGGAGAAAATTGGGAAAGAATTTTTGCAACTAGTGTCTATGATAAAGACTTCATTTCTATAATATATACTGAACTGAGTAAATGCTGTAAATTACTATTGATTAGAGAGATGCAAATCAAAACACCTCTGAGATACCACATAACACCTATCAGACTGACTGACATTACAGAACAGAAAGATGATAAATGTTGGAGAAGATGTGGGAGAGTTGGAATACTAATTCATTGTTGGTGGAGCTGTAAGCTGATCCAATCATTCTGGAGAGCAATTTGGAACTATGCCCAAAGGGCTACAAAAATGTGCATACCCTTTGACCCAGCAATACTGCTTCTAGGACTGTATCCCCAAGAGATCATAAAAATGGGAAAGGGTCCCACATGTACAATATTTACAGCAGCACTCTTTGTAGTGGTTAAAAACTGGAAATCAAGGGGATACTCATCAACTGGGGAATGTAAATGTTGAATGTAATGGAACTGTAATGGGATTTTAAGCAGAGGGCTCCAAAAATGGATGCTGCTGCTGCTGTTGATGCCACCATCATCATTTGGGGCCGGGGCTAGGGGAAGACACTGATCCCTTCTCATCCAGATGAAAAAGCTTTCTCACTGACCTTTGAAGCTGTCTTTGGCATTTATGGGTTGAGGAATCTGAGAACCTCTGCTGTTGCTGGGGATTCCACCCCTGGGGCCTGTTCTAGTCCTGTTCCTGCCAGTGCCACATGACCAAGGCTGGGCTGGGTTCCGTGGGCTGGACTCCACTCTACACTCTGTGGGATAGACCTTTCCCATTAGCCTTCCAGGCTATGTTGGGCTGGAAATCTCTTTCACTCTGTCGTTTTGTGACTTCTGCTGCTCTAGAATTTGTTTAGAGTCATTTTTACAGGTATTTTATGTGCTGTGGGGGAAGAGCTAGAGTATCGGCATCTTTCTTCTCCAACATCTTGACTCCACCCCCAGAAAAAGTACTTTTAATAAAGGTAAACATATCAACCTGGTGGGAACATTCAGGATAGTTCACCACATGTGAAGAGGAAACCTTTAATATTGTCCTTCCAGGATAGAGAGTTTGAGTGCAGGTGAATTCTAAAACTATTTCAGGTATCACAGGAAACTTATTTCACTCCAATTCAGTTCAGTAAACATTTATTAAGAGACTGCTTGTAGTTGATGGACTTAAAGTGACATCTGAGTTACATCAATCTCAGCTTCATCATACCCCAGGTCCTGAGAGGACATTGGTGGGGCATCTTTTCTCATCCTGGAGTCAGGGGATCCCCCAAAAGAACTCAGGAATCTGACCTAGAAGCAAGAAAATGGAACTGAATTTGTAGGTGTGTCGAAAGAAAAACAACGAACTTTTGGTGGTGGTACAGGTAGGTGAAAAAAATTTCACCTTCAAGACCTGAGTGAAGAATCTTTTCTCAGTCATGATGCACCATGGACAGAAATTGGAGCAGGAGTGGTCAGGACTGAGAGAGGGCTATGGAAAGGCTTGTCTTTACATTGAAGGTGAGTTGGAGTCAAAGAGAATGGGAGCCTAGAGGAATCAGCTTCAGAAACCCAGGGCTTACTCAATTTGCTGTTTTAGTAATATCATTGTGGGTACAATTGTCCCAGGTATCTTTCTGGAAAATGTCAGTACAGAGAATTCTCAATGTAATGACAAAACATTTTTGTCATACATGTGTACATAAATGAATATTTATGTTTACATGTACACATATACATAGAGAGAAACATATATCTATATACTTGAATGTATGCAACCACATATGTTTATGTGCACGTGTAAGTATGCATACATTTTAATAGACAGGTCTCTCACTATATGGTCATTTGTAGGTAGTGCCACCTCCTCATATTCCAAAGTAAGTTCAACCACAGCTGGAAATCTCACTTGTAAGGTCAGTAAATCTGTTGGGAATGACTCACCTTTTTGTGATTCCCCGTACTCATCCCATGCATCATCAGACATCATAGTACTCTGCTCATTCATCTGGGTGACAGGGAGAATTTCAGGCCCAGATAATTCTTCAGCATCATCATAACCATCACATGGGGGATTTTATTTTCTTTTAAGATAGAAGGTGTGTCAGGAGCTGTTCAAAGCTAAATTCAGTTGAAGAAGAAGACTACTTAGGGTTAAGGTTAGGGTTAGGACCTGATCTTGAACTAAAAATCAAAAAATGCTCCCTCACTTAAGACAATTATCTCAGTCCCCTTAGTATTATTTTCCCTTTCATTTCTTTTAGCTTCAAAATTGTCCCCTTTGATGGAGGAGAGAGCAGAGTGGTGATGGGGGCAATTGGAATGCTCGGTGTTTTGCGGTGGGGGGAGGGGACAAGAGGGGAGAAAAATTGGAGCCCAAAAATTCTGTGAAAATGAATGTTAAAAGTGAAATAAGTAAATTAATTAATAAAAAAAAATTGTCCCCTTTTAATTTCTAGTACTTCAAGGCTTATCACTGACCTGATTCAAGGAGAAAATAACTTGGACCAGAACCTTCAACCCTGTCATAATTCAATTCATGTTGCTTTCATGATAGTGAACCTGAGATAGTATACACCAGAGATGGTAAGCTGATTCACTGAATTATGTTCCAGATTCTGATGCCACTTTGATCATTATTTGACCCTGAAATCAAGCCCTACCCCCCTCTCAGGGGCCTAACCACCTATCAAACCAAATCTGGCTCTCTTTTTCCCACTCCAAACTTGTATCTCCTAAGCATATATTCAAGTCAGAGAGGATCAAGCTGCCATTGAGGATATTCTTAAAAGCTTGACATTGGTATTTCTGGAAGAGCAGAAACTGAGGATAGCAGAAGAACATTTTAACTGATGCCATCCAGAGCAGAAAAGTCCTAGGGAAACATCAGTCCTTGCCTCTAAGGTCTGACCTTTCCTGTTACTTGGGGAAAGTGAAGAAGGTTGGCTTTTCCTTTCATTTTTGCTTGCATAGGATGGAAATTTTTCTCTCACATTACCCACAAGAGAAAGAACATGACAGAATCAAATAGCAAAAAGAAACCCATATCCCCCACCCATTCCACAAGTTGGGTCTATCCACAGACTTAAAACAATGTAACAATGTGTTCTGACATCAGGGAGTCCAGTCTTAAACAGGGGGCACTCTCAGCCTTTTATGATGAGGATAAAAAAGTCACTCTATGAGAGGATTAATCAAAGTGTTCTGGGTGAGCCTAAGGGATCTCCCAAATGTGACAGAAATTCTCCTATCACCTCCCTGAAAGTCTCCATATTTGGCCAGTGAAAAAAATTGATTGGCAAGATATTAGAAAAGTAAAATAAGCTATGTTCTAAAAATTACAGTATGTCATACATCTTGTTGTCCTAACAGAAGGGCATTGTTCCTCATGCAGAAGAGATGGAAAAGTGTGGAAAACTGAAAGTTTGTTAGTGAGTTAGAGTCTCAGGTGGAGTGGTGGCTCTGCCCATAAGAATCAATGCAATTCATGTGGATGGAAAAGCCCTAATGGTATAGAAAGGGATTTCATCCACAGTTTCACGTTATTAACCTCTTGGTTTATTCAAATCTTTTGGTTCCAATTCTTCTTTCACCAAAAAAACTCCAGACGTAGAGGGAGTGATGTTAATAATGTCTTCTGAGTTGGCTATCCTGTTCGAGAAATGAAATCATTGTATCTTTGGACCAGAACTTATGAAGGCACAATCCAAAACTTATCAGGACTATAATCGGTGGAACTCAGACTAAAAAAAAAACATCAGAACCAAAAGAACATGGGTATTTTCCTACTAGACATGAAGCTCAGAATCCAGAATTGGACCTTCCTGCCCATGTAGAGAATGGGAAATGGAAACAAAAATGTTATGGGGTAGTGGTAGCCAGAGCAGGCAGATAGAGATAGAGATTTCTGAAGATGACAAGGTCATAGATTCTGATAGTGACCAAAGCATGTATTTCATGTCCAGAGTGTCCAAGGGAGGAGGATGGGCAGAAGACACACATACCTGGGCTGTTCAGGAGGTTCTTCTTGCCACCAGTCATGTAGTAAGTAATCAATCTCTAGATACATGGTTCCATAAAGAGAATCCCTATATTGAATCAAAGCTGGGACAAATGGTAATGAATCAGAAATTCTGGGACTGAGACTGCCACCTGACATATATTTGTCTTAGGGGCCCTTCTCAAGATACTCTCTGTTCACATTCAGGCTAATCCCTAGTTCTAATATGGATGTCTGCTCTGCCCAGCCCCACACTTTATGACCTTGGTTGAAATTCCATACCTAGTACAAACTCTGTATTCACAGCTTAGCCTCTCCTGGGCCAAGGACAGTTGAAGCTATTTGGGTCTTAAAAACCAGAGCAAACTTGTGGGTCATATCCAGGCCTGAAGCACTTTATTTGGACTTGTCCAAAAGCCCTATCCTTATCATTGCCTCCCTTCACTCACCCACACACTTTCCCATTTTATCCAGTGCCCAACAGGTTGCCCACCCTGTTGTTGGATTCTTCCTCTGTGCATCTCAATCCTTAGGATGATGAGGACCTAGAAAAGAAAGGTTCCTAAAATGAGGCAGATGATCGCAAGCCGAGAGCATTTGCCATTGTTCAATGAGAAAGAAACTCTTCTATTTGGTCCCTTGGAGAAGAAGAATTATAAGGGTCTGGATTATGGAAGAACTTTACAAACGCCTCAGGATAGCTCACGTAGGTTAATATGAAGAGAGGAGGAAAATCTGAGCCTCACCTTGAAACTAAAGATCCTCTAACTGGGGAACCCCCCCCCCCCAATTGCACTGTAGAGGGTCCTGGGATAGCCCTGGAAATCCAAGAAAGGACACTGAAGGAATCATCCTTTCTTGAGGGACTGAGTTCCAGATCTCCAAACTGGAACTCAGCAGGAGGATGACATATTCTTGAAGAACATTCTGCGGACCCCACCACCACCAAATCCTGCCTCAATCTCCAGCCCACAAGTTTCTCTGCAGCTTCTCAGGATTCTGGTACGGTAGATCTTCTCAGAGATGAAAGAATCCTGAAAAGTCAGCCTTGGGCCTTGGAAGGTTTTTGCTGTCAGATAAACCCAAAGGCCATAGGTGGGGAGTAAGGGAGTGTCAGAGCAATGTACCTTTTGTGGTAGATGGCAATATTGTCCTCTCTACTGGAAGAAAATAAGAGAAAAAACCATCTGCAGAATAGGCGGAGATTCGATTGGACATGACCTCTGTATCCTGTTTTGAACCCCCTATGATATGAACATCCTCCCATAATGCTCCATCCAAACAACTTAGAAAGGCTCCTAGATCTTCTTGATCCCCTTCATCCAACTCAAGCTTAAAGAAAAGACTTAGAGACCATGTGGACTGGAGTCAGAGGACCTGTGCTGAGTCAAATCCCAAATCCAGATGCAAAAATTGGAAATTAGTGGAGGGGCCACATGTTCTATAAGAAAATTCTGTAGATCCTCCCAACCACCATTCCAATCTCTAGCTCACCAGTTGCTCAGAAGATTCTCTGACTCAACAGAATTAATTCTCCAAGACATGAAAGATTCCCAGGGGGAATGCTTGTCTTCTATAACCTTTTTTCTGTCCCACAGACATCTTAAACTCAATGTGTCTAAAACAGCACTGGTTATCCCCTGTTTTTCCTCACGCAACTTACCCCCTTCCAAACTTCCCTGTTACTACTGAAGACCCTACCACCCTCTATCCTTAAACTCTCACTCTCACTTTCCCCACAGATCTTGTCATTTCCATCTCCATGCATTCCTTTCTTTGCACTAATATAGACACCACTCTCATTCAGGTCTCATTAGGGCATAAAAATGGGCCATGTTGCCAAGAAATTTTGAAGACTATGAGATGGGAGGGAAATGATCTCATCAAACTTCTTGGAAAAGCAGGTAACACAGTTGTCTGCTCTAAATGTGCCGTTGAGGGTTGGAGGAGAGTAAAAGTCAACGTGAATAAGGCAATGACCATTTCTAAGCAACTACTACCTGCCAGACATTGGGCTAAGCCCTGTTGGTACAAAAAAAAAAGGCAAGAAAGCAGTTCCTGCTCTAAAGGAGCTCAAAGTTTAATTCAGGGACACATTGTGACAGCAGCTTTGTGCAAACATGATGTATACAGGAAAAACTGGAGAAAATCAATAGAGGGACAGCACTAGTATTAAAGGGGTAGTAAGAGGCTTCTTTGTGGAAGGTAGGACTATAGCTCAGACTGAATGAAGCATCTAGGTACTACAAGAGATAGAATGCTGGGCCTGAAATCAGGAAAATCTCATCTTCCAGAGTTCAAATCTTGCCTCAGATACTTACTAGCTGTGTGACTCTTGGAAAATCACTTAACTCTGCTTCCCTCAGTTTCCTCATCTGTAAAATGAGCTGGAGAAAGAAATGGCAAAAACACTTTGAGAAGAAAACTCTCAATGAAGGCATGAAGAGTTAGATGTGACTGAAAAGGCCGAACAACAACAAAACAGCAAGTGAAGCCAGGGAAGGCAATGTACGGAGATGAGGAAGGAGAGAATTATAGACATGGGGGGAACGAGTGAAAATGCAGTCAGGAGACAGCAGTGATTGATGTCTCTGGCCTGAAGGGTAAATGTAAGGAAATAAAGTGCTATAAGACTAGAAAGATAGGAAGGGGCCAGTACAGGAAGGGCTTTGAATGAGAGGATTTGATATTGGATCCCAGAGGTAACTGGGAACCACTGAAGGTATTGTTTGGGAATACTCAGACTTGTGCTTTAGGAAGATGAATGCAATAGCTGAGTGGAGGATGGACTGGAATGAAGAGAGACAAGACAGAGTGACCTAGAAGAAGGCTCTGCCAAGCAAGCAGAAAGGGCCTAGACCAGTGTGTCAGAAGTATCAGCAAGAAGAAGGATGTGTGCATGACAAATGGTACCAGAGAAGCATCAATAGGACTTGCCAACTGATTGCATATGACAGGACAAAAGAGAGAGAAGAGTTGAGGATGGCACTTAGGACTAGGTGAGGATGGTAACACCCTCCACAGTAATTGGGAAGTTACAAAGAAGAAAGGTTTAGGGAGAAATGAGGCCAGTTGGGGACATATTAAATTGAAGATGTCTACAGGAGATGCCCAATAGGAGATGCGACACTGGAGGTTACAACACCACATAGGGATAGAAAGATAGTTCTGCAGAAAGGTGATAATTTAACCCAGTGGAGTTAATAAGATATGTCAAGTGCGATTATGTCAAGTGAGGTAATATTGAGTGTGAAGAGAAAGAACCCAGGACATACTCAGACAGATGCAGTTACGTTCATATGTGATAATGGCTTCTTCTTCTTCGTGGCAAGAATAGAGGTCCCAAGATTGAGAATGACAATGCCAGAGGAAGGATTCTTGACCTTGGCAGTTGATTTTGCAATTTTTTTCGGGTGCTAAATAGTATTTCAATATGCCCCTTAGCACCACAATTCTGTTGTCTGCAAATCACTTATACAGTAAGGTCAGCCATGGATTGGGGGCAAAAACTACCCCGTGTTGCATTGTAGAAAACCTGTAATGCCCAGAATACTTCTGGTGCTCACTCACCAGTCTGAGATTCAGGGATTCTGCAAACGGAGAAGAAGATATGGCACAATCAGCAGAGGCATTTTTTTCCCGTAGTCGCTGGGTCTCTTCCCTCTGGATATTGCTGGCTCTGCTAGGGAGTCTCCACTGAATAGACACAGACCTCAGATGTTCTTTTTCCAGAATTACTTCCTCTATATTTCTGTGAATTTCTATCTTTTCTCCTCCACTGATAAAAATGGGAATGCCTTTACTATGATTTCATTACTCAGTTTCAGTGTTTCAAAATCAGTGTGTATCTGTGAACCATCAAAGTAAAGGAGATCTACAGACACATATTGTATACCTAGTTTGTGAATACCGTTATGTTAGAAAATGAAGATATATGGAAAACACAAACACACATATATGCATGTATGAATGTGTATATACTCATACATATGTATATATGTGCATATATATACATGTATAAATACATAACTGTCATAACATTGGAGACCCACCTATAAAATTGTAAGAGACTAATAAAATCAACTTTCAGATAAGAGACTTTGTACTGTGTCCGAACTCTAGGGGCTGGGGCAGGAAGTCCTCCTCCCTGTCTGAATCAAGTCCTTCTCCCTCAGGTCTCTAAGCCCCACTGCTTCAGTGCTCCCTTAAGACCCCCAGTGTAGTGGGTTGTGTGTGACCCAAAACTGAGCAGAGGACTTCCACATCCTCTTTGTGTCTGCAGTCATGCTGACGCCACTGGAGGGAAGGACACTCCCCTAGGTGAGATTCATTTCCAGAGCAGTTAACCTCATCCAGCCAAATGGGCCCTGATCCTTGTCCAAAGTGAGCAGAGATCATGACTTGGAGCGTCACTCCACAACCCAGCTACCTGCATACCACGTGGTCATCACTCAGGTCCCAAGAATCATCACAGATGGTCCCCCAGGTTCCATTGTGATAGACTTCAACTCTTTCAGAGCAGGGCCCTCTTCCATTCAACGTACAAAGCTGTCCATTTTATACAAGAAGATATTCAGATTAATCTTCCCCAGTAAAGAGAAGAGTTTACTCAGATTCTCCAACTTTCTTACCTGAAAATAGGACAGGTATCTTTTCCTGGTCAGATGGTGAATTATTGAAAGTGAGGGACTGTGTTCAGTTTCAGGCAAAAAGCAAACACAGCTCAAACCCAGGGCTAGAAGTTTTAAGCCAAGAGGGGATACATAAGGTAAATATGTACCTTTAGTAAAGGCACTGGATAAGAGAAGGAGAGGGTCGGCAAATTGGAGAGAAAACAGGTTGTGAGAGAGGGACAAATGGATTTCCCGTGTTTAGCTCTCCCTAGTCAAATAGAATTGTTATCATTGACATTTCTCTTGCTCTACTCCCATCATTTCCTCCATATATAGAGTGACCTAAAAAGTCCATAACATTCTATAAGAAAGAGCTACTGAGAGAAAGGTTGCAGCACCTGTAGCTGATCATCCTTCCTCAAGCTTTGCTCACCATCTGCAAGATCTAGCACCTATGAACTGTAACAGAATGACTTCTCCCTTCCATATTTCTTCCACCAGTCTATGTCAAAATTCTAGATCAGGAGATTTTTACTTGGAGTACATGAATTTGTTTTTAAAAAAAAAGTTGATGAAATTGCTTTAGGGTGGTAGGAATTGAGGGAGGGAGGGAAAAATTTGAAACTAAATTTTTTTAAATGAATGTTAAAAATTGTCTTTATATGTAATTAGAAAAAAATAAATGTCTGAAAAATTTATGTTGAATTTACTTTTTTCTTTTTATCAATTTATTTAGTTTTAATTTTTAACATTCACTTCCATAAGCTTTAAATTTTTCTCCCCCTCCCTCATCTTTCCCTCCCCAAGACAGTCTGATACGGGCTCTACACGTGCATTCTTACTGAACACATTTTCACATTACTCATGTTGCATAGGAAAATTATGACAAATGGGAGAAACTATGAGAAAGAGAAAAACAAAATAAAACAATAAAGAAAATAGGAGGGAGATAAAAGGAAATAACTGAGCCTCATACTCATGGGATTTGGTTTAAGGAGGGAATAACATACACTCAATTGGATATGGAAATCTATTTTACCCTTCAGGAAAGCAAGGGGGAAGGAGATAGGAGAGGGAAGATAATAGAAAGGACAGCAAATTGGGGAAAGGAATAATCAGAAGCAAACACTATTGCGGGAGGACAAGTCAAGGCAGAGAATAGAGTAAATGAAGGGCAGAGGGAAATGTGGTTAGTATTTTACAACATAAATATTATGGAAGAGTATTGCATTGTTATACATGTACAACCTATGGTGAATTGCTTGTTTTCTCAGTGAAGGTGGGGCGGGGGGAGGGAGGCAATAGGAAACCCAAAGCTTTAAGAATGAATGCTAAAAATTGTTTTAGAATGCAACTGGACACTAAGCTATACAGGCAATGGAGTATAAAAATCTGTTTTGCCCTACAGGGGAAGGGGATGGGAAAAGAGTGAGTGTATGGGTACATTCTGACTTGGGGTGGGGGTGGGGAGAGATGGGGAAAAAATTTTGAATTCAAACTCTTGTGGAAGTGAATGTTAAGAACTGAAAAATAAATAAATTATAAAAAAATTTGAACTCGAGTCTTCCTGACTCCTAGTTCTGCACTCTATCTACTACACGACCTAGCTGCCTCTCTACCTAGCTTCTCTCCCTCCCCTTCTCCATGGGAGTTTTTAATACCCACCAGGAGGTGAAGTAGGAGGTTGGGGTCAGACCATTCTGATTTCCTCAGAGAGAAGGCCTACTAGGCTAGAATTATTTTTATCTGCTTTCTTAAATATTGTTGGTCTGAAGAGGTCATCATCAGGTTCAATCTAACTTTTTATTGCTCTGAAATTAATTGGATCACTTAAAAACATTATTCTTAGAAGCACTCCCTAAGAAAAACCAAAGGAGACCATGGCCCAAAGAAAGTCAACAATTTCTCCTCTAGAGGGACAGGTATCTCTCTTGGATTAGCTAGATTTAAGTTAATTCTTCCCCTAACTCAACAGAGAAAAGTTTAAGGTTTTCAAATAGTAGGCACCTATTAAGTCCTAGTAAATTGATTTTCATAAGTAACTGAGGAAAATGAAAACATAAAAGCAGAAACTTTCCACTTTTACACATCACTAGAAATGACTTCTCAAGAGAATGCTAAAGTAGCTCAAGAGGTTGTTAATGTAACACAACTGAAAGTGGCATCCTCTAATTCTAACCTGTTTCTAAATTTCTCACCTGCTCTGAGCTGATTAGAATAGCAAGTGGTAGAGGTATTGAGTGAACCACACTGATTCCATCTTGTGATTCAATTCTAGAGCTACTTCAGTTCTGTCTATCCACTACCGGTTCCAGTCCAATTGCTACCTTGTGAGAAAATGTTGTGCAATAGTGGGAAGTAGGAGAAAATATTATTGCATCTTTTGAACCTAGTCCTGCATGTCTGGGAAATGGACCATATCTACCTGATGCTTAATTAAGGACCTAGGTTACGCTGACTAGAAAGCAAATCAGATTCAAAGATGGATTTAAGGAATTTTTTCACAAGCAACCCACATGTTTTATCTGAAACTGGCCCAATACCATAGTTGTTGTTTCCATGTTATTTTGATTTAAATAGAGACAGTTGGAGGGGGGTAGTGGGAAACTTCTTTCTCTGATTTCAGGAAATTGTACCAATTTGTTTTCTCCTTCCCAACTTGAAAAGCCCCTAATCCTTTCTCCAATGAGAAATCAGGTAACCTAATTTTGTATCCTTGCTAATTTGATTAACTGTTTTTAATGTATAAAAATTGGTCTCCCCTGTATTCTTAGTGCCAAAGTTGAGAAAGGTCCCTGGTCCTGCTTTGATAAGCAATTGGCAGGTATTGCTTAATAAATTGATAAGCTTCAGAGCTCAAAACCTTGTTTCCTCAGTCATTACATCATTCATATACCTCACTATCTCTTACCTCAAATTTTCTCCCCACTCTGTGGCTGACCTGCACTGATCCAAAAGATACACTCCTTTCTTTGCAGAATGCTGCTCCTCTGACCCCTGATTTGATGTTTTACTCTGGACCCTGACCTATTTGTATGTCTGATGAAAAGGTTTTACCTTAATTCAAATCCCACTTCCTCTAACAAATATACAGAGAAAATACACTTTTGTAATTTTTGGCTCAAGGGTGTATTTACATAAGAATCTCTTCATTGGTGTAAACTGATTCCATAAGATGGTTATTGAGAGCTAGAGAGGAGGGAGATCCTGCTCTTCTGGCTTAAGAGCTCTCTTTCTGACCAGAACATTCCTTATTTCCAACTTTCACCAACTCTGACCCTTATCAAAACAATTTCCCCAAATGGCACTTTAAGACAAGGGCTGCAATTTTCAAGGAACAAAGTCCTGGAATTTTATTCCAATATGGATGGTATTCAGGGCCACTCACTGGAGTTCTTTTTCTTTCTAGGTTTTGCCAAGCTGATTATGGGTGATGAGCCCTGTAATGGGAGGGTAGAAGTCAATTCTGGAACAAAACAAAGCACAATCTGTGATTGAGACTTTACTCTTTCTACAGCCAAAGTCATGTGTGCTGAGTTAGAGTGTGGGATTGCAGCCTCCATCATGAAACGGGCTCGACAGCAAAGAGTATCCCAGTATCTATGATATTCTTTGATCTATTCTGTTCTTGCAGGGTGATCTTACCATTTTACCCTGGGGAAACACCATTCATGTTAATTTAGACAATTCCCAGTCCTTCCTAAGTTTGTTCATTCTTGGACCTTCCTATCAATGTCCAGAGCCAGTGAATCTCTGTTCACTATTTCCACTACACATTAGTATAAGTGTACTGTTTCCCCTAAAGTAATTGATGTATCACAACACATCTTCCCTGTCTGCGTATTACCAAAGAAAATTTATGAATTAACAATGGCATATAAAGATAAATATGTACAAATGCCACACATGATTCCCAAGAACATGGATAGGACTCTTCATACTTGCACTCAGAGAAAAGATGCCTTGGCCTACTTCTGAATATCTAAAAAGGTTACCTGACTGTTAATGAGTGTAGACACTTCTATCCTTTTCATTTCTGCACATATCAGTGTTTTCACTGACCCATCACCTAGAGATAGGCTTCGAGTTCAAATTAGAGGTTTCCCTTCACTAACCTGAGCAGACCACGAAGGCAATTTTTACTTTGGAACATGGAGAATAGTCACAGAACAATTCTATAAATGAGCCTCAGTCCCTGTGCAATAAAATGTATCCCCTATAACCTGGACACTTCCTTTGGCAAAATGGGCATCTTCTGGAGGCTTCATGGCAACCCCACAGTGAAGCTGATGACAGAGAATACTGGCATCTGCCAGGTCCCAGTGGGAGTCACAGAGAGTCCTCCAGGTCCCCAAATCTTGGATCTCCACTCTCCATTCACATTTAGAGTTTCCATTCATCAGACAAAAGTCGGTGTCCTCTGGGGAGAAGAAGACAAGGCTTTAGAAAAGTGATTGTGATTTTCTAATCACGGTGTCAAATACAATGTGGGAGCAGGATAAAAGCATTGTGTTAGTTTTACTTGAGAAAATGACTCCAACATCCATGCTGTGACTGCATTTTCCTTGTGAAAGTAGTACTGTGGGGCTCTGTGACAGAAATAGTTCACTTCCATTACACTGCAATTCTTTATCCCAGATGGGTTTATTTCCTTCTCAAAAGTGAGCCCTTTTCATGATGGAGGCTGCAGTCCCACACTCTAACTCACCATAGATGACTTTGGCTGTAGAAAGAGTAAAGTCTCAATCACAGATTGTGCTTTGTTTTGTTCCAGAATTGACTTCTACCCTCCCATTACAGGGCCCGTCGCCCACAACCAGCTTGGCAAAACCTAGAAAGACAAAGAACTCCAGTGAGTGGCCCTGAACACCAAGATTTTTCTGATGAGGAAAGAAACACAATTAATTATGTGAGACTCTGTCTGGCGTATTTCCAAGGAAGATAAGCAGAGGAACTTTCCTTAACTGGGCAGAAGACAATGAATACCTTGAAAGCCTGATTGTCTGTGATTGACCCTGAAAAAAACTGAAAGTGCTTCATTTGTGGTATTCTGAGAGAGATTAGGTCTGACATATGTATGGAAGAGCAATCCTGCTACTCCTAGGTATGAAGAGACATATGAAAACAGCAGAAAGAATGGATGCCTCCCACTCAAGGAGAGTTACTCCTGTATGATATCTCATTGGTAGAGAAGTAACTGTCTCCTCTGCCCCAAAACCTGGATGCTCTAAGTAGGTTTTCTTTTCTTTTTAATTTTCTGGGGCTTTGTTCATCTCTTTTCTTCCCTTCTTCAGATAAGAGATCTTTAGAATAGCCTATATTTCAGGTGCCTTGAGGTCTTTATAAAGGGTTTATGAGATATCCAAGTTTGTATAATTCTGCACCCCATATTTTCAGGACAGTTTCCATATTTTCCCATGGATAATTTCCTTCTACTTCTGGAATGTTTGAGAACTAGGACTCAGGTGCTAAGACATAAGGACATTTGACTCCCTCAACACTGTGATAAACCATGAGACTCCAATACTGCAGTGAGAAATCAGGGAGGAAGAAGAGGAAAGAACTTATTTGTTTGAAATTAAACTGCCAGTACAATGAAGTTCAATGCCCATATATAGATTTGTGAATTGTGGGGCCTGCCTAGTATTATTCTAGAAGAAACATAGAAAGAGACAAAGAGAGAGACAGAGAGAGAGAGGAGAGGGAGAGACACAGAGAGGGAGAAGAGAGAGATAAAGAGACACATAGAGACTGAGAGAGAGAGGAAAACAGGTGACATTTCTGCTGTCTTGTAAAGGAAGTAATCACTTCTGTCAATTAATCTTTTATATGATTTCATAGTCCTACTCGACACAAACCATTTTTCTCAATCTTTGAATCTGAAACAAGCCCACAATACTTTGACACTTGACTGTAAAATCTGTTACATTTTCTACAGAGGACAGAGTAGATGTTGGTTGCCAGAAAACAGTTTTTAGAGGATATCAGAAAAGCTTCTGGGTTTTTTTTAATAATCAGATAACAATTTACTTAGAAGAGGAATCCCAAGATAAATCTATCTGGGCTACACTATGAGCAGGTTAGTAGTATTAGATCCCTTCACCCAGAGAAACAGTAGCAACATCGAGATATCAATAACTAAAGGGAATAATTAATTTCAGTGCATGAAACATAAGCTCCAAATAATCTCTCCCAACTCCTGCAGTTAGATTTATCACTGCTACTCACAATTGATGTACTCCCATTTGCTAGGTTTGTTTGCTTGAAAATGGAGCCTCTATCTCCCTTTGTCTACTTTTATGCGTTAGTATAAAACTATACAACTGAGGAGGTAGAGTTAAGATGACAGAACAACAGGAACTAGCACAGAGAGCTCCCCACCAAAACAAAAAAACAAAAAACTCCTCCAAGCAGATGTAAAAAATG